>NC_090269.1:419906294-420227961 GCF_040414725.1 Anabrus simplex | reverse complement strand
ATTGTGAATGTCAGTGAAGAAGTGAGTGTATTTGTACACGCGCTGGGGCCCACATCTACACTAACGAGCGATGATTGTGCCCCTGTTGCTGTCGGTGCTTTCCGACACGTCGAATTCCTGATCGTAGAGTGTTTACCAGAGTTTTCAGCACACGGCGACTTTCTGCACGTATCAGTGTCCCACGAACACGTGGATGGCGAACATTACATGGGGAATCATGTGCCGATTTCAAAACTTCAAAGAGGTTTGGTGGGTAAGACACGTACATGCGCTCCACTAGCCCCAGAACAAGTGTATATTAAATGTGTTTTATCTCGGAACAGGGCAAATGTCCATATGAAGTTTTTTGCTTCAAATGATCGTTCCTGTTACATCCCTGAATATTGACCATTCCTCCTGGAACATTCTGTGTATATCAAGTCCAGGTGCGTAGCTACGTTGTTTGTGCCTGTCTCTTACCTGTAGGCCCCGGGTTGGATTCCCGGCCAGGTCAGGGATTTTTACCTGGACCTGAGGGCTGGTTCGAGGTCCACTCAGCCTACGTGATTAGAATTGAGGAGCCATCCGACGGTGAGATAGCGGCCCCGGTCTAGAAAGCCAAGAATAAAGGCCGAGAAGGATTCGTCGTGCTGACCACACGACACCTCGTAAACTGCAGGCCTTCGGGTTGAGCAGTAGTCGCTTGGTAGGCCAAGGCCCTTCAAGGGCTGTAGTGCCATGGGTTTTTTTTGTTTGTTTTTTATGCTCCATTAGAGAAAGTAGTACCACATGCTGATATAGACATAATGACAATATTAATTAATACCACATGTACAATTATTTACATACTAGTACGTTGTTTAAGAGCAAATAAATGAAAATGAAAATCCACGGCCTATTTTTTCCAGTCATGTGGCAGGCTCAATAATGGAATGAATGAAGCTCCCATCTAACGGCGAGGATAGGACGTGTGCCATCTGATGAAGCTGTCGGACTCCTGTGGGGCAGTGATTAGTGAGTGACAGATGAAATGAAATGATAATGGAGAGTGTTGCTGGAATAAAAACTGACAGGAAAAAGCGGAGTACCAGGAGAAAAACCTACCCCACCTCCGCTTTGTCCAGCACAAATCTCAGATGGTGTGATCGGGATAAGAACCATGGAATCTAAGCCTGAGCCACGGAAGTTTTATAAACACACTAATAAAACTAAATACTGCAATAAATCAAAAAGTTCACCATCCTAAGAATGAAATAAAATCAAAACGCAATTAATAATATGCGTTTGTCTTACAGTTATAATGAATATACTACTATACAAATTATATTTAAAACTCCCGTTAGTGCCCCGTTTGGACATTCTGCACCGGGGCCTCCCAGAACATACCTACACCGCTGATCAGATCACTTGTTTAATTTTTCTTCTGAGTTATCTGTGACCATCTTGTAAATCTCTCACCCTTCCGGACGTGGGGGAGGGGGGGACCATTGTTCTACAGCAAGGAATAAACATAACGCATATGAACAGGTGTGTGATTAATGGGGTGTTTCGTGACAGAAAAAGCATCAACAAGTTATTGGTTCGGACGTTGTTTATTGACCGTAGAAAATAAAAACCTAGCAATAAAATTAGATTTAGGGGATATCACGAATTAGTAAACATCCAATGTCAACTTTCCATAAGGAGAGAATGTGTGAACCTTGAAGAAGAAACAGGAACAAGTCAGTAGAATCGTGTGATGTTAAGTCAGAACATTGCATTGTGATGACTTTACCAAACTCGTGGTGCACATCAGTAACCAGATTTAAGCAGCGTTCTTCCGATTTTCCTTCAGTAAACTCGACTATCGAGTAGGCCCTACTACTACAAAAGTGTTTTCATTCCTCCCCTGAAGGGAGAGACGGTGATGCCAGGTCGGGAGATTTGTTACGGTGAAGAAAGTGAGGAGGTTGGTGGCTGTGGTGTATACTAGGAACTGTCCCGGCATTCGCCTTAGTGCAGGAGAATGGAAAACCACGGAAAACTATCCACAGTACAGCCGATGGTTGGGGCCAGCCACTAGGTCCAGCCCTTTCCCGTCTTCCGAATGCAGAGGCGTAGAGCCACGGTAGAGCCGTGTCCACTCCTCTGCTCGGTTGGCCGGTCAGAGTGCAGAGCTGTTGGACCACGGACCAGCCGTGGCCACTTGTGGGCCGAGACCCAATCTGCACCCACCGACGCTTACTAGTAAAGAATGATAAGTTTTATTCTTGGGGACAAAATACGACGACCTCCTCACACCACTACTCTTGAGCAGCAGCTCGGTGTCTATTAGCAGCCACGTCTACTGTAGCCGGAGTTGTCAAATGGTCTACTGCAGTTGACAGGAAGAAAGTGGTTTGACAACCTCTCCACATCAAACAAGGATCATTTAGAACTCGTTAACTCAGCACGGTGCAGGGTGTGATTGACTGCTGGCTTCCAGCTCGCTTCCAGGAACCGAGGCCGTCATATTGTGTTCCCAAGTGAATGAACATTACCGATTTCACATGAAACCTAATTTTCTAAAATGAATTAAGGGAACCGGGAAGTTTTCGAAACACAGAAGTGAACATTTTCAATCAATCAATCAATCAATCAATCAATCAATCAATCAATCAATCAATCAATCAATCAATCAATCAATCAATCAATCAATCAATCAATCAATCAATCAATCAATCAATCAATCTGCATTTAGGGCTGTCACCCAGATGACAAATTCCGTACCAGCTGTTTACCTAGTCTTTTCTGAAGTGATTTCAGTGCAGCTGGAAATTTATTGAACACCTCCCTTGATAAATTATTCTAATTCCTTACTCCTCTTCCTGTAGATGAGTATTAGCTCACTTTGTCCTCTTGAATTCCAAACTGAACAAATCGTTCTGCTTTTTTTGAATGAATCTTTTCCATTTCTTGCATCAAATAATTCTGGTGAGGGTCCCATACTCTAATTGACTTACACACCGTTTACTTTACAAACGTATTAAAAAACCCTAAATACACTCATAAACATATGAAGAGGTCTGTAACCGTCTATACAATCCTGTTTATGTGATTACTCCAATGAAAATCTTTCCTTATGCCACCTAGGTATTTAAACTAATCCCTCTGAGTTACTGGCATCCCATCAACACAGTACAGTAATTAAAACACGTTTTTTTTTCGACTTTTGAGAGAAGACTGTTTCTCATATGTTTCAGAGTTAGCTCTGCCAGTAGCCTAGTCATTTGAGTCCCAGAAGGCAATACCACAAACGCGGTTTACAAACATGTACTGGGGTAAATGAAAATTTTTCGGTGAGTGTTTATACTTTACACGGATTTTCAGATAATGTCTTAGCGCAGTACCGAGGAACAAATACTTTTATCCACGCGAGTGAAGCCGCGGGTAACATTTATATTATATATATATAAGGAAGCATATAGGTCCAATAACACTGCCTTGCGGCACCCCCTTCCTAATTCCAATAGCCGTAATATTCCTAATGGTTTTAAAGTTTCTAATGGATTTTGTTCAATTTTTCTCCAGTAATTTATCATAATCACATGTTCGTTTCTCTACAATTATATTAGTCTAGCTTAAAATACTTCTGAGTAAAAAAAAAGAGCAACTAAATTTTCAGAACACTGAAATATTTGGTACAATTCCTGAAATATAGATTTGAGATTTTTACAACCTATTCTACCTCTTTTATCTGAGCCTGCTAAGGAAAATCAACCTAATTAAAATAGTTGTAAGAAGAGAAGATACCGGTAATTATCATGAGCAACAAAGTTTCTCCTAATGTTTCAAAATGACAATTTATATCTTAGAATATATTTTACTTCTCAGCATTCACAAGTACATCTAAAATACATGGTAAAATTTCAGCTTTTACAATGGCTAACAGTTCATGAAAACAATGTACCTACGTTAACGAAAACATAGTACCGAGAATGAAGTGTTTTAAAGAAAAAACTTGGTCCGTAACAACTTACATCAATACATTCCTGAATTACGACAACCTCATTGCAAAAAACGTACCATATTAAAACAAAGAAACAGTTATAAATTCACCAGAATTTTATTGAATATTTTATCACCAGTGGAGAGAGAGAAATTTATGTCTGAGTACAAGGGATGTAACATGACTCGATTTAAAAGAGACGGGCACTCCTTTGAAATACGTTTTAAAGGACTATACAGGGTGATCGGAAACAACGTGAAGAGAGTATACGAGCATTAGAGCGTCGGTTATACTGATAGGTTATTCGGAAAAAACCTACGTCGATATTTATAATTTTATCAGGTGCTGAAGTTAGCCAATCAGATCACTTCGCGGGCGATTTCAGCTGTGCTTTGTGAGGCGGTGTTGCTAAACCTGCACGTGGCTTATGAGCGGCTTGAGAGCGCCAATAGAACATATCAACCTCTTCAGGGGAGAGATTTGAACAAGGATAGGCTCGGCTCACAGCAAGAACCTACGTTGGCATTGACTAAAACCCACGGTGTGTTGATGTTCCATGCTCATTTCTCGGCGTGGCTCTCAAACCCGACCAAGCCACGTGCAGATTTAGGAACACAGCCTCGTAGAGCCCATTTGAATTCGCCCGCGAAGTGATCTCATTGGCTAACTTCATCAGCTGATAAAATGACAACGACGTGAATTTCGACGTATTTTCAAATTTCCCATCAGTTGACCAACATTCTAACACTCATATACTCAGTTCACTTTGTTTACGACCACTCTGTATACGTAGGTAATATCAATCACTACTGATCTGCATTTAGGGCAGTCGCCCAGGTGGCAGATTCCCTATCTGTTGTTTTCCTAGCCTTTTCTTAAATGATTGCAAAGAAACTGGAAATTTATTGAACATCTCCCTTGGTAAGTTATTCCAATCCCTAACTCCCCTTCCTATAAATGAATATTTGCCCCAATTTGTTCTCTTGAATTCCAACTTTATCTTCATATTGTGATCTTTCCTACTTTTGAAGACACCATTCAAACTTATTCGTCTACTGATGTCCTCCCACGCCATCTCTCTGCTGACAGCTCGGAACACACCACTTAGTCGAGCAGCTCGTCTCCTTTCTACAAAGTCTTCCCAGCCCAAACTTTGCAACATTTTTGTAACGCTATTCTTTTGTCGGAAATCGCCCAGAACAAATCGAGCTGCTTTTCTTTGGATTTTTCCAGTACTTGAATCAAGTAATCCCGTCAAGGGTCCCATACACTGGAACCATACTCAAGTTGAGGTTTCACTAGAGTCAAATATGCTCTCTAATACAAGGACTTCTTTTTTTGCTATTGGCTTTACGTCGCACCGACACAGATAGGTCTTATAGCGACAATGGGATAGGAAAGACCTAGGAGTGGTAAGGAGGTGGCCGTGGCCTTAATTAAGGTACCGCCCCAGCATTTGCCTGGCGTGAAAATGGGAAACCACGTAAAACCATCTTCAGGGCTGCCGACAGTGGGATTCGAACCCACTATCTCCCGGATAATACAAGGATTAATTGACTCGAGAACTGGCAAAGAACCAACGGACGGCAGCACGACTAGTTTAGGAGATTTCCAAGAAAAGATTAGTGTTAAGTAAATGTTGCAAACTTTGGGCTGGGAGACTTGGGAGTAAGGAGACGTGCTGCTAGACTAAGCGATATGTTCCTACTTGTCAGTGGAGAGATGGCATGGAATGCTTTTAGAAGACGAATAAGCTTGAGTAAATCTTTTAAAAGTAGGAAAGATATCAAGATAAAGCTCGAATTCAAGAGGACAAATGGGGGAGGGGGCAAATATCCGTTCATAGGAAGATGAGTTAAGGATTGGAGTAACTTATGACGGGAAATGTTCAATAAATTTCCAAGTTCTGCGAATTCATTTAAGAAGAGACCAGGTAAACGCTGGT
Organism: Anabrus simplex; assembly: GCF_040414725.1. NCBI lineage: Eukaryota > Metazoa > Arthropoda > Insecta > Orthoptera > Tettigoniidae > Anabrus > Anabrus simplex. The sequence goes on along the minus strand of NC_090269.1, from coordinate 420,222,070 downwards.
AGGAAATCTGCCACCTAGGCAACAGACCTACATGCACATCTCTGGTGACTGATTGATTGATTGATTGGATTGATTTATATAACTTTTTTTTTCTGGAAACCATGGGAGAATTTATTACAGTGGTTTGGTCCTTTCACACTTCCTGGTTCCCTTAATCATTTACATTTTTCCAAGAATATCTTAGGTTGCAGGACTTGCAGTGAATGCATTTCTCCAAGTAGACTGCCGCCAAGAAAGGCATCCGACTGTAAAACTAGTCTTATCCTGCATACAGTGTCGACCCAAAATAATTGAAAGGAAGACTGAGAGTAGAGGATGATGAAGAAATCTTCAGATGTAGCAACGTTTGGAATTACTTTTCAATGACTAAAGTAAGCCACTATAATAGGTATCCGATGTTATCTATCCCTAATCCCGAGAAAGCAGTTACATTATTTACGTTACACGAGCCAAAAATTTCGTTTTACATGATTATAAACTGAGCCAAGAGGCGAGGACAGAATTTCAAAACTAATACGTGAAGCACTTTTCATCCTTTAACCGACAATATTTTATTTCATGCTACAGTATCTTATACTTCTTTAGCTTTATTTAAATCATATTAGTTCCGTCTTAAACAGAAAAGGAGAAATTGAAGAATTAGTGAGAAAGGAAATGCGATCAACTTGAACAAAAAACTGGGAGTACCTGGACGAGAAAGAGTAATAAAGAAATATATAGCCAAACTGTAAAAAAGGAAGGGAAGAATTGAAATTTTGGTCCGAATGAATCCGAAATGATTAACCAAAAAATACTTGACCATTTTGACAAAAATTCTAAAATACAAATAGTTGGTTCGATGAAGTGAAGAATGATTTAGCAGAAATGAAGATTACGAACGTAGAAATTGTAGACAGAGACTTACATTTCGCAATAATAATAATAATAATAATAATAATAATAATAATAATAATAATAATAATAATAATAATAATAATAATAATAATAATAATAATAATAATAATAATTGTACCGGGCGGTACACCTCCACGCCGCTAATTTAAAATTTGCGCCTGTTGAAACTCCTCTGCTGGAGGAAGTCTGAACTTTATCTATGCTATTAATTCTCTACTTTCTCAGAAGATGTCACCACGTGGAAAATTTTGAGTTTTTGAACTGTGCCATTTTTGATGTGTTTTTGTTTCGCTTGAAGTAAGAAGTATGAACTTTCTCTTCTAGAGGACACTACTGAAGATCAACAATAGTGCACCCTAGTGCGAAGTCAAAGAACTATTTTGTTGGAGAAATTTTTATTTCAAATGTTTGTCTTTGCTAAAAAATTTTCTGTCATTGGTTAAGTTGGCAATATTAACCCCTTCTTTCCCCTTGTTTTAAATCTAGCCTATCCCGAATTTCTTAAATTAATTTTCCACCAATTATGTGTTTCTTCTTAGTATTGTGTAGGGGGTTTATGGATGAACCAATAAAATCCTCGTGGGAGGGTGTTCTCATTCCCCTAACGCCTAGAAACTTCCGCGAGAGTATATAAACTGCTGATTTTAGGGTCTCCGGGCCACTTCTGTTCCATCTTTCAGTGTATTAAGTACATAGCAGGAGGCGGGAAGCGCCTCTTTCCTCGGCAGCGGTCAACAACAAGGTAATGGCCGGTTAATAACTTCTTTCTTTGCTAGCTCAGCAGTTTAACTCTCGGGGCGGGTTCTAAGCGTTCCACCATGTAACCTTTTCCTAAATGTAACTACTCTTTTCATATATTCTCTTTTAAAGCTACATACTGGGATAGAGAGTGCTAACCCTCTCGAGCTCCCACTCATATTGTTTTGAGGTGAACTTATTTTTCTCAACCTATTCTTCGTTAACGTAAAACAAATTGTTCTCTTCTTAAGTCACCTCTTTAGTATGGGATTAGCCCTTGTATTAACGGCCTAGTGCCAAGTAGGTCTTAATCAAAGTGTATTAGGAGTGCAAGTTCGCCTCCTCTCAAATTATTACCTTAGAGGTCATTTAATTAACCTTCTTTTCATTTAATAGACCTCAGTAGATTGGGTATTTTACCCCTGTGTTTATGTCCGTTGAGGACAACTTGAAGGTGGAGTTTGGTGTGGCCTGGGAGAGGCTTAAATTTGAGAGCGAGTGGCTCTTTTGAAAATTGAGTGTTGTACGCCTCGTGGAGGCTTTTCAGTGTAATTTGGAGCAAGGGTTCCTAGGCATGAATGGGGTTTTCTGCCCCTCTGTTGAAACTTGTGTTTGGGGTAAAATTGGGCTGATTGCCCTAGCATTGTGAAGTCAGGGCGCGAAGCCCAAATTCTGTAAATATTGTAACTACCCTTTTGGACTTGCTACTTTGTACCTGCCATGCTTGTTATTTCTTTGTTTTAAAAAAGAAAATATAACCTTGTTAAATTTTAAATTAATTTTACTTTAGTAGCTTGAGACCCGTTCACCACCCCGCACCTTCTTTCACGCATAACTACCACAAAAACACGGTAACAATAATAATAATAATAATAATAATAATAATAATAATAATAATAATAATAATAATAATAATAATAATATAATCTTTACAACAAGAAATGCTTATCCAAAAATCTTAAAATAAGGCACTGCAATACAATGGTGAAACCAGAATGACTTTACGGAAGTGAATGTTTAGTTTAAAATTATGGTTTAGATAAACTGGAAGTACTAGAAAGAAGAATCATGAGAAAAATCTTAGGATCAATGAAAACAACAATGGGAAGAAAGACGTAATAAGGAAATACACTAGAGTATAGAAAATATAACAGAAATAATAAGAAAAAGGAGATTGCTATTTTTGGACATATCTATAGGATGGATGAGAATAGATTACAAAACAGATATTCAAGTACCTTTGGAAGAAAAGTCAACAAGCTGGATTCAAGACGTCAAGAAAGATTAGAAGGAAATAAAATAAGAGGAGACGAAAGTACAGAAAGAGTCATCTTTAAAATGAAGTTTTAAGAATGAGAAGGAAACCCGGTCCGAGGAGAGAAGAATAAAGCACAGTGCAATGATGAAGGAATATTGAAAAGAACGGAAGAAGAATCAGTCACTACTGATCTGCATTTAGGGCAGTCGCCCAGGTGGCAGATTCCCTATCTCTTGTTTTTCTAGCCTTTTCTTGATTGATTACAAAGACATAGGAAATTTATTGAACATTTCCCTCGGTAAGTTATTCCAATCCCTAATTCCCCTTCCTATAAATGAATATTTGCCCGAATTTGTCCTCTTGAATTCCAACTTTATCTTCATATAGTGATCTTTCCTACTTTTATAAACACCACTCAAACTTATTCGTCTACTAATGTCGTTCCACGCCGTCTCTCCGCTGACAGCTCGGAACATACCACTTAGTCAAGCAGCTCGTCTCCTTTCTCCCAAGTCTTGCCAGCCCAAACTTTGCAACATTTTTGTAACGTTACTCTTTTGTCGGAAATCACCCAGAACAAATCGAGCTGCTTTTCTTTGGATTTTTCCAGTTTTTGAAACAAGTAATCCTGATGACGGTCCCATGCACTGGAACCATACTCTAGTTGGGGTCTTATCAGAGACTTATATGCCCTCTCCTTTTCATCATTACTACAACCCCTAAACACCCTCATAACCATGTGCAGAGATCTGTACCCTTTATTTACAATCCCATTTATTGATTACGCCGATGAAGATCTTTCCTTATATTAACAACTGGGAACTTACAGTGATCCCCATAATGAACTTTCACCCCATCAGCGCAGTAATTAAAACTGAGAGGACTCCCTATTTGTGAAACTCACAACCTGAGTTTTAACCCCGTTTATCATCATACCCTTGCCTGCCGTCCATCTCACAACATTATCGAGGTCACGTTGCAGTTGCTCACAATCTTGTAACTTATTTATTACATTATACAGAATAACATCATCCGTAAAATGCCTTATCTCTGATTCCACCTCTTTACCCATATCATTTATGTCTATAATAATAAAAGGAAGTGTTTGTCTGTCTGTATGTCTGTCTGTTTGTGCGCGATGCCTAGAAAAATCTACAGCACACAGAGATCTGAAATTTTGAACACAGGGAGATGGAAGGGGGTCCGAATGCACTTCGAAGCCGGAATTTTCATTTTTGGTTTCTTTGGTGAGTTATGAACGAAAAACCATCGGAAAACTTGTATTGGGATATGGCAATCCAACATGCTGTTACCAAGATTATATGCATAGAGTCACTGTTGCTAGGCAACGTACATAAGGTAGAGAACACAATTCAAGGAGCCATTTTACGTCCATAGCGTAGGAAGCCGTTTCTGGTCTTATATGGTGAGAGGGCATATGACGCTGTTGATCGTGATTCGTCCGTCGGATCGGGACGTATAGTCTTGAGCTATTCGAGAGGAGTCGGCTATGTGCCGGCGCCGGGTTTCATCTTCTTCATTCTTACTATCATACAGTATATCATGTCATTCTTTTCATCTCATTAACTCATCTGATTAGGTTGACGTCATGAAAGATATCCGGTCGTAAAAACTCGCTACGAAGATTCATCTCACTTCATACCCAAACCCCGTAGGGAAAGGGTACAAGGGTTGGAGACCTATAAATTTAGAGGAAATTTATAGGACACAAGATAGATAATAAGAATAAACAATGAATAATCCATATATCAATCAAGATGCTATTGTCCGTGGATTAGGAGCCCATTTTCCTTCGGGCCATGATGTCTGTCTGTCTGTCTGTCTGTCTGTCTGTCTGTCTGTCTGTCTGTCTGTCTGTCTGTCTGTCTGTCTGTGTGTGTGTGTGCATGTGTGCGATGCCCAGACAAATCTACGGCAAACAAAGATCCGAAATGTTTGTTATAGGTGGGGACAAGTTTTCACCTAAGACGCATGGCTGTGTCTAAGAGCAATTCTTGTACCAAGATATGAAGCTGTCAACGTCATCAATAAGCAACACTCACAAGAATTATCCGGTTACCATGTTTTCTTTCAACTAACTCAATCTCCTGTTTTATTATTTAATTTAGAGAAAACATAGGCTATAGTAAAGAAGATTAGATTATAATAAACACGCACAGATCTGAAAAATTTTAACATTCGTGGCCACAGCATTTCACCAATTACGCATGGTTATGTCAAAAAAAACCTTTTGCTCCAAGAAGTGAAGCTGTCAACGTCATCAACAAGCAACTTTTACAAGAATTACGCGTTCTACAAAGTTACAAGTCTATCGACTACACGGCAGAGCTTTTGAAAGACTTGGAGTCACCTGGAGTACCCTCGAACATCTTAGAGCGGAAGATTGTGGCACCGATTATCCTTCTTAAGGATAAGAATTCTACCCTCTGCAATGAACACGACTCTGAAGCTGATGACTAATATTATTGAAGCCATTCTCATGATTGGGCATGCCGCGAGCGAAGTAATATTCATTCCTCGGATTTGAATAATTTCTTCGGGTATACAGTTTAAGTTTAGATGTCTGAAGTTCCCCGTTTGTTTCAGTTTGGCTATGAACATCAACAAGCCACAAGAACAATCCCTTAAAGTTGTAGGACTCCATCTTCGAAAAAGGCTGCATGTCCCATTGTCAACTGCACGTGGTTTGTTCAAAAATTGGAAAGGCAAACGCACTATATATCTTAGCTCCATTTGGGAGGGCACTAATACAGTTCAACCGGAAGCTTTATAAGGAAAAAATAGTTTTTATTATATAAAACAGTTGAATTAATAAACGCGGGCAAAGCCGCGGGCACATGCTAGTTGATATATATATAAACATAAAGGTTCAGTCGTAAATCGTTTGTAATATTTGAAGCCATCTCTTTTCAGTTTCGACCGAGTTAATTTATAACCGTTAGATCCTTGTGTCTGCCGAAACTAATTTTGAATAAATGCATTTATAAACTATCCAACAAGAAAACCTGGCAAAGGAACAATGTAATTAAATTAGAAGGACATGTTTCGTTCTGGAGAGAAAATCATCAGATCCTATCAAATTACACCATTTAGAAATGCATCAACATTTCTGGTGAAATTATTAAAATCTTGAAATTTGGGACTTGTCTTAATTAAGGTGCATTTCTAAATAGTTTTGACTGTGATTAGGTACAGTAGAACCTGATGATGTTCTTTAAAGAACGAAACACCCCATTTTATTTTAATTAAGTGGTTTCTTTTTCAGATACAGTAGTTTATAAATTTATTTACTCAAAATTAGTTCCGGCGGACTGAAGAACCTAATAGTTATTTTTACAAAAAAAGAAAAAAAAACTTTTCCCTTTACGGAAAGCTGATGATCATGAATATGTCTTTCTAAATTAAACTCAAATGTTGTTAACGAAAGATTGTTCTGCATCATTTCACAGAACTTTGGTGACCAAGGCGTACGGTAACGACTAATGTGACGTCACTGACAGCACACATTTTGTCGCGTTACGTTACACAAATATTCGGATGATGATAATACTGCTAGTGATTTGTACGTCCCACTATCTGCTTTTCTGGGCAGTTTTCGGAGAAGTCCAGGTGCCGGAAGTTTGTCCCGCAGGAGTTATTTTACATGCCAGTAAATCTATCGACACGAGGCTTACGTATTTGAGTACCTTCAAATTCCACCGGACTGAGCTAGGATCGAACCTGCCAAGCTGGGGTCAGAAGGCCAGCGCCTCAACCGTCTGAGCCACTCAGCCTGGGAATTTTTTTTTTTTCCGGATGACATATTCATGTCATAACGATATTTTAAATCCCTCGACACGATCACTACGCTCCTAAGTGTGTGTGTTCGGTGCGGGTCACCGAGCGCTCAAAGCACGAGGCCCCCGCGGGGAGAGGTTGCATCTTCTCGTCAAACTTATTAATGTAGCTTTCTTTCTTTTTTTTTCTTTTTTGCTAGTGGCTTTACATCGCACCGACACAGATAGGACTTATGGCGACGATGGGATAGGAAAGACCTAGGAGTTGGAAGGAAGCGGTCGTGGCCTTAATTAAGATACAGCCCTAGCATTTGCCTGGTGTGAAAATGGGAAACAACGGAAACCATCCTCAAATCTGCTGACAGTGGGATTCGAACCCACTATCTCCTGGATGCAAGCTCACAGTCGCGAACCCCTAACCGCACGGCCAACTCGCCCGGTAATGTAGCCTTGAATTATCTAGTGATATCAAAATATCTAATGTAACACAGTTTTCCAGAAATAGTCTGTGATAGAGGGGAGGCTTGTGGAGTGAGATGTCGCGTCAGAAAACACACATTCCGTCTCCTCTGACACTTCATGTTATAGTACGGTACTTAAAAATCCTAGGAATGTTTCAAATTCTGATGTTCATTATAATGTGAAAATTCCTTGCTTCGTAGCAAGAAATGCACTCGAAACGTACAGTGTGAGAGCTAGAGGCGGAATGAATATGCAAGCTAGCAATAACATCATCGCCTCTCTCACGAACTGCTCAAGATGCATGTTTGAAGTACACCTGTCCACTGTCAAGGAAAATAAAACAAATTTCTTACGCCTTGTCAAATCGTCCAGATACTCCGAGTCGTGAAGCGTTTCCGAGAGGAAACCTGACGGGAATAGCAAGCAGGCGTGGACGTCAATCATGCCAAGACGTTCACACCCGGCGTTCGTGCGAATCAAGTCAGGTACAGAGCGAGCAAGAACGTGCACATTATTTACTTATAAAACGAGGATTAATGGAAATTTATCTCAGGTTTATTTGTTCGAGGTGAGGCTTCATGTCAGGTGCTGCTGTGAACTTGACAATGAATATCTCACAGTCCCTGAGGCAAGAACCATGGCGCTGTACAAGCTGTTTGGCAGTCTAGCTTATTTTTCTTTCTTTCTTTCTTTCTTTCTTTCTTTCTTTCTTTCTTTCTTCCTTTCTTTGGGATTTGGGAGCTGCCTAACCGAGACAAAAAATAGTATGCGTGGTTCCCACGAAAGTACATGGGTTCAGTTCCCCGCGCAATCTATAACCAGGCTAATTCTTGACGATGAAGACGACCGGGAGTAGAGTTAGCCATCCAATTGAACTAACAAGCGAATTATTAAAGCTACACCGGATAGATTTTAATGAAGCTTGAGTGAATGAGCAATTAACTTATCCCAAATATAAATTATTATTATTATTAAAAATGTATTGCAAATGGAAGATATCCCGGTGACAATGGTCACTTATAGTAGTGTGATAATAAAGTAAAGTTAAAAAATAATTAGCCAACAACAACAACTACCAGTACTACAACCAGTGTTGCCAACTTAGCGGATTTTCCGCTAAATTTGTCGGAATTAGAAGACTGCCGGCGGAGAAATATATCATTTAGCGGTCAGCGGATTTTTTGGCGGAATTCTAGATTTATTATAGCGGAATTTAACGTTTTATCTATTTTACGTTTTTTAAAAAAAGTTGTACTCCAGACTGTCTCCCCCCTGTGCGTGGGGGCGGTAGAATAACACCTACGGTATCCCCTGCCTGTCGTAAGAGGCGACTAAAAGGGGCCCCAGAGGCTCTGAACTTTGGAGCGTGGGTTGGCGACCGCGGGGCCCTCAGCTGAGTCCTGGCATTGCTTCCACTTACTTGTGCCAGGCTCCTCACTTTCATCTATCCTATCCGACCTCACTTGGTCAACTCTTGTTCTTTTCTGACCCCGACGCTATTAGGTTTGCGAGTGCCAGGGAGTCTTTCATATTCACGCCCTTCGTGGCCCTTGTCTTCCTTTGGCCGATGTCGTCATTTTTCGAAGTGTCGGATCCCTTCCATTTTTCCCCTCTGATTAGTGTTATATAGAGGATGGTTGCCTAGTTGTACTTCCTCTTAAAACAAAAATCACCACCACCTCCAGACTGTCTCCAAGCTAATCCGTATTTCTTGTCAGGAGCTAGCAGTCACATGAGGAAAACATGTTATATGGATTTGATGTTATGAGAACATGGTATCATAAATTTGTAATGCGTGGGGAAAGGGCACTTATCTCTTAGTTGGCGAGTGACGACAGATAATGAAACTGTGAGAGAGTAGCATTTATATTTATGTTATGAAGGAAGACCCTTTAATGAACTGGCCTGTTTTGTGTGTGGCCCTTGAGGTAGGGGATCACCTAGTTTGCACCCGGCACTAAAACACTATGTAGCTCGCCGGCTCGCAGGCAGGGGGTTAATCCCAGTGAAACTCACAGACCAGGTGAGTGCAGACATTTATTATTATTATTATTATTATTATTATTATTATTATTATTATTATTATTATTATTATTATTATTATTATTACTATTATTGCTCATTATTTGAGATCGGATTTCTTGGCGGAAGTTTAGCGGATTTTTAATAGTATTTAGCGGGTGTTGAAAATATAAGTTGGCAACACTGTACTACAACAAGCTATTCCATGGAAAGAAAATATTAAAAGAAATACCAATAGTTTAACATTCTAAATCCAGCATCAGCGCTACAGCAAGTAGTGGAGACTCCCGCAGCAGCGTGCAGGTTATGCTCTGGGGAAGGGTAGCAGGGGTATGTTTTCGCCAAGGTCGTGGACACTGAGGTATGATTCACCCGCTTATTGCACGCGTTCGTCAGTCTGGCGGTCTTATTCAGTAAATGTGTCTGTGTAGTTCTATCTAAAGTCTGTTATTTTGTTAGTGTGTAGCCAAATACTAAATGACATTTTTATTGTGTAATCACTCCGAACTTCTATTTAATATTGTAATACATGTCTAATTAGTTTTATTGTATAGTACTATTATTACCGTACTAAAGTTGGTAGACTCAACCTTTACGTCTCTATAGAAATTAACTCGGAGAGCATAAGAAAACTTACCATTTTGAAGATTTCTTTTCAATTTTGATGGCTCCCCCGTTATAGCCATAGACCCAGGTACTTTTTCTTGTCTATACATTTTTGCCCCCCCCCCCCCCAACTTCTAACTCCCAATCGCCGCTACTGTTTAAGAGAGGACATTCCGTACCACTTGAAAGACAGGGAAGTATTGCGAATTACATCAAAGAAAGGACAATAAGTTCCACCTTTTCAATACTATATATTGTGTGAAAGTTTTACATTTCTGTTAAAACATCACAATTTTTGTATATTTGGTACCGGTTTCGACAGATTCTCTGTCATCATCAGCCAAGGACAATTATATAAAGACAAGTTGCATTGATCATGACTCTTATGTTAAGATTACAATAGTAGTTTAAAACATATACATGACATGGCTAAAATAGTATTTACATAAGTAGATTGAAGGTCAGTAAGATAAAATAGTCGTATTTCTATAGGTGTACAGCTTAATATTTCTAATTAAAAAGGATAACTTGTTGAAAGAAATTCTGTTCTTGTTATGTAAAATTGTAGGATTATTGGCTTAAGTTTATAATATTTTAACTGTTGACCGGCCGGTTCATTTTTGAAGGCATGTAGCCATGTTTGACACATTGAAAAAGTGAACAAACATTTAGTCATGTGTTGTTCCGCATAAAATATGCACAATGAAATTATATACAAAATTCGAATGGGGCTTCAACTTGGACTTGAGAAAGAAGATTTGTATTAAAGTGTTCAATGCAAACAAAAATAGATGCATTAATTTGTCACTGCATGTTGATGTTGACAGTCAAATTGTCCATTGAAAGTTCTATATCTCGGCTTGTACTCTGGTGTGTTTGTTTATGTTATATTGAGAGATAGATTAAACATAGTAACTGAGGTTCTTGTTAAAGTGGTACTTGAAGATCTTATGATGCAGTTGTAGATACATAAGTTGATTTAGAAAGATTTAGAAAGTATTGCGAAGTAAAAACGATATCCTAATGAATGTATTCATTTGTATATCCATTGTCCACTACTGACGCATAAGTCTTCGCACGGTGTGATCACTACTCGGGCGCAATGATCTGATTGGCACATGTGTTTATTCTTTATCTCGTATTCGCCATTCGCGGAGACCTAGCTACTTCCATCTTTTAGTAGTTTCCTGTTTCCGTGTGACCTTCAAGCCCATATCGGCCAGTTCATCAGAATCTTTTACTTTACTTACTTGATAGTGAAATAATGCAGTAGTTATAAATATTCGCAATAATAGTAATATTATCCATCCTTATGCTCGTCAGACACATTGCTCCCGAGCACGATGTATATTTCTATTGTATTGTTTTGTTTCAGGACTTATACTTAAAAAAAAATCGCCTTTCTTATGATCATTTTTACGTAAACATACGCGATAAGTATAATTTAAAGGGCAATTATTACAATAATATAGAAGTATTCTTCAATAAATGTAAATTATTCTTGTTAAGTGCGACCAGTATCCAGTATTCGGGAGATAGTAGGTTCGAACCCCACTGTCGGCAGCCCTGAAAATGGTTTTCCGTGGTTTCCCATTTTCACACCAGGCAAATGCTGGGGCTGTACCTTAATTAAGGCCACGGCAGCTTCCTTTCCACTCCTATCCCTTCCCTGTTCCATCGTCGCCATAAGACCTATCTGTGTCGGTGCGACGTAAAGCAACTAGCAAAAAAATTATTCTTGTTTCTGATTTCTAAAGTTTGTCTGTGAGGCTCATTACGCCCGCTGGCGTGGAAATGGAATTCCAATTTGACATCAAGTGGTACGGATTGTACTGGCGTAAATATTTGGGGATTACGGGAAAAAACCGTTCGCAGGTAGATAATGATCTAGGTGGTTACGAAATGTCCAGAACCATGGGGGACAAACCTAAATGCAGATCATTGATAACTGACCGATTGATTGATAGATAGATAGATAGATAGATAGATAGATAGATAGATTGATTGATTGATTGATTGTATAAGTTAATCCGGGCTGAATGGCTCAGACGGTTGAGGCGCTGGCCTTCTGAACCCAACTTGGCAGGTTCGATCCTGGCTCAGCCCGGCAGTATTTGAAGGTGCTCAAATATGTCAGCCTCGTGTCCGTAAATTTACAGGCACGGGACGAAATTCCGGCACCTCGGCGTCTCGAAAAACAGTAAATAAAGTAGTTAGAGGGAAGAAAATCACTAACATTATTACCGTATAGGTTAATTCACTTCAAACAGATAAATATGGCATAGATCACCGTATATCATACAGTTCGTATTACCTCCATTAATCCAGGACCAGAGGAGCATGTTTATGACTCTGGTAGCTTAGTGGACAGTTCACTGCTTCAAAGAGCATTAATTTTAATGTTTTATTACAGCATAATTCCATATATACACATTTCATATCTTTCATAGCAAAACAAAGAAACAAAAAAAAAAAAACAACAACAACACACAGGCACACCCATAGACAGGCGCGCGTGCGGAAGCATAACAAATCATACTTTCCTAATGTACGGATTAAACTGAAAATTAAACTAAACCGAAGCCATAGTATGACAGACAACAGGCCACGGGAAATTTGGTGGATAATTCTTTAGGTTTAAAGGTAACTGATACACCCGTGCTTCACTACGGAATTGTCCAGCTCCATGCATAAATGGTTAGCGTGCTGGCCTTTGGTCACAGGGGTCCCGGGTTCGATTCCCGACAGGGTCGGGAAATTTCGCCTACGGGCGTCAAATCAAAAGACCTGCACCTGGCGAGCCGAACCCGTCCTGGGATCTCCCGGCACTAAAAGCCATACGCCATTTCATTTTTTTTACTACGGAATTCTACATTGTATACAGAATTCTAGGTTAGGTAGTGTACACGTTGTGAGCAAGATTGTATTAAATTGCATAGCTCTTAACGTTACCCTAGAAACGTGCCGGGGAAGTCAACAAACGTCTTTTCTCTTATGAAGACTGGGTTAGGGAATTTTCACTGTAATGGTAGGCCCGCCTGCCTACCATCAGTCACAATCAGATTGGGGAGTTTTCATTGTAATGGCAGATACTCTCCGCCTGTCCTTTTTATCCTCAGAAAGACTGTCTTAGTGGTTTTCCCAACTGAAATGCACATAAGTCCTTACAATAACGTGAGTGGGAATGGCGCGAGTAAAAACAATGCTTTCATATGAAATACTCGATCAAATGAAAAACCTCCAATTTTCTCACTTTTAACGAAAAGTACTATGCTGCCAATCTAACAAACCGAAGTTCCAGAGCTGGAATGACAAGCCGCAGACAGAACACTGTTCGTTTTTTTTCGGCGGGGTTTGGGGGTGGAGGATCGAGGATCGAATAATGGCGAGTCCCAGGGCAAAAGCTATGGCCTTTTACTAATCTGTTTCCTACCATTTCATTCTGGGCGAATAAAATTGTTTATAGCTTACACTGTAGTTTCTTATTCCCGACTCTATATACCGATTTTCATTCAATTCTGATAACCCATTTTCTCATGGCTCGGCGGTGATATGGACTTAGCAACAAAAATACAAATTCATGAATATCTGTTATCATAGACGGTACGGTAAAAGTGTACAAGATATAAATGATCGGAAATGTAATTCTATATAACTTTAGTTCATGTAGTATTTATCGATAGGACCACTAATAACATAGATATTTGAGAATTAAATTTTAGGCCTTCCCCTAAACTACATTTCACTCAGCATGAATAAAATAATTTACAGCCTACCGTTTTCTCGTGATGCATGTATAGACAGACAGACAGACAGACATTACGGAAGAGTAAAAAGTGCTGTTCCTTGTTATTGCTGAGAAGACTGGTACAGAAATACCATAATTTTCAAATTCTGAGCAATGTACAGACAAAACTCTTATTTTATATATACAGAAAACAGAAGATGCTACATGTGTGTATGTGTGGTGAAACAAATCATCACACAGTTGACCAAATTCGTTACCAGTGTAAGTCCGAGAGAGGTGAACTTTGTAGAAGTGTCATAAACTCAGTGGTCCGCTGCTGGCGGAGAAACACAACTCGTGGATAAACACCTAAAGGAATTATCTAAATTTGTAAACAAACTAAATGTTGGCATCTCACAACGAGCAAACCGGTAATCTATGCATAACAAGAGTTTTCTCTTTACATTGCTCAAAATAAAATAAAAATGGTATTTCAGTATCGGCCGTGTCCACAGTAACAAGGAAATGCACTTTTTCATTTTCCGTCATTTCTCTATGTATGTATGTTCGTACCCGCATCACGAGAAAATGGCTTAAGAGAACGTAATGAAAATCGGTATGTAAAGTCGCGGAATAAATCACTACTCTCTAGGCTATAAATAATTGTATTCACGCTGAGTGAAAAGGTAGGTTTAGGGTAAGGCCTAAAATTTCATTCTCAAATATCTATGTTATTAGTGCTCCTATCAATAAATACAAGATAACTAAAGTTAGACAGAATTAAATTTCCGATCATTTAGGCCTATATCTTATAACGTATACGATAAGAGACATATTCATGAATTTCGATTTTTGCTGCTGATGGGTGAACAGGATTTAATGTACATCGTTATGTAAAATCGGGGAATAAATTACTAATCTCTAGGCTATAAATAATTTTATTCACTCTGGATGAAATGATAGTATAGGGGAAGGCGCCTAATATTTAATTTTTAAGTATCTGTTATCATTCGATGTAATAAAATCTTATTCACAACGTGTACACCATTCCATCTAGAATTCTGCATGAAATATAGAAATCCGTAGCGAAGCGCGGGTACACCTACTAGTATGTAAATAATTGTACATGTGGTATTAATTAGCACTGGCATTATGTCTATATCAGCATGTGGTAATGCTTTCTGTAATGGAGCATAAAAAACAAAAAACCCAAACCCCATGGCACTACAGCCCTTGCAGTGCCTTGGCCTACCAAGCGACCACTGCTCAACCCGAAGGCCTGCAGATTACGAGGTGTCGTGTGGTCAGCACGACGAATCCTTCTCGGCCGTTATTCTTGGCTTTCTAGACCGGGGCCGCTATCCCACCGTCGGATGGCTTCTCAATTCTAATCACGTAGGCTGAGTGAAGGATTCTTCAATCAATCAATCAATCAATCAATACTGATCTGCATTTAGGGCAGTCGCCCAGGTGGCAGATTCCCTATCTGTTGCTTTCCTAGCCTTTTCCTAAATGATTTCAGAGAAATTGGAAATTTATTGAACGTCTCCCTTGGTAAGTTATTCCAATCCCTAACTCCCCTTCCTATAAATGAATATTTGCCCCAGTTTGTCCTCTTGAATTCCAACTTTATCTTCATATTGTGATCTTTCCTACTTTTATAAACGCCACTCAAACTTATTCATCTACTAATGTCATTCCACGCCATCTCTCCGCTGACAGCTCGGAACATACCACTTAGTAGAGCAGCTCTTCTTCTTTCTCTCAATTCTTCCCAACCCAAACTTTGCAACATTTTTGTAACGCTACTCTTTTGTCGGAAATCACCCAGAACAAATCGAGCTGCTTTTCTTTGGATTTTTTCCAGGTCTTGAATCAGGTAATCCTGGTTAGGGTCCCATACACTAGAACTATACTCTAGTTGGGGTCTTACCAGAGACTTATATGCACTCTCCTTTACATCCTTACTACAACCCCTAAACACCCTCATAACCATGTGCAGAGATCTGTACCCTTTATCTACAATCTCATTTATGTGATTACCCCAATGAAGATCTTTCCTTATATTAACACCTCGAAGCAGCCCTCAGGTTCAGGTAAAATACCTGACCTGGCCGGGAATCGAACCCGGGACCTACAGGTAAGAGACAGGCACGCCAACCCTACACCACGGGGCCGGCCTGTAATGGAGCATGTTTTTAATAAATGATTTTAAAAACACACACATACATCAAAACAAAGAAACAACATGGATGATCTCCGTGGCGACTTGTAAAAGGTATTAATTTAATTATACACACAAATTCGAATAACAATATCGATAAAATACGCTTTTCCAGAGGACCATCTCGATCAAGAGCGAGTCACAGGTAGCGTTATGGTCATAGTCATGGTTAAGTAGAACTTCAGTGTGTGAAAAAGAAAATTCTTCTTCTTCTTCTTCTCCTTTCGAATGGACCATTGTTCAACCATTGGGCTTTGATCGACACACAATTGGAGGAAGGTCAGATGTGTATAAATTGAACAACAGAGGAGGCAGTACGGTCCCTTGTTACACCGATTCATTTGTTGCAGTAGAAACATCTTTTATGCATAAAGTTTTCAGAAAACTGTTCTAAAAATGAATCAACTGAGTAACAATTGATCACGCACTAAGTCGATAATAAACTGCGCTGATTAAATTGTTGTTTTAAGGTAGAACATTTTTCATAGCATATTTTAGACCATAGCTAGGGAAGTGATTAAAAGAAAGTTCATTGCCGGTAAGTTCAGCGGCAATATTTTACACCGCAGCGATAAAACTTGAGCTTCATATAACGGAATGTTCGCTCCCTCGGCCTCCACGCACAATCAAAGTGAGAGCTCGCTGGTCGCGCTGGGACTGTTTCTGTTGTCTGCAAGACGCAGCTCAAGTCATCTCGAGTTTTATAAACATGTGTACTACAAGTTTGCCACTTTTGAAGTAGAAGTTCCCGAACCGTATTGGGCTGGTGATGGTGACCAAGTCCACCTCTGTGGTGTAGTGGTTATTGTGATTAGCTGTCACCCCCGGAGGTTTGGGTTTGAATCCCGGCCTTGCCACGAAATTTGAAAAGTGGTACGAGGGCTGAAACGCGGTCCACTCAGCTTCGGGAAGTCAACTGAGTAGAGGGGTTTCGAATCCCACCTCAGCCATCCTTGAAGTGATTTTCCGCGGTTTCCCGCTTCTCCTCCAGGCAAATGCCGGCATGGTACCTACAGTAACTTAAGGCCAGGGCCTCTTCCTTCCTTCTTCCTTGTCTATCCCCTCCAATTTTCCGATCCCTCACAAGACCACTGTTCAGCATAGCAGTTGAGGCCGTCTGGGCGAGGTACTTTTCCTCCTCCCCAGTTAAATCCCCGATCAAATATCTCACGCTCCAGGACACTGCATTCGATGTGGTAGAGGTGTGATCCCTTGCTGAGTTCGAGGGAAAAACCAACCTGGCGGGTGAACGGATTAAATAATTATAATAGATAATTTTAAAGAGGAAGGACCAGTGTATCTAGCATCAAGAGCCTGGCCTCATTACGATGTAATCGGTGTTGCAATGGCGCTGCCATTTTAAGGTACTAAATTCACCGTTCTCCGCGGCTAACGATTAATGTTACCGTGTACTCAGACGTGGTAGCACGTTGTGTGAGGTGTCGTTTGATTCGTCTTTGTTAGTAAAAACAAAACAAAAAAGAACAGACCAAAGCAAACCAATGTTATTTCCTCACAAGCCTTGGAAACGCTTGGAAAGGTGGAAGGCAAAGGCTTCCACTATCTGTAACCTACGTACTTGGTAGGGTAGAGTGGATATCTCTACTCCCGGCCGCCTTTGCCCCCAGGAATTTACCTCGTACTCATTTGTTGCGTAGGCTGAGTGAACCTCAGGGCCATGCGCACCTCCGGAAGTTTAAATATCTCTTCTTAGATTTTGAATTCCTGTTGGGGAATCGAACCCATGTCCTTCCGAGTGAATCGAGCACGTCTTTACCGCCTCGGACAGGTAGCCTCTCTTTTTCGTCAGTTGGTTCCACGAGTATAGATTACCTACATCAATCAATCAATCAATCAATCAATCAATCAATCAATCAATCAATCAATCAATCAATCAATCAATCAATCAATCAATCAATCAATCAATCAATCAATCAATCTGCATTTAGGGCTGTCACCCAGGTGGCATATTCCTTATCTGTTGTTTACTTAGTCGTTTGTTCAGTATTTGCAAATAATTTGGGGATATATTGAACATCACCGTTCGTAAATTATTGCAATTCCCAACTCCTGTTCGTATAAATGAATATTTGTTCCTATTTGTGCTGCTATTTGTGCTGATCTGCATTTAGGGCAGTCGCCCAGCCTTTTCTTAAAGGACTGCGAAGAAATTGGAAATTTATTGAACATATCCCTTGGTAACTTATTCCAAACCCTAACTTCCCTTCCTATAAACGAATATTTTCCCCAATTTTTCCTCTTGTATTCCAACTTTATCTTCATGTTGTGATCTTTCCTTCTTTTAAAATCACCAGTCAAACTTATTCGTCTACTAGTGTCATTCCACGCCATCTCTCCACTGACAGCTTGGAACATACCGCTTAGACGAGCAGCTCGTCTCCTTTCTCTCAAGTCTTTCCAGCCCAAACCGAACCCACGACACAACAGCCATGAAAGGCCGTGGCCCACCAATCGACCGCTGCTCAGCCCGAAGGCCTGCAGATTGCGAGGTGTCGTGTGGTCAGCACTGGGAATCCTCTCTACAGTTATTCTTGGCTTTCTAGACCGGGACCGCTATCTCATCGTCAGATAGCTCCTGAACTGTAATCACGTAGGCTGAGTGAACCTCGAACTAGCCTTAGATTCAGGTAAAGATCCTTGTCCTCGCTGGAAATCGAACCTGGGGACCTTATACCAATATATTCAGAAGGTATCCCTGAGCAACCTCCTAAAATTTGTCGGTTACGAGTTCAGTGGTGCAACCCTCAACTGTATCTGCATAACACTATATTGTTACCTAAAGATGTAGTGACTGATGATTTCATTCTTTTCCAGTTTAAAGGACATTAGTATCGATGTCGTTATCCCCATGACTGCGTAAGGAAGAGCAAGTAGTGGTTCGGTTGCACGAAGAATAAATGCATCTGATAAATTAACTGCTTCATAAAGTCTCAAATTTTTCGAAATTGAGATAGCTATGAACTTCCTTTAAAACAAAACAAAAAAAAATCTATTTGCTTTACGTCGCACCGACATACAGTAGATAGGTCTTAGGGTGACGATGGGATATTGCATCGTTTTATGAACTAAAAGAAAGCAGTTCAATGCTTCCCTCGTAGTGATTTGTGATCGGATTGTTGGCGTTTTGTAAACGAAGATCGTCGGGCCGAACTGAAGCCCCACTTCCGTGAAACAGCCGAGGGGGCGGTACACATATATTTTTAACAGCTTGTGTCTTCATTTTTATTCGAAGACTGGAAATGGTAGAATGGTCCAGAAGAAAGACAAAATCCATTTTAATATTCACTCTTTTCCACACATTTGATATAACTCAAATTTAATTTCCATGATATTCACTAATGGGCTGAGCAAACGCACTTCAGAGTTGGTAGTACCTACCTCTCGTCATATGCTATCATTTCCAAGAGACCTCACGTACCCAAGCAGGGGAGGTAACTGTGTATTAAGAAGACTAAAGTTAACGAATTGAAGAAAATGATCTGTGAGCCTGCATTCGAGAGGTGTCGGGTCGAATCTCACCGTCGGCATCCCTCAATATATTTTTTCTGTGGTTTTCCATTTTCACATCAGGAATATGTTGGCGCCGTAGAATAATTGAAGCCAAGGACGTTTCTTCCCCAGTCCTAACCCTTCCCCATTCTTGGGTCACCGATAACCTTGAATGTGCCAGTGTGATGTTAAACCATTAACAATAAATAAATAAATAAATAAATAAATAAATAAATAAATAAATAAATAAATAAATAAATAAATAAATAAATAAATAAATAAATAAATAAAGCCTTCATCTCGTTTTTAACTTCAATCCATGAGTTTTGACAATACAGTGTTTCAACTATTAGTCCGACTCCTTGGTGGAATGGTTCAGAGGGTCCCGGGTTCGATTCCCGGCCGAGCATGTGATTTTAATCGCATCTAATTAATTCCACTGGCTCGGGGACTGGTTGTTTGAGTTTGTCACAACACTACCCTTTTCATATTCAGACAACACACCACACTACCAACCACCGCAGAAACAACCCATGTGATTACATCCCTCCACATTGGGTTGGCGTCAGCAAGGGCATACGGCCGTAAAACCGGTCCAGATCTACATGTGCGACACAGTCCCCACTCGTGACCCTCACAACGCATGGGAAAAAACGGGAGAAGAATAAGAAGAAGTAAAGTTGAACTATTGACGTTACAATCATAAAACCTCTTAGGAGGAATCCTAATGGATGCTCAGTTCACGATAACATTTTAAAACTTGTATAGAAATAGCAAGGATTGCATATAGTTTTTCTTCACTTTCCTAAACTTAGTCGGGCAGAATACACCCTTACCTTCATCATCATCATCATCTGTTTACCCTCCAGGTTCGGTTTTTCCCTCGGACTTAGCGAGGGATCCCACCTCTACCGCCTCAAGGGCAGTGTCCTGGAGCTTCAGACTCTTGGTCGGGGGATACAACTGGGGAGTATGACCAGTACCTCGCCCAGGCGGCCTCACCTGCTATGCTGAACAGGGGCCTTGTGGGGGGATGGGAAGATTGGAAGGGATAGGCAAGGAAGAGGGAAGGAAGCGGCCGTGGCCTTGAGATAGGTACCATCCCGGCATTCGCCTGGAGGAGAAGTGGGAAACCACGGAAAACCACTTCCAGGATGGCTGAGATGGGAATCGAACCCACCTCTACTCAGTTGACCTCCCGAGGCTGAGTGGACCCCGTTCCAGCCCTCATACCACTTTTCAAATTTCGTGGCAGAGCCGGGAATCGAACCCGGGCCTCCGGGGGTGGCAGCTAATCACGCTAACCACTACACCACAGAGGCGGACCACCCTTACCTTACCTAGTCAAAAAGGACTAATGCCCCCCCTTTTTTTTTTTTGCTGGTTGCTTTACGTCGCGCGGACACAGATAGGTCTTATGGCGACGATGGGACAGGGAAGGGCAGGGAGTAGGAAGGAAGCGGCCGTGGCCTTAATTAAGGTACAGCCCCAGCATTTGCCTGGTGTGAAAATGGGAAACCACGGAAAACCATTTTCAGGGCTGCCAACAGTGGGGTTCGAACCTACTGTCTCCCGAATACTGGATACTGGCCGCACTTAAGCGACTGCAGCTATCGAGCTCGGTTGTGCCTTTTTAAATTTTTTTTTTATGAACTAACCCACTAGGATTCATCTTGAGGGGTTTCATGAATTTAACGTCTATAATTGCATTTTACTGTACTGTCAAACCTCTTGAAATGATATCCTTCATTTATAATGAGATTAAAGGTGAGTGTTTTCATTATTTTTATCTCTAAGGGTGAAGGGCCATGCAGGAGTGGATTAAATGTAAAATCATCGGGGGTTTGTGAGTCTATTAGCGCCGGGATCGAAAAATAACTTTAGAGTTGGTCAGAAGAGGTTGAGACGGAATTATAACATGAGTCTGTCGAAAACAGAAAAGTGAAGCCAGATTAAGCGGGGCCGATGTAGCTAACACATCACGTGTAAATTCTTCGTTCGCATGAAACTATAAGTAAGGATTTAGAGATTTCCATACATTAAAAGAGTAACTGATATATCAGTTCAGATTGGCTGACATTACCATGCAACTTGATCCTTGGTTCTTGTGAGAGCGCGTCACGCGAACCTCAAGAGGAAAGGCGAAGAAGCCAAATCTGTTGGAAACGTGCGAGTGACAAATTGGAGTGCGCGCTCAGCAAGTCTTCAACACTCTGCCCCTGAAGAGAAAAAGAGCCGCCTCCCAGGAGGGCAATAAGACCCTCAGCCCTCCCCACAGCAATACTGTTCGTTCGCCACCAACAGATACGCTGCGATGGCATCGGCGGAACAAATTATCTTAGGACTGGGTACAGTCGTATCACGTGACAACTTTAACCCCACAGCCGCGAACCCTCATGTGAAAGGCCGATCATTGGATGGGGGACACTTACGAGTAACCATAAAATTACCTCACTGCCGTCTTTGTTCTCAGATAAAGAAAAGGAATAAAATAGTCCGCCTCTGCGGTGTAGAGGTTAGTGTGATTAGCTGTCACTCCCGGAGGCCCGGGTTCGATTCCCAGATCTGCCACGAAATTTGAAAAGTGGTACGCGGGCTGGAACTGGGTCCACTCAGCCCCGGGGTGTCAACTGAGAAGAGCCTAGTTCGATTCCCACCTCAGCCATCCTCGAAGTGTTTTTCCGTGGTTTTCCACTTCTCATCCAGGCAAATACCGCTATGCCAGTTAACTTAAGGCCATGGCCGCTTCCTTCCCTCTTCCTTGTCGCTAAATCTGAGGGAAAAACCAATCCTGGAGGGTAAACGGGTTAAGAAAGAAAAGAAAAGAAAGAAAGAAAACCCTTCTCTGTTCCTCCGTGTGGTCTTCTAGCATAAGGACATATTCAAAAAGAAAATTAAACGTGCAGATTTAGCAACACCCGCTCGCAAAGCGATGTGATTGGCTAACTTTAACGGCTGATAAAGTGAAAACGGAGCGAAATATCCAATATTTTTTTCATTTTATTTTTCAGTATGTCCAATCCCCTAAAACTCACATACCCGTTTCACATATGGTATCTGATCACCCTGTAGAGGTCTGTTAGACCGGATCTGCGAGTTGGCCGCGGAGTTAGGGGCGCGCGGCTGTGAGCTTGCATCCGGGAGATAGTGAGTTCGAACCCCCACAGTCGGCGGCCCAGAAGATGGTTTTCCGTGGTCTCCCATTTTCACATCAGGCAAATGCTGGGACTGTACCTTAATTAAGGCTACGGCCGATTCCTTCCCACTCCTATCCCATTGTCGCCATAAGAGCTCTGTCGGTGCGACATACAGCAAACTGTTAAAAAAAAAAAAAAAAAAAATACTACCTGGGTACTTATGTCCTCGGAATATGACTTGGGTATTTGAGGGCTAAGTACAGAAATTGAATTTTCAATTTTGTGTTTACGTAATCCATTGCGAACGGTTCCATCACACTGAATTATAGAGTAATAAATAAGTTACAAGATTGTGAGCAACTCCAAAATGACCTCGATAGTGTTGTGAGATGGACAGCAGGCAATGGTATGATGATAAACGGGGTTAAAAGTCAAGTTATGAGTTTCACAAATAGGAAAAGTCCTCTCAGTTTTAATTACTGCGTTGATGGTGTGAAAGTTCCTTTTGGGGTTCATTGTAGGTATCTAGGTGTTAATATAAGGAAAGATCTTCATTGGGGCAATCACATAAATATGATTGTTAATAAAGGGTACAGATTTCTGCACATGTTTATGAGGGTATGTAGGGGTTGTAGTAAGGATGTAAAGGAGAGGGCATATAAGTCTCTGGTAAGACCCCAATTAGAGTATGGTTCCAGCGTATGGGACCCTCACCAGCATTACTTGATTCAAGAACGGGAAAAAATCCAAAGAAAAGCAGCTCGATTTGTTCTGGGTGATTTCCGACAAAAGAGTAGCGTTACAAAAACTGTTGCAAAGCTTGGGCTGGGAAGACTTGAGAGACAGGAGACGAGCTGCTCGACTAAGTGGTATGTTCCAAGCTGTCAGCGGAGAGATGGTATGGAGTTACATTAGTAGGCGAATATGTTTGAGTGATGTCTTTAAAAGTAGGAAAGGTCACAATATGAAGATAAAGCTGGAATACAAGAGGAAAAATTGGGGGAAATATTCGTTTATAGGAAGGGAAGTTAGGGTTTGGAATAAGTTACCAAGGGAGATGTTCAATAAATTTCCAATATCTTCGCAATCCTTTAAGAAAAGGCTGGGCGACTGCCCTAAATGCAGATCAGTAGTGATTGACTGAATTGAGTGTATTAAATAGGTGGACTATGCATAATTTAATTGTTTTAGAATTTCATCTTAGACATCTGTCCTTCCTTGTCGTTCCTATTATAGTGATTGATTGATGCCTTATAGGCAACTTGCGCATGAGGCCCTACATAATATGACGACTTCTAGTGCTGAAGAACGCGCCCGAACCATTGAAATTAACCCATGAAAGTTAAAATCCCCGTTGCGGCCGGATAAGGAAGCCGGCACCCCCTGAACCAAAGGCCAGCCCGCTAACCATTTAGCCATGGAGCCGGGGATTACAGTATCACTAATTAGCCAGTCTGGTGGCCATGATCATTAAGGCGTTAATACTATATAGTCTTACAGCGTGGTTGGCAGATTCGAGTCCGATCGGAGAAAAGAAAAAGGTCACTATCAGAATGTTGGCCGGCAGAGTAGCAGAGGTGGTGGTATACAATTTACAATCACTAGATTGCATGCCAAAAGCCTGGATTATATTCGAAACCTTTCTGCAATATTCATATGGAGTCAGGGCATATGATTCTGTTGATGGAGAATCGTCCGTCGGATGGAGACATTAAGCCTTGAGCAGACCCTTTAGTGATGTTGGACAGAATATGTGCCGATATCTGATTTCACCCTCTCCCTTTCTTCTATTATACATCACGTCATTCATTTCATTAGCTCCTCTGATAAGGTCGGTATCAGGAAGACTTTTCTTTACTTCTTTCTTAATCAGTTTACCATCCAGGTTTGATTTCTCCCCGGGATTCAGCAAGGGATCCCACCTGCACCACCTCAAGGATAGAGTCCTGGAGCGAGACACTTTTGTAGGTGGTATACAACTGGGGAGACGGACTAGTACCTCGCTCAGGTGGCCTCACCTGCTATGCTTACCAGGGGCTTTTTTGGGGGAATGGGAAGATTGGAAGGGATAACCAGGGAAGAAAGAAGGAAGCGGCCGTGGCCTTTAGTTACCATCCCGTCATTTACCTGGAGGAGAAGGGGGAAACCACAGAAAACCACTTCCAGGATGGCTAAGGTGGGAATCGAACCCATCTCTACTCAGTTGACCTCCCGAGGCTGAGTGGACCCCGTTCCGGGCCTCGAACTACCTTTCAAATTTCGTGGCAGAGCCGAGAATAGAGCCCGGGCCTAAGGGGGTGAGAGTTAATCATGTTAACCACTACACCACAGAGGCGGACAGGAAGAAGATCCGGTCGTAAAAACTCACTACGGAAGTTCAACTCACTTCATATCCGAACATGTATAGAAACGGGACAAGGGTTGGACATACATTGCCCCCATTGTCAAGCTGTTTGGCTGAATGATCATCGTACTGGTATTCAGTTCAGACGGCCCCGGTTCGATTTTCGGCCGGGCCAGGGATTTGAACCGCGTGTTGTTAATTTCTCTTATCATTCTCCCCATTACTTTTACTCTCAGATGTCAGAGTTGTAGAACAAGATCATTGTCCTTCACTACTTTTCCTGGACGATGTTAGAGTTGTAAAACTACAAGGTCATTGACCTTCAATACCTTTTTACCGCATGATACAGTTGTAAAACTACAGGATCATTCCCTCGAATACTTTTACTTTCAGATGTTAGAGTTGTAAAACTACATGGTCATTGCCCCACTACTTTCCTACCGTATGTCAGAGTTGTAAAACTACAGGATCATTCTCCCCCTAACATTTACTCCCAGACGTCAGCGTCGTAAATCTACAAGGTCATTGTACTTCACTACTTATCCTACCGGATGTTGGAGTTGTAAAATTACAGGATCATTCTACCGAATACTTTTACTCTCAGATTTAAGAATATTAAAACTACAAGGTCGTTGTCCTTCACTACTCATTCTAGTGGATGTTAGAGTTGTAAAACTACAGGATCATTCCCTCGAATACTTTTACTTTCAGATGTTAGAGTTGTAAAACTACATGGTCATTGCCCCACTACTTTCCTACCGTATGTCAGAGTTGTAAAACTACAGGATCATTCTCCCCCTAACATTTACTCCCAGACGTCAGCGTCGTAAATCTACAAGGTCATTGTACTTCACTACTTATCCTACCGGATGTTGGAGTTGTAAAACTACAGGATCATTCTACCGAATACTTTTACTCTCAGATTTAAGAATATTAAAACTACAAGGTCGTTGTCCTTCACTACTCATTCTAGTGGATGTTAGAGTTGTAAAACTACAGGATCATTCTCCCGAATACTTTTACTCTCAAATTTAGGAGTTGTAAAACTACAAGGTCATTGTCCTTCACTATTTCTCCTACTGGATGTTAGAGTTGTAAAACTACAGGATCATTCTCGCGAGTACTTTCACTCTAAGATTTAAGAGTTGTAAAACTACGAGATCATTGTCCTTCACTACTTATCCTAACGGATGTTGGAGTTGTAAAACTACATGATCATTCTGCCTTTTACATTTACTCCCAGACATCAGAGTTGTAAAACTACAAGGTCATTGTCCTTCACTACTTATCCTACCGGATGTTGGAGTTGTAAAACTACAGGATCATTCTCCCCCTTACATTTACTCCCAGACGTCAGAGTTGTAAAACTATAAGGTAATTGTCCTTCACTACTTATCCTACCGGATGTTGGAGTTGTAAAACTACAGGATCATTCTGTCCCTTACATTTACTCCCAGACATCAGAGTTGTAAAACTACAAGGTCATTGTCCTTCACTACTTATCCTACCGGATGTTGGAGTTGTAAAACGACAGGATCATTCTGCCCCTTACATTTACTCCCAGACATCAGAGTTGTAAAACTACAAGGTCATTGTCCTTCACTACTTATCCTCCCGGATGTTGGAGTTGTAAAACTACAGGATCATTCTGCGCCTTACATTTACTGCCAGACATCAGAGTTGTAAAACTACAAGATCATTGTCCTTCACTACTTTCCTACCGGATGTTGGAGTTGTAAAACTGCAGGATCATTCTGCGCCTTACATTTACTGCCAGACATCAGAGTTGTAAAACTACAAGATCATTGTCCTTCACTACTTTCCTACCGGATGTTGGAGTTGTAAAACTGCAGGATCATTCTGCGCCTTACATTTACTGCCAGACATCAGAGTTGTAAAACTACAAGGTCATTGTCCTTCACTACTTATCCTCCCGGATGTTGGAGTTGTAAAACTACAGGATCATTCTGCGCCTTACATTTACTGCCAGACATCAGAGTTGTAAAACTACAAGATCATTGTCCTTCACTACTTTCCTACCGGATGTTGGAGTTGTAAAACTGCAGGATCATTCTCCCGAATACTTTTACTCCCAGATGGTAGTGTTGTAAAACTACAAGATCATTGTCCTTCACTACTTTCCTACCGGATGTTGGAGTTGTAAAACTGCAGGATCATTCTCCGGAATACTTTTACTCCCAGATGGTAGTGTAGTAAAACTACAAGGTCATTGTCCTTCACTACTTTCCTACCGGATGTTGGAGTTGTAAAACTGCAGGATCATTCTCCGGAATACTTTTACTCCCAGATGGTAGTGTAGTAAAACTACAAGGTCATTGTCCTTCACTACTTTCCTACCGGATGTTGGAGTTGTAAAACTGCAGGATCATTCTCCCGAATACTTTTACTCCCAGACGGTAGTGTTGTAAAACTACAAGGTCATTGTCCTTCACTACTTTCCTACCGGATGTTGGAGTTGTAAAACTGCAGGATCATTCTCCGGAATACTTTTACTCCCAGACGGTAGTGTTGTAAAACTACAAGGTCATTGTCCTTCACTACTTTCCTACCGGATGTTGGATTTGTAAAACTGCAGGATCATTCTCCGGAATACTTTTACTCTCAGACGGTAGTGTAGTAAAACTACAAGGTCATTGTCCTTCACTACTTTCCTACCGGATGTTGGAGTTGTAAAACTACAGGATCATTCTCTCGAATACTTTTACTCCCAGATGGTAGTGTAGTAAAACTACAAGGCCATTGTCCTTCACACTACTTTTCCGACACGATGTTTGAGTTGTAAAACTACAAGGTCATTGTCCCTCACCACTTGTCCTATCGAATGTTAGAGTTGTAAATCTTCAGGGTAATTTTCCTGAACACTTTTTCCCTCCAAACGTCAGAGTTATAAACTGCATGGTCATTGTCGTCATTTCTTCTGCTACCAGACCTACTTCTCATAATGCACAGGTAGCAAGTGCAGTGAAACTGCTCAATAGCAGACACTTTTGGTGGACATTTACTAAATCTGCGACCGAGCTCGATAGCTGCAGTCGCTTAAGTGCGGCCAGTATCCAGTATTCGGGAGATAGTAGGTTCGAACCCCACTATCGGCAGCCCTGAAGATGGTTTTCCGTGGTTTCCCATTTTCACACCAGGCAAATGCTGGGGCTGTACCTGAATTAAGGCCACGGACGCTTCCTTCCCACTCCTAGCCCTTTCCTGTCCCATCGTCGCCATAAGACCTATCTGTGTCGGTGCGACGTAAAACAACTAGCAAAAAAAAAAAAAAAAACTAAATCTGCGTTATTAAGAAGTGTCCGGAGGACAATGATATTTTAGTTTATAATTCTGATATCCACCAGAAATCTTTCAATGCTTTCCCTGCCATATGCCGGGATGTGAAACTACAATACCAGTGCCTCCCATGCTTTACTAACCGACATGCGTGTGTCCAACCCTTGTTCCGTTTCTCTGCGGGGTTGTGTTCGAAGTGAAATGAATCCTCGAGACGAATGTTTATGACCGGATACTCTTCCTGACGTCAACTTCATCAGAGGAGTTAATGAGATGAAATGAATGACGTGATACAGGATGGTAGGAAGGCAGAGGGTGAACCCCGGTGCCGGCACATAGCTTACTCCTCTTGAATAGCACTAAAGAGTCTACTTAAGGCTTAACGTCGCCATCCGACGAACGAATCACGATCATTAGTGTCATACAACCTCACCCCATACCAACACTGCGGAGCAGTTCGAAATTGATTCCAGTCTAGTTTTTCTAATATACAACAGAGTCGTAAAACTTTGAAACAATATTATAAAGTGCTCTTTCACGTAATTGTAGTTGTAATACTTCGGTTACATCGGCAGCAGTCTGACTGCATGCTAATTAAAAACCAAACTGTTTAATCTATCCACTACTTTACAGTACTGTGTATGGGAAAACATTTAATACGTGTAATACCATACAATAAGTCATTAATGATATTATGTTACAGCCAATGGGCTAGCCAAAGAATACGAATCTCTTTGTCTTTCCTTCTCTGGGAACAAATAATATGATGAAACAAAGAGAACACATGCATCTTTCCACACCGACACACCGATAATTCCGAAACATGATACGACTATTCGCAATAGGTCATGAATTCATTGCCAGTAACACTGCAAATAATATTACTCGAAAGTATAAATAAATACTGTAGAAGTACTCAGGTCTTCCAAACACAGTAAACAGGTTAAGTAGTGACGTTTATGATGCTACACCAAAGAGATCCAACATGTACGATCAGAGTAAAAGATGTTTAAATAGGTCGTGGTTAGACCTTCAGTTACTGTACCCTACACTCTAATGCTGTACCAGGCCTCGTATTGAACTCTTTCACTGATGGAACAGAGCTGTGAGAGTTCATATTATGAAAAATGTGTCATCCTAATCTCTTTTAACTTTTCGAAAAGCAGGCACTTCTCAATCAATCAATCAATCAATCAATCAATCAATCAATCAATCAATCAATCAATCAATCAATCAATCAATCAATCAATCAATCAATCAATCAATAAATCAATCAATCAATCAATCAATCAATCAATCAATCAATCAATCAATCAATCAATCAATCAATCAATCAATCAATCAATCAATCAATCATCTGCATTTAGGGCTATCGTCCAGGTAGCTGATTACCTATTCATTGTTTACCAGCTTTTTCTTAAACATTGTCAAAGAACTTGGAAATTTATTGAACATTTTCCTTGATAAATGATTCCAATTCTAACTCCTCTTCCTGTAAACATTTGTCCCAAGTTCCCTTGGATTCCAAATTTACCTTCATATTATGATCATTCCTACTTTTAGAAGCCCCATTCAAGCTTTCTCGTCTACTAATATCATTCCACGCCATCTCTCCTCTGACAGCTCGGTACCTACCACTTAGTCGAGCATCTCGTCTCCTTAACCCCAAGTCTTCCCAGCCCAAAAGTTTTCGAAACACTACTCCTTTGTCGGAAATATCCCAGAACATGCGCTTCTTTTTCTAGTTCTCGTATCAATTAACCCTGGTGAGGGTCCCATGCACTGGAAACTTAAATGCCCTTTCCTGTACAACCTTTCTATAATCACTCTATGGCCTCATTTTATGTACAGCTAGCTGTTACCCACTGCTTCGCTCGCGTGGATTTCGTAATTTGATACAAGTAATCGTTCCTCGGTACTGCACTAAGATTTTATCTGAAAATCTCAAAATTATAAAAACTCACCGAATAGGTGAGTTTCATTTAGCCCAGAAATTCTTTGTAAACCTCGTTTGTGGTATTGCGTTTTGGGGCTAAGATCAATCCTATTCACCCCTTAAGTGGACTTTCCGAAAACAAATTACGTGCTTCTTTATTTTGAAAAGAGGTTCCAAATATCAATTCTCACGTCTGTAACATCTTCAATTTTTGAGATATAAGTATCATTATAAAGAGAATTCTGCTAATTGCTCTACGTCGCACAGACACAGATAGGTGTTTTATGGCGACGATGGGATAGGGAAGGGCTAGGAGTGGGAAGGAAGCGGCGGTGTGAAAATGGGAAACCACGGGAACCCATCTTCAGGGCTGCCGACAGTAGAGTTCGGACCCACTAACTCCCGGATGCAAGCTCACAGCTGCTTATCCCTAACCACATAAACAGAATTCAGCTCCTTCATCACTTATTTTCAACTCCCCCCCCCCCATTAAATCAATTTAAAAAAGTGTTTATTTTTAAAGCAGATTCCACGTAGCGATTTTCACGTCTGTAACATCTTCGGTTTTTTACATATAAGTATCCTCACAAAAGTGATTCAACCCCTTTTTAACTTATTTCACTCCCCCCCCCTTCTTTAAGTGGATTTTTCGAAAAAAAATACACATGTTTCTTTATTTTTAAATGAGATTCCAAATATCAATTTTCACGGCTTTAAACGGTCCCTTTTTGAGATACAGATATATATTTCAAATCTATCCCTCTTTTCATCCCAATAGCGACGGAATATCCAAACATCCTGTGTTAGCGAGCAATTACACTGTAGTATAAATGTATATCCAAAATTTCATTTCTTAATGTCCAGTAGTTTTGGCTCGGCAATGAGGAGTCAGTCAGCCAGGACATGTTATTTTATACATATACAGTAGATTCCCAATGAAGACCTCTGCTTTTATTAACATCTGGGTACTTGCAGTGATCCCCGTGGATAAATCTCATCTCATCAACACAGTAATTAAAAGTGAGAGGACTTTTTCTCTTGGTGAGGTTCACTTCGTTTACCATCATACCATTTTTTTCTTAATAACGGGTAGTTTGTTAAGCCCGAAAGGTATTCGCTATTGAGAAGTTGCGCTCTACTTGCTTTCTGTAATGTATGAAGATGAAGTAGTTCTTAACTAGGAATATAGTGAGCAAATAGAAAGTCCTACGTACGTGTGATGACCGAGTATATTATTACGCGAATGAATTAGCCATCTAAAGCGCAGAAGTTTCCGTCAACGTCCAATTATATAACAGCTCGTGGCTAAACCATTACCGCACGTTAATGGCACAAAAACAATCACAACTTTTATAACTGTAGGTAATTAAGTATATGCTTTATATGTTGAACAAACATGCGTTCAAATGTAACACAAATATTATTGTAAATACACAGAGTAAGTGGTTTTATTTATCAACGTGGAGCAAGCAATGAAATAAAACTCGATCTTGAAAATACACTGTTGTTTGATTTCGGGAGTTTTAACGTTGTTTGGTGTTCTTTGAGCGTTAATAAAAATCAGTCTTGGTGGTTGAAGTCAATAGTTCGTTCTCACCGTCTAGACGTCCAGTTTCATAGCGTAATAGTTAAATCTATTAGCTCCCATCTTTGCGGGCCCGGATTCGATTCCCACCACTACCATAAATTTAAGATTGGCAGAAGAAGTTGTATTTATGTCAAAATGTAAACTTTCCCTTTGCGAAGAGCTGA
Source organism: Anabrus simplex (assembly GCF_040414725.1). Lineage (NCBI taxonomy): Eukaryota > Metazoa > Arthropoda > Insecta > Orthoptera > Tettigoniidae > Anabrus > Anabrus simplex. The sequence continues at coordinate 420,190,366 of NC_090269.1, read as the reverse complement.
TCATGCATATCTGCTTCAATAAATGGAATTGAAATATTGATAACGAACAATTTATTTGCATCATTTCACAGAAACGGGTACAGCGATTCTTTTTTATACAAATCTACAGCGTGCACCTCTCAAGGTTACTGTTCCTAGGCAAAACATTTTGTGACGTCAATTCCGTTATGCATTTTTCTTTTTTTAGAATTTGCTTTACGTCGCACCGACACAGAGAGGTCTTAAGACGTCGATGGGATAGGAAAGGGCTAGGAGTGGGAAGGAAGCGGCCGTAGCCTTAATTAAGGTACAGTCCCAGCATTTACCTGCTCTGAAAATGGAAAATCGCGGGAAGCTATCTTCTACAATTCTATGTATTTATATTTTCCCTCTGTGGTGTCCCGGAGGCCCGGGTTGGATACCCGGCTCTGCCACGAAATCTGATAAATGGTACGAGGACTGGAACGGGGTCCACTCAATCTCGGGAGGTCAACGGAGTAGAGTGGGGTTCGATTACCTCTTCAGCCATCCTCAAGGTGGTTTTCGGTTGTTTCCAACTTCTTCTCCAGGCAAATGCCGGGATGGTACCTAACTTAAGGCCACGGCCGCTTCCTTCCCTCTTCCTTGTCTATCGCTTCCAATCCTTCCACCCCCCATAAGGCCCCTGTTCAGCATAGCAGGTGAGGCCGCCTGGGCGAGGTACTACTCCTGCTCCCCAGTTGTATCCCCGACCCAAAGTCTCACGCTCCATGACACTCCCTTTGAGGCGGTAGAGGTGGGATCCCCGCTGAGTCCGAGGGAGAAATCATCAGTGGATGGTAAACGGATTAAGAAAGAAAGAAAGAAAGAAAGAAAGAAAGAAAGAAAGAAAGAAAGAAAGAAAGAAAGAAAGAAAGAAAGAAAGTTTTTCAATTTTTTATAATTGTGGGCTGTTAGATAGGCTCGTTTTAATTCTGAACTAACTACATATCTCTATAGTAATGTTTTTTTACTGATTTACTATTTCTGAAATCTTCGTTGCTCACAAATGAGCGCTGGTGGCAACTGGGAGCCACTTTGCTGCGCCCGCTGCTGTACCGTATACATTTCCTGCAGTCGTGGACATCTCACGTCTCCCGATATGATACGCACTGTTAATTAAGCGCTAACAATAGCGCACAATGTTATCTGGGATATGTGTGTTCTCTCCACAGTCCAATATGTCGAGCCACCTTCACTTTCTACGAGGGGCTTGTGCAGATAACACAGCAGTTAACATCATTTGATCAGCGGGAAAGGCCTCACTCTTGTAATAAGTGTCAAACTTCTACTCCTCTAGGACTCCTCATTACACGAATTACTCGCATTATTTAGAGAATAGGTCAAAGTATCCTAATATAGATTACTTCAATATTTCAGGCTTCACCTTCAAAGTGGGGTTGTAAAGTCGTCTGTCAAGCGAATGGCATTAAGAGGAGATTCCACCCACAAATTTAACTTTTCTTCTGCTCGGTCGATTTCAACCAAATTTTGAAATCATGTTTATCATGTAAATATGTAGCAATGGGCAAGGTTTGATGTCGAGAACTTCACTGATTCTGGAATTTTTATTTCTAGTGGTACGTATTTCTGAAAACCAAAGTTCATACTTCAATTTTTACATTCCAGATTTATTAGGTGCATTGACAAGGCATCATAGAATAGTTCTATGCATTCATTTTATAACACATTCTTTTACTTTTAGCCTTTATTTCGAAATTTCAAACTTGAATTGTATTTAATTATCTGCACATATCTTAATAAAGCATCCGTGCCTCAGGCGGCAGCGAGCTGCCTCTCACCGCTGGGTTCCATGGTTCAAACCCGATCACTCCGTGTGAGATTTGTGCTGGACAAAGCGCAGGCAGGACAGAATTTTCTCCGGGTATTCCGATTTTCCCTGTCATCTTTCATTCCACCGACACTATCCAATAGCATTTCATCTGCCAGTCATTTTCATTGCTTCAAAAGGAGTGCGACAGGTTTCAGCAGGCGGCACAATTCCTATTCTCGCCGCCAGATGGGGGCTTCATTATTTCCATTCCTGACCCGGTCGAATGACTGGAAACAGGATGAGGATTTTCATTTCCAAATATCTGAATGAAACAGAAGAACTTAATTTCCTACAATATTAATGCATAGAAGAATGCGTATATCTCATGACTAGATCTTGCAAAAATTTATCTGAGATTGGTTTAGGTTTAAAAAGTTGGCATTGAAGTTAGACAAATAAAATTACGGGAAAATGGAGTTTAGTAAATGAATGCTAGTTCAAGACACATCATTCTTTCTTTTTTCTTTCTTAGTCCGTTTTCCGTCCAGGGTTGGCTTTTCCATCGGACTTAGCGAAGGATCCCACCCGTGCCACCTCAAGGGCAGTGTCCAGAAACGTGAGACTTTGGTCGGTACCCGGGTACTCCGTGAGAAGAACAGGTTTTACCCATTTCACTGCAATTCGTTGCTTCAACTCTTACACAATTTACTCTCCACTCCCTGGCACGTAAGGGTACAACCTTACTCTTTCTCCCCTGGTAATACTGAAGGTAGCGATTTACAGTTATTTTCTGACTGTTACGTTCGATTCAGTGTTGCTAACTATACAGTTTAGAGTCCCCACTTACCGATACGACGTCTTACAGTTACTGTTTATCTGGTACATTGGCACTGTACAGTCTGGTTTATTTCGTGATTTGCGAGAAGTACATATTGCCACTGCCGTATTGTTAAAATTATTAGTGTTGCATTTGCGGATGTAATTAAAGCATACTTTCTTTTTCTGTGGGATTGTAAATCCCACTGGGTAATACCAGAAGTAGAATTGTGGCATTGGTGTGAAATGACGAACGCAGGAGTTTATTAATTACAGTATTATTTCGTCCAATACTTACGTATGGAATTCGATTAGGATGTCTAAGAAGCAAGAAAAAAGATCTGCAAGAACTCCTCCGGAAAGGAAAGCAACATTACCTCCTCTATAAAGATCAGTTCATTTCGAATGGAAGGACATTTCGTTATCAACTTAACCTAATCTTGTCTCGTCACGACTTTGGTACAGTTTGCAGACTTAGCCTTTGTGTATTCTTATTGACTTACGGCATTTGTACATGTAATATATTTGCTTGTGTGTATTATTACAGCGTGGTTTCTCTTCAGTCCGACACGTAACAGGAAATTTTAAGAACGGAGCTGAATTATTACACAAGGCAAACGCCGGAGAATACGGTTATAGTAACGCGTATATCGAAATAATGCCATAAATATATAACATTAAATTGAGTGTCCGACTCGTTGGCTGAACGGTCAGCGTACTGGCCTTCGGTTCTGAGGGTCCCGGGTTCGATTCCCGGCCGGGTCGGGGATTTCAACCTTAATTGGTTAATTCCTACGGCACGGGGACTGGGTGTATGTGTTGTCTTCATCATCATTTCATCCTCATCACGACGCGCAGGTCGCCTACGGGAGTCAAATATAAAGACCTGCACCTGGCAAGCCGAACCCGTCCTGGGATATCCCGGCACTAAAAGCCATACGACATTTCATTAAATTGAGTGAGGGTGAGAGAGAGTGTGTACCCTCGTTAAGCTTGAAAACAGAGTTAATTATGAATAGAGGCCGATGACCTAGATGTTAGGCCCCTTTAAAGAACAATAATCATCATCAATTATGAATACCTTGTTGATCATTCATTATCGATTACTTGGGTAAGGGAACCTCCATTATTGATACACTGAGGTTAGTTTGTTGAAGGTGATGTCTCGTGATCTCAGTATGTAACTAGTCAAGTTGGCAGCAGTGATGAACCATTTAAAAAACGAGAAGAGGGCGGCGTATTCGACTTTTAGCGTACAGCCTTACGTGAAGAGTACCATATTTCTTCATTTTGTTCTTATTCTCGGACTGAGTAGCTCAGAGGGTAGAACGCTGGCCTTCTGACCCTAATTCGGCAGGTTCGATCCTAGCTCAGTCCGGTGGTATTTAAAGGTGCTCAAATACGTCAGCCTCGTGTAAGTAGATTTACTGACATGTAAAACAACTACTGCGGGGCAAAATTCCCGCACCTCGGCGTATCTAAAAACCGTGAAAGTAATTCGTGGGACGTGAAATAAATAACATTATTATTTATTACTTAATTAATATTTTATTTCATTATTCCGGCCCCGCGGTGTAGGGGGCAACGCGTCTGCCTGTCACCCGGCGACCCCGGGTTCTATTCCCAGCCGGGTCAGGGGTTTTCAATTGTAATGATTAATGTCCCTGGCTTGGGGACTGGGTGTTTGTGACGTCCTTAATCTTCTTTTCCTCACACAACATTCCGCACTGCCGCCATTCCAATTACACGCAGGTTCATACAATTTATTATCAGTAGGGGCAAGAGATCAACATGCGTCGACGCCCCGAACAAATAGCATTAAAACATATTTTATTTATTTTTATTTTTCGGAGGTGACTGAACAGTTCTCCAATTTCAATATTTCCTGGAAGTGGAGAGTAAAATCAGCTAGTTCTTTGAGAAGGTTAATTCACAAACTTTTGTTCAGAAATCGACTCATTTGAAAGATTATTACATTTCATGTTCAGTTTGTGCCACTGAACAACAATAGAACATATTTGCGCTGGAGTGTAACCACTTACTCATCCAAATCGTAAATGACACTTTCCGGCAGAATTTAGGCGGTTATTTATTGAGAGAAGTGACATTTTCTTTAACGTTTCAGAATCACTTGTCAGTCTTCGTTTGCAAAAAGTTTTGTTGTGAATTACACACAGCGTTTATGTGCGATTTCAACTGAAACACTTTATCTGGCATCCAAAACCTGATAAAAGCTAAAAATCCACAAGAATTGTCGCTATATTTTCTTTCTTAATCTGATTACCCTCCAGGATTGGTTTTTCCCTCCGAGAGATCCCACCTTCTACCGCCTCAAGGGCAGTATCCTGGAGCGCGAGACTTTGGGTCGGGGATACAACTGGGGAGAAGGACCAGTACCTCACCCAGGCGGGCTCACATGGTTATACTGAACAGGAGCCTTGCGTGGCGGATAGGAAGATAGGAAGGGACAGGCAAGAAGGAAGGAAGCGGCCGTGACCTTAAGTTAGATACCATCCCGGTATTTGCTTGGATAACAAATGGGAAACTACGGAAAACCACTTCAAGGATGGCTGAGGTGGGAACAGAACCCCTCTCTACTCAGTTGACCTTCTGAGGCTGAGTGGACCCCGTTGCATCCTTCGTATCACTTATCAAATTTCGTGGCACAGCCGGGAATCAAACCTGCGCCTGGAGGGGTGGCAGCTAATTACATTAACCACTACACCACAGAGGTGGCTCGCTATATGAATATTAAAATAGCTAGAAAAATCAATCGTTGCTATTAATATAATTCTGAGAAAGATACTAGGACCAAATGGAGGAGGTGAAAGATGGGAACGAAGATGAAGGGAAGAACATGAGAAATTTCTCCGAAGAAATAAGACTCACAATAGCATGATTTGTTGGGCATGTGATCAGAATGTACATGGAGAGAATGAGAACGGGTAGGACGAGAGGGAATATGGAAACTAAGTGGGTTATCTGGACTAAGATGAGGATCAAGGTGGAAGGGACAGAGATTTGGAGAAATAAATATACACCAACCAATACGCCAGAACTCAGTGACAGAGAAAGGTACAGGACTAGGGTAGAGATGTACCAGTGGGGGAGACAAGGGAAGAGGATACTGAAAATATCAGCTGAAGAACGGGATGGAAGGAGAGAGAGGATGAAGAGGTCTGCGAAGAGAAGCAGAAAACCCAAACCATGACAAATCTGTACGTAGTACTACAGATGCCTTAACATAATAATAATAATAATAATAATAATAATAATAATAATAATAATAATAATAATAATAATAATAATAATAATAATAATAATAATAATAATAAGAATTATGTTCTCAAATGACAATAAGAATTTTCCAGATTTAGGGACTTGTTTCTAGAATTGGCAACACTGCCTAAGGGTTCTGCCAGTAGCGTCCCATCGTCGCCACAAGACCTATGTGTGTCGGTGGGACGTAAAAAAAAAAGTTCTCATTTGCGAATTTGTGAACAGTTCGCTAAGGACGATGTTATGATCCCTGCAGGTAATCACAGATCTGATCAGTTTCTCCGGAAATATGCAGATGAAGAATGAAGGAAAGTTCAGTCACCCGACAAAGGCGGTGCGGCTACTTTCCGCTCGAGCGAACTGGCGAGGTCACGCCAACAAGAAAAGTGCGAAACAAATGGTTTACATTGTGTTAGCGCGAGCAAGGAACAACAAAACACACTGCATTGTCAGGAATCTTAGCATTGAATTGAAAATTTGTTTTCATGTATAAATGTATAGCTGGGTAGAATTCCTTTCTGAGAAGTCGCCAAGCTATTTGAATAGTGCTACCGGAGTGATTCGTTCATCAAAGGGTGGGCAAAACAGTGCGCGCACTCTACTGCTCTTCTTTGTCCCAAGTCCGTGTAGTCAGTCACGTGGTTTTCTAATGCATTTCAAAGTGAGGATATTTTTTTTAACATGTAGGAATACTGTCTTCTAACGAAGGTAGCGAGTACGACTCAGTACATGCCTTTACTCATAAATTTGATATAGAATAATCTAGAACGCATGCACTTACAATTTATCCACCCGGTGGCCATAATAGTCAAGTCTGTGGTCGAACACCTTGATTAGCAGGTTCGAGTTCCGTTGATCGAAAAACAAAAAACAAAAAAACAAAATCACCATCAGAATGTTGGCGGCAGGGTGGTGTACAAACTAGATTACGTGCCGAAAGGCTGGATTCAATTTCCTACTTTTCTGCAGTGTTCGTTCATATTATGCAGCGACGGCTTATAACGCCGTTGATGGCGACTTGTCCGTCGGATGGAGACAATAAGCCTTGATAAGATCCATTGGTGCTAATCGACAAGAGTAGGCTACATAGCGGTGCCGGGTTTCAGCCTTTCCCTTCCTACTATCATAAATTACGTCTTTCTCTTTACGTCGCACCGGCACAGATAGGTCTTCTGGCGACGATGGGATGGGAATAGGCTAGGTCTCGCTCAGCCCCAGCACTTGCTTACCACAGAGAACCATCTTCGGGGCTGCCGACAGTGGGCAAGCTGACAGCTACGTGACGCATACCGTGTGGCCAATTGCTCCGTGTCGTTCCTTTCATCTCATTAAATCCTCTGATGACGGTAACGTCAGGAAGGGCATCCGATCGTAAAAACTCGCTACAAAGATTTATCTCGCTTCATATCCGACCTTGTAGAGAAACGGGACAAGAGTTGGACACACACATAACAGTGCAGTTAAAAGCTATGCTACAGTTAAGTCAGACTAAAAAATAAACTTGAAGCTTGAGGTATAAACACGCATCTTTCTACATTTATTGTTATAAAATAATATCGTCTTCACTACTGATCTGCATTTAGGGCAGTCGCCCAGGTGGCAGATTCCCTATCTGTTGTTTTCCTAGCCTTTTCTTAAATGATTGCATAGAAACTGGAAATTTATTGAATATCTCCCTTGGTAAGTTATTCCAATCCCGAACTCCCCTACCTATAAATGAATATTTGCCCCAATTTATTCCCTTGTATTCCAACTTTATCTTCATTTTGTGATCTTGCCTACTTTTAACGACACCACTCAAACTTATTCATCTACTAATGTCATTCCACGTCATCTCTCCACTGGCAGCTCAGAACATACCACTTAGTCGACCAGCTCGTCTTCTTTCTCCCAAGTCTTCCCAGCCCAAACTTTGCAACATTTTTGTAACGCTACTCTTTTGTTGGAAAACACCCAGAATAAATGGACCTGCTTTTCTCTGGATTCTTTCCAGTCCTTGAATCAAATAATCCTGGTGAGGGTCCCATACACTGGAACCATACTCTAGTTGGGGTCATACCAGGGACTTAAATGCCCTCCCCTTTACATCCTTACTACAACCCCTAAACACCGTCATAACCATGTGAATAGATCTATACCCTTTATTTACAAACACATTCATGTGATTATTTTATATTAACGCCTAGGTACTTACAATCATTCCCATAAGGAAATTTCACCCCCATCAACGCAGTAATTAAAACTGAGAGGACTTTTCCTATTTGTGAAACTCACAACCTGACTTTTAACCCTGTTTATCATCATACCATTGCCTACTAGACATCTCACAACATCATCGAGGTCATTTTGCAATTGCTCACAATATTATCACTTATTTTTTACTCTATACAGAATAACATCATCCGCAAAAACACTTATCTCTGATTTCAATGCTTTACTCATATCATTGATATATATATAAGAAAACATAAAGGTCCAATAATACTGCCTTGAGGAATTTCCCTCTTCATTATTACAGGGTCTGATAAAGTTTCGCCTACTCTAATTCTCTGAGATCTCTTTTCTCGAAATATAGCAACCCATTCAGTCACTCTTTTGTCTAGTCCAAACGCACTCATTTTTACCAGTAGTCTCCCATGATCCACCCTATCAAATGCCTTAAACAGGTCAATCGCGATACTGTCTATTTGATCGCCTGAGTCCAGAATGTCTGCTATATCTTGCTGGAACCCTACAAGATGAGCTTCAGTAGAATAACCTTTCCTAAGCACGAGCTGCCTTACATCGAACCAGTTATTAATATCGCACAAATAATTATATTATTATAACTGTTAACATTTACAAACGCCCCATAGTCACATAAATGAAATATATTTTTTGATTTGTTTGCATTACATACGCTCCTTGCTCTTTTCAATTACAGTCTCTTCCATTATACTTTTAATGGCTGCGAGCTATGTCTGACATTTGCTTTTCGTCCTTCACCAAATGTGAACATTCACAAGAGCTTTAAAGAAATCTGAATTTCTGCCTTGATCAGTTCTACGCTGAATTCAGTTGGAATAAAACACTCGCTAAGTTATTAAGTTAACATCCAGCACTGAACAAGGGAGCGGAGGCATAACACCAGTACCAACCACTAAATAATTAATAACTACTGAACGGAAGCGTCGTTGCGACACAACTTTTCAGCACACCGTACTCATTAATTCTACTAACATACATATTCGGTATAAAATTAATTCATGGACAAAAATCGAATTACCGGCAATACGCGTCCAGAAAGGTTTTCATCCCAGATGCAGGAAATTTTGGCCAGATTTGGGAATGTCCCGTGAACTTCAGGAAGGATAATAACCCTACTTATATGATGTAGTTGTACTGAACAGGGGCATCATAAGAATGGCGTAGAATTACAGCCGGAGTGTGTAGTTAAGGCGGGACCAGCACCACGTTTGGGGATACAAAAATGCCATTTTCCAATTTTTTTCATGTACTTACTATGAAATATCCTATTTTTAAATCATGTTTGGAATTTCCTCGATATCTATAGTATTTTCCACATTAGTGCAGGGCCGTCACTCTCCTTCGCCTTTTGTATTCAAGAAGCTTTACAACACCTGAGTAAGTTTGTTGCCCATTTTCTGTACTCAGCTCTGTGGCGGGATTTTCCTGCCACCGGCTGCTTGACCACGATCATGTTTTTGGTCTTGTTGACATTCATTCTCAACCCGGTCTCCTCACACGTCGTCACAACGTGCTATCATCTATCAGCACAGTGTTATCTGCATATAGAATGTTGTTGATCAGCACTCCGTGGCTCAGTGCCTCTCAGGGTAATCCCCCTGTGGGTGGGGGCGGTAGAATAACACCCACGGTATCCCCTGCCTGTCGTAAGAGGCGACTAAAAGGGGCCTCAGGGGCTCTGAACTTTGGAGCGTGGGTTGGCGACCACGGGGTCCTCAGCTGAGTCCTGGTATTTCTTCCACTTACTTGTGCCAGGCTCCTCACTTTCATCTATGCTATCCGACCTCTGTTGGTCAACTCTTGTTCTTTTCCGACCCCGACGCTATTAGGTTTGCGAGGGCTAGGGAGTCTTTCATTTTCACGCCCTTCGTAGCCCTTGTCTTCTTTTGGCCGATACCTTCATTTTTCGAAGTGTCCGACCCCTTCCATTTTTTTCTCTCTGATTAGTGTTACATAGAGGATGGTTGCCCAGTTGTACTTCCTCTTAAAACAATAATCACCACCACCACCACCACCACCACCACCACCACCACCTCTCAGGGTAAATGCACCGGCGCACTGCGCGGCGCAAGGTGCAAAAGACAACTTCGCTAGTTTCACCAGACTGCAGACTGCAGACTCCTCGATTTTGACTAATAGCGCTGTCCCTCCCTTTCTCTATGCCTGTCTCGCTCTGAAGCGTTCCACCATCCAAGCTAAGCCGAGTCGACCCGAGATAAAACGCTGGTCCGAACCGAGACGAGTCGAGACCGATGCAAGGTGCACAGAACTTCTGCACCTCGGTGTACAAGCGGGAGTATTTGGGCGTTTGAGACGCCCTGCCGTAGATGATCATAGGGTCTTCGATGTCAGCAAGGGCTGCTGGGAAGGTGTACTTGAAGTAACAATTGAAGATCAAACGGGACAGTACACAGCCATTGCCTCATCCCTTCTTTATTTTAACGTATTCTGCCATGGGATTCCCGACTTCGACGTTGACTCTGTGTTGCTAGTAGAGATCGGTTATAAACTGCGTATCCTTCTGGTCTGTGCCCGTGGTTTTCAGATGCTTATCTTCTCATGCCGGATCTCGTCAAAAGCCTTTAGAAAGTCAATGTCATTGTAATTAATATCACCGCAGTGATGCACGAAGACCTGAATGCTGAAGAGACTAGTCCATTCCTAATATCAAACTGGGAGTCGTTGATGGCTGATTCCATCCGCTCACAGGTTCTAGCGCGAAGGTCATGGTGTTACAGTAGTTTTGCACTCAGGTTCTTCGGGAGGGTGACAAAGGTTGACCTCAGCCAGTAACACAGAATACTGTCGCTGTTGTGCACTTCGTCGAAGATTTGAGTTTCTTCAAACTGCTTTACGACTTACAGACGCAGCAGACAGGTGTTATGGCGACGATGGGATAGCAAAGGGCTATGAATGGGATAGGTAAGGTAAGGGTTATACTGCCCGAAGGCAGGTTCGAACCTCCGCAGAGGTGTTCCTGAGCCGGAGTTTACGTGCGGTAGGGTGGCCAGTTCCTTTCCGCTCCTCCATTCCCTTACCCCCCACCAACAGCACGTGGCAAACCATCCAACTCCTGACCACGCCCAATGTTCCTTAACTTCGGAGATCTCATGGGATCCGGTGTTTCAACACGGCTACGGCCGTTTATGAATGGGAAGGAGTGTGAAAATGGAAAACAACGAAAAATAATCTTCAGGGCTCCCAGCAGTGGGATTGGAACCCATTATCTTCCGAATGCAAGCTGATAGCTACGTGACCAAAACCGCACAATCACTTGCTCGAAACTGTTTGTCATATTCATACCTTGGTACACCCCTACCGTCCTTACCGCCAACAGTTCCCTCAAAAACTAACCGAACGAGTCCTGGGTGTCTAAAGATGTGTCCTGTCATTCTATCTCTTCTTTTCGTCAAATTTCGCCAAATAGTTCTCCTCTCACCAATTCGATTCAGTATCTCGTTATTCGTGTTTCGACCTACCCATCTCACCTTCAGCTTTCTTTTCTAACACCACATTTCAAAAGCTTCTACTTCCTTTCTTTCTGAGATTGTTATTGCCCATATTTCACTTCATACAATACCACGCTCCAAAAACATCTTTCTAATTCCTATATCAATGTATGAGGTAAGCACATTTCTTTTCTTAAGAAAGGTCTTCCTTGATTTTGCTAGTCTACATTTGATGCCCCCCCCCCCTCCCCCGCTATTTCTACCCTTGTTAGTTATACCACTACCAAAGTAACAATATTCATATACTTCCATTTAGATAGCCATTTCCTAATCTAATATTTCCTGCATCGCCTGACTTCCTAACCTATCTGGAAGGAATAATCTTTCTCATATTGAAAGAATTACTGAAATAGTGTGAGTAGTTCGGGAGATTACCCCCCCCCCCTCATCCCCCAATATATAAATTGACAAACATAGTACACATTATCTCTGTTCATCTCTATTCCAAATCCAACATCTGAACTTGGGTTTTGGGCACTGCTCTGTAATCAGACATGTTGTCCAAAGAAGGATAAGTCGGCGATTCGTGAGCAAAGGAACGCGCTACTCTACAATCAACACATGTACTCTCCTACGGCCAGGTCGAGAAAGGAAATAACAAAGCCGTCGCCAGCTCTAGGGGTTAGCATAGTAGCCCTGCTGGCCTGTGTTCGAGTTCGACCCGGGGCAGGAATTATATGTGTACATGGCCTTCTCGCTGAATCTTTTGAGGGTCCCTTGTATTAAGCGCATTTGCATATATTTACTACAGTATTTAAATGGACAGTAATTCATTTCAACAATGTCAAGCCATTTTATTACTTCTCTGTGTTGCTGTATGGGTTGGTTATCAGTCCATAGGCTCTTTTGATACAGTCCTCCATACCACCCTATCTTGTACTAACCTTTCTTAAGTACTGTAATTAATACATCATCCATCTACTCTAATCTAATCTATCTGCCATATTCATGCCTTCGGCTACCCATATGCTCTTACCGCCTACACTTCCATCAAACACCAACTGAACAAGTCCTGGCTGTCATAAGATATGTCCTACCATTCTATACCTTCCTCTCGTCAAATTCAGCCAAATCGAATTCCTCTCACCAGTCCTGTTCAGTATGCCTTCATTCATGGTTCGATCTATCCATCTCATATTCAGCATTTTTCTGTAACACCATATTTCAAAACTCCTATTTTCTTTCTTTCTTTCTTTCTTTCTTTCTTTTTCACTTCCATACATTGGCATGCTCAAGACGAAAGTATTCAAAAACGTTTTTCTAATTCCTACGGTATGCCAATATTTGAAGTGAGGAAATTTCTTTTCTCAAGGAAGGCCGTCTTTGCTTGTACTACTCCGCATTTTATGTCCTTACTTCTGCGATCGTTGGTTATCCCACTATCCAAGTAACGCTATTCATCTACTTCCTTTAAGCATTTTCTAATCTAATATTTCATGCAAGACCTGAATTCCTTTGACTGCACTCCATTACTTTTGTTTTTTATTTACAGTAGAATCTCGATTATCCGAGTTAATGTGGACCATGACAACCTCGGATAACCGAAAACTCGGATAAAACTGAGAAACAGTGTTTGGATTAGAAATTAGACGAACTCTTTACTCATTGAACTTACTTTAATGATAAAATCAGGTTAATATGAACAATCACGTTCTCTTTCTTCAACTTATTTGCCCGACAGCCGAGATATTGATTACAGTAGTGAAGAATCAAGCCGCCAAACAGCAATTCGATAGCGGTTAGTGATAACAGACTCGAGCCGCAAAACAATGGAGTTGTTCCGTCTGATACCCAATAGAAGAGAACGGTTAAACTCGATTCATGGAACAATTGAATTCCTTGACTCTGATGGAAAGGCGATTTTTCGGGCTGGGATAACACGTAACCTCGATTAATCGAGACTCTAGTGTATGCATTTCAATCTTGTACTCCTCCAAGAATGTGTCCATAACATTCAGTAATTTCATCAGATATTCCGCGGACTGACGTGAATCAACAATATCATAGCCAAAAATCGAGTTTCGACTTCCTCTCCTAGGATTGTTAATAATAATAATAATAATAATAATAATAATAATAATAATAATAATAATAATAATAATAATGGCTTTACGTCCCACTAACTATTTGTAAGGTATTCAGAGATGCTGAGCTGCCGGATTTTGGTCCCGCAGGAGTTCTTTTACGTGCCAGTAAATCTACCAACACGCGGCTGACGGGAAGGAGGACTAGTATCTCACTCAGGTGGCCTTACCTGCTATGCTGAACAGGAGTCTTGTGGGGGGGGGGGGGTGATTGGAAGGGACAGGAAAGGAAGAGGGAAGTAAGCGGCCGTGGCCTTAAGTTAGGTACCATCCCGGCATTTGCCTGGAGAAGAAGTGAGGAAACCACGGAAAACCACTTCGAGGACGACTGAGGTAGGAATCGAACCCCCTCTACTCAACTGAGTAGACCCCCTTCCAGTCCTCGTACCACTTTTAAAATTTCATGGCAGAGCCGGGAATCGAATTTGGGCCTCCGGGGGTGGCAGCTAATCACACTAACAACTACACTGCAGAGGTGGGCATCATCAGACTATAAGGCGCCGCTGCATTCAAGTATCGAGTATCACTGTGTGTCTAGAGCTGCAGCAAGCTGGCAACACAACCTTGACACTGTATTGCACTCTCTGCTATTCTGCTCACTGTAATGCAATTAATGCGAGCTTCCTAGCGAATGTAAACATGAGTCGTGCTTACCTCAGCATTTGCACCGGCGTGTGGAGAGCACGTGTGCCTAGACCTTGACGCTCACAGGTACTGTCTCAGTTTACGAGCTAACAGCTAATTATTAGACATTGCAGTCTGCAAACACAGCCGTGTTGTTTCCTCACATGTCGAGTAACATCTGTTATTATTATTATTATTATTATTATTATTATTATTATTATTATTATTATTATTATTGTGCGTTTTTCCCTCTAAGGAACATATGAGTCCGTCGTCTTTGTTTTGTGTCCATGCGGTTTTGAGTTTCAAGTTTCTTGCCGTCGGTTTCTTGGGTGTGAAATACAGTAGTATGACTTGATTTTCTGTCTGCCGGAACCGTAGTGTAGAGGTAGCGGCCTGTCTTACACGGACACCCCGGGTTCGATTCCTGGGCAGTTCAGGGATATTTTTTACCGGGATATGAGGGCTGGTTCGAGGTCTACTCAGTCTACGTGATTACAACAGAGGAGCTATCTGACGGTGAGTTAGCTCCCCCGGTCTAGAAAGCCAAGAATAACGGCCGAAAGGGTTCGTCGCGCTGACCACATGAACCTCGTAAACTGCAGACCATTCAGCTGAGCACCGGTCGCTTGGTAGGCCAATGACCTTCTAGGCTGTTGCGCCATGGTGTTTGTTTGAATTTCTGTCTAGCCTGTATGTAGGCCGTGTAATTGCCTGTGGCTCAATACTGACTTTTGTATGATCTATTTGTGTAGGGCCGATGACCTAGATGTTAGGCCCCTTTAAACAATAAGCATAATATTTTTGGTTATCTACTAGACAGCTAGTTTGGTTCGTCGGGTTCCATTGATTATGAGTTATGAGCAAGATATTCTTGGTCAATCGTGAGTCCATAGAATTTCTTACGTCTTTTCCGTGCATCGCAGTGAGAGATTCGGCCAGTGAATGAAGTTCTTCAGAGCCTGTGGGCATCCGGATACCACTCGTTTAATAAAGGACTAGGTAATGAAGTGATAGCGAATCTGCCAGCTGGGTGACAGCATCAAGTGCAGGTCAGTGATGACCGATTGATTGATCATGGACCTTCGATGCGATTATTTTCCTTAGTTTCATTTTCTCGATATTCTTGATAATGGTAGTTCGTAGAGTGCTATTTCCTAAAACGACAAGAAACATCCACAGTTCTAACCCTTCAGGCAAGCAACTCAAAGTAGAAACATCCTAGGGATATGAGGAAAATAAAATATAATAAAGCATCAGAATATATTCTTTATTTATTGTTTATTGCTAAAGTTACACTCCGTTTCTTAACCATCGTTATCTGGTCGATTAGATTAGCAGTTTGCCTGTTTCTACCACTACGAGCACTGAAAAAATGAAATGGCATATGGCTTTTAGTGCCGGGATATCCCAGGACGGGTTCAGCTTACCAGGTGCAGGTCTTTTGATTTGACTCCCGTTGGCGACCTGCACGTCGTGATGAGGATGGCATGATGATGAAGACAACACATACACCCAGCCCCTGTGCAAGGGAAATTAACCAGTGATGGTTAAAATTCCCGATCCCGCCGGGAATCGAACCCGGGTCCCCTGTGGCCAAAGGCCAGCACGCTAACGAGCAATAATATGAGTCAAGGCATTGTTTCACTTAAGCACCACTACGAGCGCTAATGTGAGTCAGAGTTGCACTTAAGCCCTTATAACTATATTCGGTGTAGACATTTTTCAAAAAGTCAAAAAACGCCTGAGGGTATTGAACCAAGGAACACATTACAGAAAGAACTATGTAAATAAGTTAATAAAAAAGGAAACGAGTAAAAAACAAGCGATTTTTCGGAAGTGATTTTCGATTTATTTTTTTTAGTTTGATAGATAAGTCCAAGACTCAGAGTTTGAAACCTTTCTGGGCCCTGTAGCCCTTCAATTTTCGGCGCAATTGAGGAAATTGCTTAATTTTACGTTTTTCGTAGTATGAGGACCCCTACTTTGTCTGCTGAGAAATGATTTCAACATTAAAATACTGATAACGATACTAAAACTCCCCGCACGATACTCCATAATATAGTTGTGAAGATAGGAATTACAGTGATTTAGAACATAAATCTTCGCAACATTAATTGGGACAGGACAAAAAATTAATCTGTTCCCATACATTATTACTCCAACTACAAATGCATACAGTTAAATTAGTGATATTAATAATAAACAAGTTTTCACATAGAATTTATCAATTATAGCAAATGCTTCAAAGGCAATGACAATCAATACTGATGTGCATTTATGGCAGTCGCCCAGGTGGCAGATTCCCTATCTGTTGCTTTCCTAGACTTTTCCTAAATGATTGCAAAGAAATTGGAAATTTATTGAACATCTCCCTTGGTAAGTTATTCCAATCCCTAACTCCCCTTCCTATAAATGAATATTTGTCCTCTTGAATTCCAACTTTATCTTCATATTGTGATCTTTCCTATTTTTATAAACGCCACTCAAACTTATTCGTCTACTAATGTCATTCCACGCCATCTCTCCGCTGACAGCTCGGAACATACCACTTAGTCGAGCAGCTCTTTTTCTTTCTCTCAATTCTTCCCAACCCAAACTTTGCAACATTTTTGTAACGTTACTCTTTTGTCGGAAATCACCCAGAACAAATCGAGCTGCTTTTCTTTGGATTTTTTCCAGTTCTTGAATCAGGTAATCCTGGTGAGGGTCCCATACACTGGAACCATACTCTAGTTGGGGTCTTACCAGAGACTTATATGCCCTCTCATTTACATCTTTACTACAACCCCTAAACACCCTCATAACCATGTGCAGAGATCTGTACCCTTTATTTACAATCCCGTTTATGTGACTACCCCAATGAAGATCTTTCCTTATATTAACACCTAGATACTTACAATGATCCCCAAAAGGAACTTTCACCCCATCAACGCAGTAATTAAAACTGAGAGGACTTTTCCTATTTGTGAAACTCACAACCTGACTTTTAACCCCATTTATCAACATACCATTGCCTGCTGTCCATCTCACAACATTTTCGAGGTCACGTTGCAGTTGCTCACAATCTTGTAACTTATTTATCACTCTATAGAGAATAACATAATCCGCAAAAAGCCTTACCTCCGATTCCACTCCTTTACATATATCATTTATATATACATAAGAAAACATAAAGGTCCGATAATACTGCCTTGAGGAATTCCCCTCTTAATTATTACAGGGTCAGATAAAGCTTCACCTACTCTAATTCTCTGAGATCTATTTTCTAGAAATATAGCAACCCATTCAGTCACTATTTTGTCTAGTCCAATTGCACTCATTTTTGCCAGTAGTCTTCCATGATTCACCCTATCAAATGCTTTAGACAGGTCAATCGCGATACAGTCCATTAACCTCTAGAATCCAAGATATCTGCTATCTTCCTTCAGTTCGTCGTCAAGGAATCTCACATTTACGTTGTTTAAGAAGAATGCTGTTGTCAAACAGATCATTTTACATGGCATATAAGTCTCTGGTAAGACCCCAACTAGAGTATGGTTCCAGTGTATGGGACCCTCCACAGGATTACCTGATTCACGAACTGGAAAAAATCCAAAGAAAAGCAGCTCGATTTGTTCTGGGTTATTTCCGACAAAAGAGTAACGTTACAAAAATGTTGCAAAGTTTGGGTTGGGAAGAATTGAGAGAAAGAAAAAGACATAGGTCCAGTTCGTTTGAAGTATGTCTTATGGCTAAGAACCATTTACAATTTGTGTTACATTTAGCGACACAAACTATGTGACGGAAGTGCAACCTCAGCAATCGGGCAGGCTGTTATGTAAGGTATGGATGGATGGTGCAGGTTATGTCATATCCCCGGCGCTCATCTGAAATTAGCGGATTTATGGATGGCCATGACCAAGAATAATATTTATTGACGGTTTGATTTTCGCAAAGGGGTGTCCATTTCATTGTCTAAAAAAGTAGTGCTCCATTGGAGACGAAACTCTTCTGAGCCGTATCCAGCAACCACATTGATTTCCTGCAAAATATGAGCTGGTCCCAATTAATTTAGAAAGTACTGTAAGATGTTCTAAATCACCTTCTTTGAAGGATTCAGTGCATCATCTCTTGACCTCGTGAAAACATTGCACCACTAAATTACATTAAAAACAAACTCGAACAGAATGTCATGTTAGAGTATTTTATATGACTCAAGAGATGGTGGTCACTATTTCTTCTATGTTTATGATGCTCTGTACTGTCACTTACCATCGCTACCAGGTCTTTACGATGTTTAATGTCGCACTTGAGATATTTATAGCATAACTTCTCCTTTACGATAGCACGAGTTTAATGAGTAAAATCACGGGAATGAACTGTTTGGGCGCTTAAGATGCTTTACGAGGTCATTTCCATCAACATGAAATATATCATAAGCAGAGTGGGCTTCGGTCTGCTGCAGGACCGTGACCGGATAGATCTGCATTCCGACCAGCCGGTGTCCTGTCAATCGCTCCCAGCATATAATATGTGACAATTGCCTCCAGAAGGGACAGTTCTCATTAAAGAGTATCCTTGAGGGTCTTCCCTACCACCTCTCAGCAGTGTTCGGCAGGTCAACTACGTACGGGGGAAGCTAAGATAAGCTACGTTAAGCTACGCTGTGCCAAGTAATGCCAAGCTATGCTGTGCTATGTCACGAATAAAAAACTAAGCTGAACTACGCTAGGCTGCCGTTTACAGATGGCCAATTAATTGAAAGGGAGCCTTTTGTATTGGCCTCTGTCGTGGAAGATGAAGAAAGAGAAAAGCAGAAAGGGAAGAAGGTTCTATATACGTGAAATTGGAAGGAGAATAATTCATGGTGAATCCCATCATTTGATTTAAGCATTGCATGGAAATGATGAATTAAACATTATTTTCATCTAAATCAGGAACAGTTTCATGAACTTCCCTCAGTTACTGAGAATGATATTAAGAAAAAGAAATGAAGTATTCAGATTATAGAATGTGGGGTAAAACGATAAATGACGCGTACAATCAATTTCTAGAGTTTAATTTATTTTTAGGGGCCGATGACCTTCGATGTTAGGCCCCTTAAAACAACAAGCATCATCATCATCATCATCAACATCATAATTTATTTTTTGCCAACAGTTGTCTTTATTGTTATCTTAATAATTAGATAGACAGGTGTATTTTTGTATCTCTTCAATCAGTCTTTCTTCTGTTCGTCCGATTTCCATGATAATTAAGAAGCACAAAACAATTAAACAATATAATAGATGTTGTACTGAGGTAATTCACTTCACAGAAGCCACACACTTACGACTGTTTGCTAGATGCCGGGCAAAAAAGTGATCCTGCGTTGCTATGAAAATCGCCTCCCTGGCGATTTGTAAAATTTAGCTTGGCGTCGCTTAGGTTAGCGTAGCTTAGCTTAGCTTTATCTGTGTGGTGTGGCCTATACACTGACTCTGTGAGTCTATCAGATGTGTTCAGGACAACTAACTGATTCTTAGGTCATGTTAGCGCTTAACGTGCCAGTTCGTTGAAACTTCCATATCAAGCAAGAAAGTGCTAAGTAATTTTCCCAAGGTGCGATATGTCATTCGCCACCAGTGACAATCGCTCCCAGTCCATTAGCGTGACTCGCTGTCGGGCTCCCTCCTCTGAGGCAATGGCCGCTGGAATAACCAAGGGAAATCCCACAGAACTATCCCTAGCGTTACATCCCTTGTACTTTCAACGAGAAATTAAATATTCATTGTTCATGTTTTAATGGAAGTGATTTATATACAAATTCAAACGCACAGTTATCGATAGAAACGAGCGCGACTGCCAAACTACTCGAGAGATGGCGGCACGAGCATTGAACGCTTGTTGGTTGTTGATTTCTTTCGTGGGGTTAAAATGCGGAACGAACAGCCACATCCGTCAAGAGGGCGGTGCAATGTGGAATCCTTCATCCGACGCGTGTGGGAGGGATTTATTTGCTATTTTGTGAAATACTGGAGTTCGAGCTTGTGCTTAAATGATGATACACACTGACTGAGCAAATGTCATGGGATAGCGGAGCACTTATGTGCAGGTGTGTTGTCTGCGCACCACACGCCCCCTGTGACAGCGGCAGTTGTATAGGAGACCTTGTGAGCAGTGGCTGTGCATGTGACAGGTGTATCATGGAACGTCGTCGTGAGCTGACACCGTTCGAACGGGGTATGGTGGTCGGTGCCCGATGGATGGGAAGTGCGATTTCGGAAGTGGAGCGGGAATTCGGATTCACACGATCAACCGTGTCCAGGGTGTATCGTGAATGGTTGAATGCGGGTGTCACCGTCCACAACAGACGAACGACCGGCCGTCCAGCCACCCTCGATGACCTTGACCGGCGACATCTAAGACGGATTGTCAATAGTGACAGACGGGCAACCGTGCAACAAATCACGGCTCAATTCAACACAGGCCGTGAAACAAAAACTATGAATCGCTTACGCATCGCTCTGCGACATCTGGCGTACACTTCACGTACTAGTACTGTTGTTGTTTACACAGCAAATCCAAACTATAGAATTCATGCTAGGAACAAGATTCGCATCGAGAAATGTTATATAATGTGTGTGTGACACATTTGTTGGCGTAAGATAATAAATGTTTAGAAAATTCATATTGATCGATCATATTATCGATTCAATTCAGATTTCATTTCCATTCAGTTGGTAGTGTTACGGGAACCGGGAGAGCTCCCTCCTTACTCCTCATCAACAGTACAAAGAACTATCGCTAAAAGGTGCGCAGACTATACTACGTACCTATTCTGACGCATGGAACAGAAACTTGGGTATTGAGGCAGAGAACTGTAACTAGGATACAGGCAAGTAAAATGAAATTTCTGAGAATCAGGAGTGGCAAGAATGCATAAGAGGAGAAAGCTGCCTTTGTGGATCAGTGATAGAGTGTCGGCCTCCGGATCCCAAGATAGCGGGTTCAAACCCGGCAGAGGTAGTTGGATTTTTGAAGGGCGGAAAAAAGTCCATTCGACACTCCATGTCGTACGATGTCGGCATGTAAAATATCTCTTGGTGACACATTTGGTGTTTACCCGACAAACTTCATAAAAAATCTCAGCCAAAGACGCCCAAGAGAGTTTCGGTTTACTCGGTCTGCCATCTAGTGGGCCTAGAGTAAAACGGAACGTCGAAATTGACGAGCAGACAGCCAGATGGCGTCAAATTGAAATGCCTGCACACGGTAGCTGAGGCCATACGATTATTATTATTATTATAAGAGGAGAAGTGAAAACGTTTCCGATATAGTAACAGAGGAGCCGCTACAGAACAGGATAGAGGCATGTATACTTAAATGGTATGGACAGGTGAAGAGAATGACAGAGGAAAGGACGGGAAAACGACCATAAGACAGGTGAGTAAAATGAGTGGAGCAGTGTGTGCAGAGAAGAGGAGAGGACTGGGCGAAAGCGAAGAGGGAGAAGACAAGAGGAGATGGAGAGGCTTATGTTTCAAGCATATGATGATGATGATGATTACGATGATGATGTGTTACCGGGCGAGCTGTCCATACGGAAGGGACATGCATCTGTGAGCATGCAATCGAGAGATATTGGCTTCGAACCTAACTGTCGGCAGCCATGAAGATGGTTTTCCATGGTTTCCTATTTTCACACCAGGCAAAGGCTGGGGCTGTACCTTAATTAAGGCCACGGCGGCTTCCTTCCCACTCCTAGCCCTTTCCCATCCCATCGCCGCCATAAGACAATGTAAACAAAACAAAAGTTTACCTGCTAGAGGACGATTTTTTTTGTCATTCCGAGTGATGAAAAATTGTGGACTATACCGTATATTACACAGTTCCCGGATTCAGTTTCAACGTAGGCTGTATTAGAAGGTAAACTTGTTTCAATGGAATGGCGCAGTTGTTATTGCAATCGCGGAGAAGCTGATATCTAGGGAGGCTGCCCCATTGTGTCTGAGTAATGAATGACAGGGATGGGGCGCAACGTCTAATTATTCGGACCCACACCGCCTCCCATCTTGAAAAACAGCGCCAATAAATCGATATCCAACACTGAGCTGTCTGGAGGGATGTTGGATTGTTTTATGTCAGAGTATCACTTGAACCTGCCGACAGAGGTCGCTGCGACGTTTTGTTAACTAAAGCCTCATTCTCAAGTTCATCACTACAGAAAATAATTTGATGCCCGCTGCGTCTCTCAGGTTTTAACCTGCAGTCTAGGATTCCATAGGGCAAAACTCCACGATTCATCTGCAGAGGTAATACAGTGTTCCTCGCGCTAATAATTGTTGCAAAGAAGTTTGAGAAAGAAATGTATCTAGCGCCTAATTGTTGCGAAATGGACCAACCACTGGCCAGCTAGCCTCTCCGTTGTTGTCGCTGTCATTTGGCTGAAGTGCTTACACAGTACCGTACAGCTGGTTGTTTTTTGAGAGTGATGGTGCAACGCAGTGTGCACGTGAGTTCACACAGGGCAGTGGAAAATGAATTAGTAAACTCTGGAGGAGTATAACATTCATTCATTCAATCAATCAATCAATCAATCAATCAATCAATCAATCAATCAGTCAGTCAATCAATCAATCAATCAATCAATCAATCAATCAATCAATCAATCAATCAATCAATCAATCAATCAATCAATCAATCAATCAATCAATCAATCAATCAATCAATCAATCAATCACTACTGATCTGCATTTAGGGCAGTCGCCCAGGTGGCAGATTCCCTAACTGTTATTTTCCTAGCCTTTTCTTAAATGATTTCAAAGAAATTGGAAATTTATTGAACATCTCCCTTGGTAAGTTATTCCGATCCCTAACTCCCCTTCCTACAAATGATTATTTGCCTCAATTTGTACTCTCGAATTCCAACTTTATCTTCATATTGTGATCTTTCCTACTTTTAAGAGGGGTCCCACAGGGCACAATTATTAGACCATTATATTTTCTGTACCCATCCAACCTCTTTGACGTTTTGAAACGTTCACAAGTTTTCCGCATGTAATGTTCGCCATGCACGTGTTCATGGGACATTGATACATGGTGAAGGTCGCCGTGAGCTGGTAGTAGGACTGCGCTGCAACATTTCAACAATGTGTTGCTATTCCTGCACAGGTTGTTGAATTGCACGTTTAGAAGAAAAACGGGAACTGGGAAGAATACCTGTTTGACGCAATGTGCTGAAAACTCTGGTAAACAATCTACGATCAGGATTTCGACGTATCGGAAAGCGCAGACGGTATTCCTCGACAGCAGCTGGAGCACTAACATCGCAGAAATCGTAAACATACACGATATATACATGTTCTTCATTAGTAGGACCCGGATGTTTATGCAGTAATAGGTCAGAATGCAAACTTTCTGAAGCGAGTAATAAGTAGAGTCTACCCGCACGACGGTAGTGCTATGAGGTTTGCATAAGCATTATGGATTCAGCCCATTAGAACCCCTAGAATTTATGTTACTGCCACTACATTACGTTAGAGCGGGCTAGTCGACATTTCCTACTAAGTAATTTTGTTACTAAATAATCTGGTTAGTAGGAAATGTCGACTAGCCCGCTGTAATGTAATGTACTGGGAGTAACATAAATTCTAGGGATTCTAATGGGCCGAACCCCTAATGTTTATGCAAGTCTCATAGCATTACCGTCGTGCGAGTAGACTCTACTTATTACTCGCTTCAGTAAGTTTACATTCTAACCTATTACTGCATAAACATCCGGGTCCTATTCATTATGTAGATGCTTCTCTCTGATACAACCTCAAAAGAGAGTGTGTTGGCAGTGTATTGGGCACATTAGGATTATTCGATAAGAAAACTAGAAAAGTTACAAAGGAAGACAGCACAATTTGTTGTGGGTGATTTTCGACAATGGAGTAGTGTTACGAAAATTTTGCTAACTTCGGGCTGAGAAGACTTGAGATTATGGAGACGAGCTGCTTGACTAAGCGGTATGTTCTGGGCTGTCAGTGGAGAGATGGCGTGGAGTGACGTTAGTAGACGAATAAGCTTGAGTGGAGCTTTTAATAGTAAGAAAGATCATAATATGAAGATAAACTTGGGATTCAAGAGGACAAATTAGGGTAAACATTGATTTATACGACGGGGAATTGGGATTTGGAATAATTTACTACGGGAAATGTTCGACAAATTTTCAAGTTCTTTTTATTATTTAAGAGAAGACTAGGTAAACAACTGACTGTCGTAAGTGCAGATCAGTGATGACTGAAGGACTGATTGCTTATTGTGCGCACAGTTATTGGACAACAAAGGGCTAGGAGTGGGAAGGAAGCGATCGTGGTCTTAATTAAGGTACAGCCCCAGCATTTGCCTGATGTGGAAATGGGAAACCACGGAAAGTCATGTTGAAGGCTGCCGACAGTCGGGTTCGAATCCGAAGTTTGGAGGCCGACATCACCTAGTAGGTTCTTCATTCGGCCCTTATCGAAGAATCTGGAAACCGAGGGTATGTTGTTGCGGAATAAGAAATTCACTGGAATTTCAATCCTGTCTGAACGCAAATGGTAGGCAATTCCAGCATTGATTGTGATGTCGTCACAGTCCTTTCAAAATGTAAAGTCCTGTTCAAATCTCGTTGCAATATCTTCATTAGCATTGGAATTATTGCGGGAATACAGGATTCAGTGGTGAATGGGACACACTCGATGAATCAGATTGAGAACATGTCAAGTATCTTACTTACCTACATCAGAAGTTTACACAGCACGGAACATAGGAGATGACTGTGTGCCAGTCAACTTGGATGCAAACATTCTCATGGGACAGATAAAAGTATAAATTTGATTATAATATCAAATTATGCTTGACTAAAAATAAATACATATTCCGCAGTTTTGTTTACAACTTGACTGCAATTAATTCACGAGAAAATAAGTTGTGAAAACTAAAACTCTAGGTTTCCTCAGGTTGCGAGCAAGAAGATATCATTTTAAAGGTTTTTCCTCTCCTGCTCGAAAGTTGCAGCCTTTAAATTCCTGTTATGTCCACAACGATCCCCCAAAATGTCAGACAAATTCCCGAAGAAGCGCAACAAGACCCTGACAAATTGACAATGGTGGCATACCGCCCGGCGCAATATAAGCTCAGCGGACAAGAGATTAGTCACCGCTGGAGAAATCATTACAAGCATCAATTAATACCGTGTAACTCCGCCTGGATTTGGTTAGGAAGTGAGTCCACGGGGTTGTGCAGGTACGGCCCATCCAGTCTGTCACTCGCTGTGGAACTTATCGCTCAATAGCACCAAATTGCGGGGATGCTGATGTCGGCGATTACTCGCTGTTCCAACATGTCTAACACATCTTCAATGGGGTTCAAGTCAGGTGATTTTGTAGGCCAGTCGGGATGTAATAGAGTTGGGGAGTGTCCATAAAACCAGTCACATATACGTCCAGGCCGATGAACTTTGCTGTTGTCATCTTGAACAATTGTGGTATCAATATCATACTCATCACGCAGATGTTAACTGGAAGGCTACACCAGATCATCCAGAATGGTTAAATAAACATGCTGGTTCATGTTAGTGGTCACCTCAGTAATAAGGACAATCCATGATACAGAAAACACACCCAAAACATCACAGACCCACCTCCGACTTGAACCTGACCTTACACACAACCAGGATGAAATGTTTCATTTGGCCTTCGGTGCACTCGACGACGTGCGCCATTGGAACAGAGCCAAAAACGTGGTTCGTCAGACCGCACTACGTCCCGCCAGTCATCTACTGTCCATGTTCGATGATTTCTAGCCCATTAAAGACGCGCACCTTTACGTGCCTGTGTGACAAATGGCCTCTTGCGAGGTGATCCACTCCAAATGTTCATTGCATGCAGCTCCCATCGCAATGTTCTCACGCTAACAGGTTAGAATGGACCTTCATTCACTGACTGCAACAATTCCTGTCGGGTTTGGGAGCGATTTTGACTCACAAGCCGTGAAACTCGTCTCCGGTCCCTCTCAGCCAGGATCTTTTTCCGACCACAATTCTGACGTCGTGTTTCATGGTTGCTTGTAGACACATTGAACAGTCCGCTGCGAAACACCAACAAATCCAGCAAATTCACGCACTATGACCATGGGCACGGCCAAACACAATTGCCCCTTTTTCCACTCTGTCACATCCTGTCCGCTTTAAACATCAGTGTCTCACTGGTCGCTACTACCTTATTCTCACGTAGAGGCAGTGCACGTGCGGTTGAATTGACTGGTTCGCTGCGATATTGCGCACTAGGGTGACTAATTTTTAGTGCAGTGATTACTTCGATTACTCCCGACTAACAAAAAAAAGTCTTACATCTGTCACATCAATGTTTAAGTCCATTTATGTCCCAACGTTGTGGCACTCAAGTGGCCAAAATTTGAAGTGCGCTTCAACCCCTGCATCTATATTTTTCTATTTGCACAAATACATGACACGTTACGTTTCACATAACTTTGATTTGTAAAGTCAGCCAATACTCTGCTGCAGCTAAAATATAATATCTTAACTGCGAAACCAACAGTTCCTCTCGTCGTGATTTCAGCACCAGCAAGGATATTAGCTAGAATTGCTTCAAGAAACCAAGACAATTTTCAAAACAGAAGTGATAACTGATTCTAGAATTTGATTGGTCATTGTGTTAAAAGTGAAAAGGCACCAATTATTAAATGTGGGTATGAACTTCGATTATTTCCTAGTAACAAAAAAAAAAAAAAAAGTCTTACATCTGTCACACCAATGTCTAAGTCCATTTATGTCCCAAAGTTGAGGAACTCAAGTGGCCAAAATTTGTATGAAGACAGATTCTTATATTCTAAATGCGATGAAATAAAATATGACTATAACATGTTTGTGTTGTTAATCCTTCCCTCGAAATGAAAATGGTATAAACATTTGTATGGGCAGTTGTACTGTTCCCTTCCGGAACGTGGGCACTAAATAAAAGTAAAAATAGTTCTCTTGGAGACTTTGTGATGCGGTGAGATCGTAAGATAATAAACGTGGCGAGGAGAGAAGAGATGTCAAACACCAGAGTTCTAGACACTGTGAACCAACGTAGATTCTACTTTCGCACAATCCAAAACCGACGTCTCGCATGATGTGGTCACAAATGAAAATCTTCATTTTGTTTCCAGTCATTTCACCGGAATGGAATGAATGAAGCCCCGTCTAGCGGCGAGGATAGGAACCGTGCCGGCTGCTGAAGCCTGTCGCACTCCTTTGGGGCAATGTTTAATGAGTGACAGATAAAATGAAATTATATTGGAGAGATGACACGGAAAGATGGAGTACCCGGAGAAAAAATTGTCCCACCTCCCCTTTGTCCAGCACAAATATCACATGGAGTGACCGGGATTTGAATCACGGAACCCACGCTGCCGCCTCAGCCACGGAGAATCGAGGGTCACACAATGAGTGACTCCAAGTTAATGAGAACTGTGACGGATGGCTTCATTGAAGGATAACATCCAGAAGAAGGCCTAAAAATATCTCCCAGACACCTCGAAATGTTTCACGGCAACACACGAGGATTGCTGTTGGTGCTCCCAAGTCCTGCCATCGTCTGAACAATAATGTTATTGTTTGTACGTCCCACTAACTACTCTTACGGTTTTCGGAGATGCCGCGGTGCCAGAATTTTGTGACGGTGGAGTTCTTTAACGTCCCAGAAAAAAGTGAAATTGCGTTTGGCTTTTGGTGCCGGGAGTGTCCGAGGAACAGTTCGGCTCGCCACATGCAGGTCTTTCGATATGACACCAGTAGGCGACCTGCGCGTCATGATGAGGATGAAACGATGATGAAGACGACACATACACCAAGCCCCCGTTCCAGAGAAATTAACCAACTGAGGCTAAAATTCCCGACCCTGTCGGAAATCGAGCGCGGGACCCCTGTGGCCAAAGGCCAGCATGCTAACCATTTAGCCATGGAGCCGGACAGCGTCCGAGGAAACCTACCGACACGGGGCTGACGTATTTGAGCACTTTCCAATACCATCGGACTGAGCCGAGATCGAACCTGCCAAGTTGGGCTCAGAAGGCCAGCACTCTGCCGTCTGAGCTACTCAGCCCGGCCCATCGTCTGAAGGTTGGTAATAGTGCCGGGCACAGACACTATTAACGCATGTGCGCGGCATTCTTGACCAAGCATGCCTCAAGCTCCTAATTTGAATCTACCACAACGGTATGAACTGAGCGTGATTCCTGTCAAGAAGCTGCGCCGAACTGCCTGTTGTGCGAGCGACCTTGAGTCTTGTGTTCGATACCTTGAGCATTAAACTCCGAGTGGGAGACTTGCAATATTGAAGGCTGTCGTGTTAGTCTTCCAACACCACTGCAGTCTTCCACTGACATCACAACAGACAATGTGAAGATCCACGAGCTGGGGAACCTGATATTAGACGAAGAAAATGTCTACGCCCGCCTCTGCGGTTTAGAGGTGAGGGTGATTAGCTGCCACCCCCGGAGCCGGGGGTTCGATACCCGGTTATGCCACAAAATTTTAAATGTGGTACGAGGGCTGGAACATAGTCCACTCCGCCTTGGGAGCTGAAGTGAGTAGAGGGAGTTCGATTCCCACTGCAGCCATCCTCGAAGAGGTATTTCGTCGTTGCTCACTTCCACTCCAGACAAATGTCGGGATGGTACCTAACAGAACGCCATGGCCGCCTTGCCTATCCCTTCCAATCTTTTCATCCCTCCACAAGGGCCCTGTTGAACATAGCAGGTGAGGCCCCATAGAGGAGGTACTGGTATTCCTTCCCAGTTGTATCCCCGACCAAATGTCTCACGCTCAAGGAATCTGTCCTTCAGTCCAAGGGAAACCCAACCCTGGGGGGTAAAGAGATTAAGAAAGAAAAGAAAAATATACTTATAAACTATTTATTTTAGGGTACATTTATGTGTTTAGTCTGTAGTCTAAATTTGTGTTCACATTTTGAATTGTTTGTCCTCATGACTACGAGGATGTAAGCCAGTGTTGCCAACCAGAAAAGTCCGATTTCCGCTACATTCCGATGCAGTACAAAAACATTAAAAAATGTAAACAGAAAACATCTAATTTAATTTGAAATAGAACCTAAATTATTTCTTGTATAGTAGCCAAATACAGAAATTATAACGTCAAACATTACTGCCTATTTAGTATGAATTGAAACAATATAATCAATCAATCAATCAATCAATCAATCAATCAATCAATCAATCAATCAATCAATCAATCAATCAATCAATCAATCAATCAATCAATCAATCAATCAATCAATCAATCAATCAATCAATCAATCAATCAATCAATCAATCAATCAATCAATCAATCAGTCAATCAATCAATCAATCAATCAATCAATCAATCAATCAATCAATCAATCATATCTGCACTTAGACTGTCACCCAGGTGGCAGATTCCCTATCAGTTGTTTACCTAGTCCTTTTTAAAAATTATTTCAAAGAATTTGGAATTTTATTGAACATCTCCCTTGGTAAATTATTCCAATCCCTAACTCTCCTACCTATAAACGAATATTTGCCCTAATTTGTCTTCATACTGTCATCTTTCCTACTTTTAAAAACACCACTCAAACTTATTCGTCTACTATTATCATTCCACGTCATCTCTCCACTGACAGCTCGGAACATACCAGTTAGTCGATCAGCTTGTCTCCTCCCTCTCAAATCTTTCCAGCACAAACATTGCAACATTTTTCTAATGCTGCTCTTTTGTCGGAATGCACCCAGAACGAATCGAACTGCTTTTCTTTGAATTTTTTTCACTTCTCGATTCATGTAATCCTGGTGAATATTACTGAAATTATACTCTAGTTGGGTTCTTACCAGAAACTTATATACCATATTTTTTTACATCCTGTATAGATTGAGACCTGGAAAGTGACCAAAGACATTACCACAAGGTTACAGACTTTTATAAATCGGTGTTTGAGGTACATTATGAGAATATGGTGGCCAAAAACTATCTCAAACAAAGACCTTTGGGAGGCCACAAGTCAAAGTCCCATACAGGAACAGATAATGAGAAGAAAATGGAGATGGATTGGGCACACCCTGAGAAGACCACAAGAGAGTATCGCAAGGCAGGCATTGAGTTGGAATCCACAGGGCAGTCGCAGGCAAGGCAGACCGAGGATTACTTGGAAGAGAACCATCGATAAGGAGATTGCTGGAGTTAACAAGACATGGAGGGAGGTGAAAGCATTGGCGGCAGATAGAACAAGCTGGAGAAATTTCGTCGAGGCCCTATGTTCCACATGGAATTAAAGGAAATATGTCAAGTTTTACATCCTTACTACAATCCCTAAATACCCTCATGTGCAGAGATCTGTACCCTTTATTTACAATCTTGTTATGTGATTACCCCAATGAAGACATGCCCTTATATTAACACCTAGGCACTTACAATGATTCCAATACGATACTCTCCCCCCATTAATTAAAACCGAGAGTACTTTTCCTATTAGTGAAATTCCCAACCTGACTTAACCCTGCTTATCATCATCGTATTGTACTCGCTCACAATTTTGTAACTTATTTATTACTCTATACACTATAACGTCATCCGAAAAATCGTTATCTCTGATTCCAGTTCTCCAATTATATTATTTATATATACGGAAATATAAAGGACCAATGATACTGCCTTGAGGAACTCCCCTAATAATGATTACAGGGTCAGATCATTGTTCACCTCTGATTTCTTAATGTTTAGCAAAACTAACAAACCAATGAACTGCGGGAATCAACAGATAGTGACCGACAAGCATTAGCGTTCTCTATGAACTTAGCTCCTTTCTCGAATGACCGACTGAATTGAGATGATTGTTGTGCGCGAGAAATACAAAGCCTGCCTTTAAATACGCGTGCGTCTTGTTTTGTAACATTACACGTTTATTTATGAACCTTTTTCATTCTCCCCCAGAGAAGGTATGCTCCATTAATCTCAGGTTGAGTATCATTGGTGTCGGGTCGCTGCTTCCCCAAGACGTCCGCACCCCTCCTGCCCTCTAGTGTTTTAATAATGGCACTAGGCTACTTTTATTAATTTCGCTGAGCTGGGGTGAGGCAAAGGGGGAGCGAAGGCTGACGGATATCCAATTCTTTAGACATGGACACTTTACTCCGAGCCCATCTATATGGTAAAAACAATATGCATGAGGGAGTCATATTAAATCTGCAGCCAGATGCTCCCAAAGCCTCAAAATTATTAGAAAAATAAGAATTTCAATTTCAGAAAAATAAAGTCTACGCTACTTTTCTCATCTGTGACAAGTAAACTGGCTTCAAGGAAGGCGCAAGTTTTAAGAAAGCTCTGCAAAGAAAAACAGTGAGGGATTGAGTAAGCCATATCGAGCGGGGCGTAATACCTGTTGAGTTCCCGCAACACAGTTGCGAGGGACCTGTTGAAACCTGACACTGCGGGAAGGAATCAGTTCACATATCGCAGAATGAGAAGTGATTCACCTTGAAACATTACTCTCTTGCTGTTAAAGCGGGGTCGCCTCCCGAAGCAGTGCAATTAGTCTTATGCCCGGGTGTATCAACGTCGGTTACGACTTAACCGTGGTAACATGGATAGCTTACCATGGTTTACTTGAATTTATCTTGCATCGAGCCCAATTTTGAAATTTTTGACGTTTTACCACGGTTAAAAATTTACCGGGCCTGAGCGAGCGGTTAAGTACATTTCGACTTATCGAAATTTGGAGATATAGAGAATGCCGTTTTTGAGCATGTACAACACACAATTGAATCATACGTGAATACAATATTTTTAACAATATTCTCGTCAATACAACGCAACAGATATTCGAAAATGGAGCTTGTCATCCGCGACTTCGGGGAGGTTCTTTCGTACGTGACCGGTAATGAATTCACACCCGAGAAACAGTGAGGCTTCGCTGATTTTCCGATCATTAGAAGATTTAGTTCGTCGGTTCCCGTCATATTAGCTCCCAGCATCACTGTCAACCTTTCTTTAGTGTCCCTCACAAACCACAAATACTGTATTACAAAGTTAATGTTTTTGCTTCAAGGGAGGAAACGTTTGCTTCGAGAAATCGAGAAACTTGTGCAACCGAATTTCGAGTAATGGGGGTTCGAGATATCGAAGTTCCCTGTATCTCGTGCAAACTCGTGTCCTCAACCTGAGGTGGTGCATCTCTTTTCAGGCACACCCCCATTGGAGGTGAGCTGCATGTACCATTTCAACCACACACCAGCCCTCCTGCCAATCTTAAATTCCTGGCAGTACCGGGAATCGAACCCGGGCCCCCGAGGACGGCAGCCAATAACACAAACCGTTACGCTATGGAGGCGGACGGTTAAGTAGCTAACCGAGGCTTTAAGGCCTACGTACTCTAGTATCTTGTGGATAAGGAAAGAAATGGCACATGGCTTTTAGTGCCAGGACGTGTCCGAGGACTTCGGCTTGCCAGGTGCAGGTCTTTTGGACTTGACGCCTGCAGACGACCTGCGCGTCGTGATGAGGATGAAATAATGATGAAGACGGCATATACACCCAGCCCCGTGCCAGGGGAATCAACCAATTATGGTTAAACTTCCCGACCCCACCGGAATCGCACCTAGGACCCCTGTGACCAAAGGCCAGCACGCTAACCATATAGCCATGGAGCCGAACATCTGGAAGAGGATGCACAGAGAGAAAAGGGACGGCAATCCACGAGACTCGTCGTTTCAAAACCATGTTTCGTTTGGAGAAGGAGACTATGACATCCTTGTTAGACCGACACGAGTTCCCTACTCGTAGGAATGATCCTGTTTCTCCAGTTTCAAATACATTAAAATTTGGCGCACTTGTTCGTCCTTTCTTCTCCATATCGGCTGATACTAGTAGCCTAAATTATCGTGACGAAACAAAATTAATTAATCATAGCCTTAAGGGGCTGAAAGAGAAGATATGATTAAAATTACTACAATGATTATGACAAGGAGAAAAGTAATTATAAAACCTATTATACAAGTGTAAAATAATTTAAATGAATAACATTCGTCCTAGAAATAAATAAATGCAAAGACAGCTGACGGTTCAAACAAAACTGCCCTCTGAATACTACTTTGAATTACTTCCGAGAGGAAAAATAGGGAGAAAAACGAGCGGTTTGGAAACCAGAGATTAGCAAGAGTGCTATAGGTTAATGACTATAGCATGGTAAGAGTTTTACCGTGGTTTTGTTGCGCCCGGTATTTGTCGAGAATGGTGCACCCGAGCATTAGACCTCGCAAAGAAGAATGGTTTGGTCTCTTAGTAAGGCAGTAGCCACTGTAAATACTTTGTTTGCCACTGAATTTACTCTGCAAGTTTGCAGTTTTAGCTGCCTGCACTGAAGAGGAAATCGCGAACAGACGGTAGTCGTACTGTGTGTAGTTTACAAACAACCCCTACCACCTGCGATTCGCAGTGTATGCAGATTACATACCCCTCGTGTACAACAAAAGTGTGGAAAATAATATTCTTGAAAAGTGTATGTAGATTACGCCTGCTCAATTTTTGAGCTCGCCTGCTTTCTGGTATCAAACCCTCGATTGTACTATATTTCAGTTTATAAAAAGAGCTTGTTTTTTTTGTTGATTTCAAAGATTTCGTGCTTATTCCTGTTATATGTGGGCCAGTCGAGCCACCGTAGATCATTTGAGATTCGTGACATTTATTTATTTATTTATTTATTTATTTATTTATTTATTTATCCGTTTACTTTCCAGGGTTGATATTTTCTCGGATGCAGCGAGAGATCCCACCCCCACCACCTCAAGGGCAGTGTCCTGGAGCGTGAGACATTTCTTCTGGGATACAACTGATGAGGAGGACCAGTACCTCACTGAGGCGGCCTCACCTGCTATTGCTGAACAGGGGCCTTGTCGGGGATGGGAGGATTGGCAGGGATAGACAAGGAAGTGGAAAGGGACCGTGGCCTTAAGTTAGGAGGCGAAGTGGGGAACTACTGAAAACCACTTCAAGGATGGCTGAAGTGAAGCTCCCTCTACTCTGTTGACCTCCCGAGGCTGAGTGGACGCCGTTCCAACGCACGTACCACGTTTCAAATTTCGCGGCAGAGTCGGGAATAGAACGCGGGCCTCCAGCGGTGGCAGCTAATCACACTATTACACCACAGAGGCGGAATTCCTGAAATTACGTAACTTTACTTTGCCTACTTTTGCTTTAGATTTTGCTTTACGTCGCACCGACGCAGATAGGTCTTATGGCGACGATGGAATAGGAAAGGTCTGGGAGTGCAAAGGAAGCGACCGTGGCCTTAATCAAGGTACAGCCCTAGCATTTGCCTCGTTTGAAAATGGGAAACCACGGAAAACCATATTCAGGGCTGCCGACAGTAGGGGTTCGAACCCACTATCTCCCGAATGTAAGCTGATAGCTACGTGACCCATTCTACGTGGCCACTTGCTCGGTACATATGTTTACAGATGAAAATTACACTCCAATGCACACCAAAATTCAAACGTCGATCACCCGGGTGGAAGGCTAACTGCGGTAATCACGGCCGCTGGTAATATTCAGATCAGAAGCCACACTGAAATATTTCAACCTATAAACTTAAAATGATGACTACATTAATTAAGGACGGACCATCGAGTGTGGGAGCTAGTTTGAAGGACATCCAGAACTCGTCTCCATCTCTTTACTCTCCAAGGAGCTTCTGTAGTATCCGGGATGTAACAATAAGGTAGGTCAAACTTCCCGTACACATTCCTCACACGTAGAGGAAGAAAATATGTTATATTTACAGTACACGGGTCCTGAAACGCTTTATTTCCACGTGAGATCTAATTTTCTACATCTCTGCGTAGTACGTGGATCATGGGAAACATACAGGAACAGAACGTATCGGAATACCACATGAACCTCTTTATTACCAATGGCTTTCAGACAGCATTTCCAGGAGTCAAGGCGACGGCGGGTTCATCCATCACTACTTCACATCACAGCCTACGCGGTTGCTAGGTAACATCGCGTCACACATTTTGTAACACTACTTTCAGATGATCTCCAGCCATAAGACATGCACACGTAAATGAAATTACAATTTTATTGCCCAATACTTGATCTCGTACTCAGGCTAAGTGTACGATGGTCGAACACAGGTTTAGTTCAGTTTTGTCTCTCTCTCTCTCTTTGTCGTTTGTTTGCTTGGCTGTTTTATTAGTTTTTGTCTGTTTGGCTGTCTGTTTATCTGTCTGTCTCCTTTTGTTTGTTTGTTTATATGTCAGTTTGCTTGTTGTTCAGTCTGTTCTCGTCTGTTTAGCTGTCTCCTCTCGTTAGTTCATATGTCTGTTCTCATCTGTTTATCTGTCTATTCTAGTTTGTTTATCTCTCGGTTTTTATCTTTTTGTTTGCTCTTGTTGGTTTGCGTATCCGTTTTGTTTGCTTGTTGCTTATCTGTCAATTCCTTTGCCTGGCTCCTTTTGTTTGTTTTGTCTGCCTGTTCTCATGTGTTTATCTGTCTACTTGTTTGTCTGTTCTAATTTGTTTGTCTGTCTGTTATCGATTTTCTGCATGTCTCCTTTTGTTTATTTGTTTCTTTGTTTCTTTGTTTTATCTGTCTGTTTTTATCTTTTTGTTTGTTCTTGTTGGTTTGATACCTCTTTTTGTTTGTTTGTTCGCTTATATGTCAGTTTGTCTGTTTTATCTACCGGTTCTCGTTTGTTTGTATAGTATATCTGTTTGTTGTCCGTTTTATCTGTCTGTTTGTTTGTTTTTCTCGATGTCTGTTTGTATGCCTGTATGTCTGTTCGTTTGTACGTATCGACATCTGCGCAATTTTTCGAAACTGGCTAAGTCGAGAGATAGGCGGTTGGCTAAATATAAAGTGGGGTAGCAACATTAAGACGACGAAAACAGGAAATGTTTATTAATTTTCTCAGTTAATATTAGCAGCATCGATAAACTCTAGCCTACATAATAAATGTTGTGAATAAAATAATTCCGAGTTTTTTAAGCTTCATACCTTTTTGCCGTCTACCTCTGAAGATATTAATTTATGTAAAAAGTGTACATAAAAATGATTGTGGAAAATCTAACTTCCAAACATTTATATCTGATACGCGATAATGGAGATGTTCCCGAATTCGTAACGAGTGAAGTATTGATTGTCTCTAGAAGCTGCATTAACCCCTATATATTACGAAGATAACAAAAGTATCGAAATGAGAAGAAAATGTGAAAATTTATCACTGGAAAACCACCGAGAAGAGAATCGGAAAACTTAAAGAATGAAATATCCCAAGCAGAAATTGAATTACCCTAACATTATCATAGTTGTACCGTAAGTTACCCTATAGACTACACAAACAACGTGAACTGAGTATATGAGCGTTAGTGTGTTGGTCATACTGGTAAATAATTAGAAAAAATCGATATCCCACGCCGTTGTTATGTTATTGGTATCCGAAGTTAGACAATCAGATCACTTCGCGGGAGAATTTTAAATGGGCTACGAAAGGCGGTGTTGGCTTGAGAGCCACGCTCCGAACACAAACACACTGTGTGTTTTAGCCGGTGTCACCTTAGTGCAATCCTGTCAGCTCGGAGCTCCGTGTTCATATCTCTTCCCTGGCAAAAGTTATTTCTTCGACTGGTGCTCTCACAAGCTGGTCTTAAGTCACGTGAAACTTTAACAACACCGCCTCACAAAACCTGTTTGAATTCACCCGCGAAGTGATCTGATTGGCTAACTTCAGCAGGTGGTAAAATGGGAACGGTGCGAGATATCGAATTATTTATCAGTATGACCAACCCTCTAGTGCTCATATACCAGGTTCACGTTGTTTTCGACCACCCTGTATTTACAAACAATATGTGAATATTTAAAACTGTAACTTCAAATTAGTTTTCACATCTATTATAGTTTTTATTTTGCTATTTTGCTTTACGTCGCACCGACACAGATAGGTCTTATGGCGACGATGGGACTAGAAAGGCCTAGGAATGGAAAGGAAGCGGTCGTGGCCTTAATTAAGGTACAGCCCCAGCATTTGCCTGGTGTCAAATGAAAAACCACGGAAAATCATCTTCAGGGCTGCCGACAGTGTGGGATTCGAACTCACCATCTCCCGGATGCAAGCTCACAGCTGCACGCTCCTAACCGCACGGCCAACTCACCCGGTACCTATTATAGTAGCCAGTGCATTAGTCGCATAAAATGATTGATGAAAACGTGAAAGTATGATTTTCTGTGCATTCGAGGTGATATAAGATCGATGTGAAAATACAATATGCAGATCGTGAATCGAGGTGAACTAGTCCAATCTATCTATATAAATGTTTCTTTGTTTATCTGTCTCGAATACAGTAAAAAAACATCCTAGGGATACGAATTTTAGCTAAATAAAATATAATAAAGTATGATTATATGTTATTTATTCCTAAAAATGAAAATCCTCTTCTTATCATTGTTATCCGATCGATTTGATTAGCAGTTTGACTTTTTCTACCAGTACGAGCGCTATTGTGAGTCAACGCATTGTTTCACTCAAGCACCACTACGAGCGCTAATGTGAGTAATGCATTCTTTAGCCCTAATAACTATACTCGGTGTGGGCATTTTTCAAAAAAAAAAAAACGCCTGATTGTATAGAACCAAGGAACACATTGCCGAAATAAGTTACTTTGGGCAGGATTTAAATTTTTTAGAAAAGGAGTAAAGAAACAAGCGATTTTTGGCAGTTTTTCCAGAACTGCATTTCGGCCGGAAGTGATTTTTGAACTTTTCTTTTTACCCTTTAACCCTTCGACTTTCGGCAAGATTGCGGAAACTGTTCAATTTTACGTTTTTCGTGGTGTGGGGATCTCTAATTTGCCTGCTAAGAAATGTCTTCAACATTACAATTACTGGACCGATTTCGCTGAAAATATCACAATTTGTTCTTATTACTCTTGAGAGTGTTTAGGAAGTAGGTTGAACGAAATCTGAGAGGTAGTTTTTTTACGATGGGTAATTTTATGTAATTAATTTAATTGCAAAGCCGCACCAAGATTGGATCGACGTTGTTGGACGGATTGTCGCTAGGCGACAGCGACCTACTTTGTACCATGGTGCGGTATGAAATGGTGGATGTACAGGAGGATGGGAACACGCCGCCATGTCTTTCCCCATCTCCTCGTAAACCACTGCAACAATTTCAACCAAAATGACTTGCTATCTGGGGACAAACACTCTGGGGGAAAGCCACCCGTAAGGGTGGGAGTGGGAAGGGAGTGGTATATAAGATTAACCGAAAATGGTGTCGAATCCACAATTTTCGGGGTCGCTGAGATGAACAGACACTCTGGATGCCGTTTAAGTTCAAGTTCAGCCTTCATCGACATGGGGGTTGAGAAGGGGTGAAGAACAATATGCCAAAAATATTCGTTATTTGTGTTGAGTCCACAGTTTTCGGGGTCCCTAGCTTGATTGGCACAGTCCCAGCGACAGTTGGAATCGTGTACATAATGTCTATAGCGCGAGGCGTAAATATATATATGGTTATAACTTACTTTTATTACTTATTTGAAAGGATCGGGTACATCACTAACAATATGAGTTGCCACAAGGAAATCGTTTAACGCGAAATTATAATCTCAAACTAAAACATATTGTAACTACAAAGACGCACACGCGCGATGCTGTCGATTGTGTACACTGGTTCATTTAAAAATTATATACACATTATACACACACACATTAATAATCCACCACTTTGAACAAAACATTTCCACAGAGAAGGAGAAGAAGAAGAAGAAGAAAAAGAAGAAGAAGAAGAAGAAGAAGAAGACTGGAACATTAGCATGTCAACCAACTACCAACACAATAAAATCACAACATGAGTTCACGACTTTCCCTGGCAACTCCCGCTAACAACTCTACTCGAACTCCCAAGACTGCCCCTTTATATACATTGCCTGGACAGGCTTTTAGAAAAGTACGACACAATATGTTTTCTCGTAAATTCTAGCCTCCAATAACCTATTTAAAAATGGATCGAATGTTCTGTAACTCTCTAGTGACAAAGGTACGTTGTTATGTACTATTACCCCGTGTTGCACAACATTACATTGGATATATACATCATTTACAGGTAATAATGAATTATATACTAGACCCAGGTGGGTGTCTTCCCGCATCGCACTCACTTGTTTCTCTCCCTGGCCGCCTTCTGCGTGACGTCATGTGATATGAAGACAGCACTCGCCCGTCCTGCTGACTTGTGGATTTCTACTGTCGATCTTTTCAGTTAGTTCTGCTTTGTGCTTTGGTCTGGTGTGAACCTGTGCAGTGTAATGATAAGTGGAAAGGTTAAAAGTCGTATTTATTGTGCTGTGGCGCAGTGTCGTAATTATGGATTTAAATGTACGGGTGTTATGTATCACAGATTTCCAAAAAATGACGTGTTAAAACGTTTGTGGATTTCTCGCTGTAAGCGAACTGATAAATTAAATCCGGACAATTCTCGCGTTTGTTCTGTTCACTTCCTTTCAACAGATTACGAGCGAGATATAAAAATGAGATTTTAGGTTTGGCCACCAAGAAGATATTACACCCAGATGCTGTACCATCTCAATTTATTTCCAACTGGCATGGAGGGCCTAGTATAAGCGAAACTACGTCACAAGTATGTATTCTTTACTTCCATATCTGTCGTCTAATCTAATGGTATAGGGTACTTTGAAAATTTCGGCCTAATGGTGTCCAAAACAATATTCTAAAGCACGTATGTGTTGGCATTCCACGGGTCTCCACTGAACGAGATATACGGCACGAAGGTCGAAATATCAGAAAACGGGCGATGTGTACTCTGACTACATTATCCCGTAAGAAGAGGAAACTCGACCAGTCAATTTATAAGACACAACTGAAGGTAATACGGATAAGGAAATAGAAAAACTTCAAAGACAAGTCGAAGCATTAAAAAGGAACATGCTGCTACGTTGGTGACGCTGAAAAAGTGACACAGCATGTTATCAAAAAAGAAGTAGAGAAAATACTGTCAAAATGTTTTACACCGGGACGGAGTGAAATGGTCCTCAGAAGACATTGCGAGTGCTCTAAGAAGTTGTTTTTCTTCCTCGGACTCAGCGAGAGATCCCACCTCTACCGTCTCAAGGTCGGTATCCTGGAGCTTGAGACTCTGGGTCGGGGATACAACCGGGGAGAATGACCAGTACGTCGCCCAGGCGGCCCCAACTGCTATTCTGAACAGGGGCCTTGTGGGGGGATGGGAAGATTGGAAGGGATAGACAAGGAAGAGGGAAGGAAGCGGTCGTGGCCTTAAGTTAGGTACCATCCCGGCATTTACCTGGAGGAGAAGTTGGAAACCACGGAAAACCACTTCCAGGATGGCTGAGGTGGGAATCGAACCCACCTCTACTCATTTGACTTCGATAGGCTGAGTGGACCCCGTTCCAGCACTCGTGCCACTTTTCAAATTCCGTGGCAGTGCCGGGAATCGAACCCGGGCCTCTGGGGGTGGCAGCTAATCACAGTAACCACTACACCACAGAGGCGGACCTTATTTCTATTAAGGCAAAATTTCCAGTATCCATGACAAAATAATTTGTCTCTACGTAAGGACCAGGACATTTATTAGGATACGGGATTTAAAGGGAAATATGCTAAGCTTTGGGCTGGTTCATCAACTAATTCAGTCTCCTGATACGTAAGTTTTGATACTTTAATATAATCCCATGAACATGTCGATATGATGCATATTTTCCAATGCCATTTGGTATAAATATTTACTTAATCAGGAAAAAAATTAATCATTTTGAGTTGCATGGCAATATTTTAGTTCTTATCGTATTATATGCCATGTATTTGATAGTTGATGTTCTACCTGCTCAGCATGTGACGAAATATAACGCATTTTCACTCATCTTGTTTTTAAATTTATTGGAAGTACTTATCGAATCGGACTAAACCAGACTATTATTTGATGAAGAATTCGGAAGATGTTTCAAAGGCGCGAGAACTAACAGGCTGGCTGTACTGCGACTCTGTACCTTACTTGCTATCGTTCATATCGCGTGACGTCATAGAGCTCCAGCCAATGGGAGCTTCAACCGCCGGAGTAGCCTACCCAGTAGTGTAGTTACCTTGTACTAGGCCTATTAATTACGTGTTCTTACATTAAATAAAGCTCTTACTAATATACATACAGCAGATGTATCATGACATAACCTCACATGTTTTGTTACACAAGACACAAAAATATGCGATACGACCACGATTTATAACAAATAAAGTCCATAAAAAACTACGTAAATAATAATAATACCAATGCTAATAGAAGTAAACAATTTCATAACCACACCTCACAAGTTATAATAATACTAATAATAATAATAATAATAATAAAAACACCTACTAACACAGTTCGATATTTTCACTATTTAGCCATGGGTAGAGAATTGTTTCCAAGTTATGCTAGTCCATTACACTTGCATAAGATTTAAAATTAAACACATAACCATATCTCTATATTTAGGCTACAAAAGAATTCGTAAGCTATCAGTCAGCATCACAATAAGGAAATCTACAAAAAATCAGTTCAGACAGTTGATACAAATCCCAAAATTAAACAT
The DNA here is from genome assembly GCF_040414725.1 of Anabrus simplex. Classification (NCBI taxonomy): domain Eukaryota; kingdom Metazoa; phylum Arthropoda; class Insecta; order Orthoptera; family Tettigoniidae; genus Anabrus; species Anabrus simplex. The sequence goes on along the minus strand of NC_090269.1, from coordinate 420,148,405 downwards.
TAAAAGAAAGTGCCCGAACAGAGTCTGGTACTACAGCTAGTAATTAATAAATCTTTCGGTTTAAATCCTGATCTAAGCATTTTTGATTATTGAACAAAAGGTTTTTCTGTGAAGACGAACAGGTGTTCTTTAACCTGAAGACTTATCTCTCCATTGATATGTCTGCCATCGTCCAATACATCAGTAGAGAGAGTTTTCTTAGCCAATAAATACTTGCCTCACGAATCAGCTAACAACAGCTACGATAAATGCAATTACGTCCACCAAATATGGTGTTCAGGACGGAGTTATTTATGAACCCTCAAGCCAACTGTTACAACAGGACCTCAACAATGTTAAGCAGACAATGGTATCGTGGTAAACGGAGTGAAAAGTCAGGTTGTGATTTAACAAATAGGAAAAGGTCTTCTCATATTTACTTCAGTGTTACGAACGTTTTTTTTCTTTTCTATTTGCTTTACGTCGCACCGACACAGATAGGTGTTATTGCGACGATAGGATAAGAAAGCCCTAGGAATTGGAAGGAAGAGGCCGTGGCCTTAATTAAGGTACAGCCCCGACATTTGCTTGGTGTGAAAATGGGAAACCACGGAAAACCATCTTCAGGGCTGCCGACAGTGGGGCTCGAACCCACTATCTCCTGATTACTCGATACTGGCCGCACTTAAGCGACTGCAGCTATCGAGCACAGTTTACGAACGTTATCTTACGCTTGCACCGACCCTTGTGCTGCATTACTTCCTCGCCATTATTACATACAATAACAAGTTGCTTTACGTCGCATCGACGATGGGATAGGGAAGGGCTAGGGTATGAAAATGGGAAACAGCGGAAAACGATCCTCATGCCGCCGACAGTGGTGTTCGAAACCACTATCTCCCGAATGCAAGCTCACAGCTGCTTAAGGACAAATTTGGACCACTCTGTGCAGGGGTAATATGAATGATAAGCAAAAATCACGACTCATACCAACACTCAGAGAAAATCTCGACTCAGACATTGTAAGCCGTAGTGTTAAGCACTGGAAATACTTAAGTTGTGTGTGAATTTGTATATGATGCTGGATTCAGAATGTTGAACTAGTAGTAATTCTTGTAATGTTTTCTTTCAATGGAACTGCTTGTTGTACTCATGTTTTTGGTGTTGTCGTCATTGTTGTTGTTGTTGTTGGGTAATTATGTTAATTTTAATTTATTATTATACTACTGTAAGTGAACATTGCCACCGGGATATTCCCAATAAGGATGTAGTTAATAATAATAATAATAATAATAATAATAATAATAATAATAATAATAATAATAATAATAATAATAATAATAATTTGAAATTTTACGGACTTATTTTTGAATGAATAATCAGAGATTGACCAAAATAATTCTGAACCTTGCCCTATCAATGAAAGTAAAATAAAACTGTCTGCTCGAAGCTGGAAAAGACCTTTAGGAAATAGGCATCACAGATGACACTGTATTAGAGAGATCTTAGTTCAGAAAATGAGTCGATAATCACCGCTTTGCAGAGTATCCAAACACTACCACCAACAAAACCTTGTCAGAAGATCGCAGTTAAAGGCACAGTGAGAAGATGGAGAGATTTTGGGAGAAGTAAAAGGCAAGGGTACTCTTTTGATGGTCATAACGAATAATAATGTTGTTGTTGGGTCAGCAATTCATAGATTGGTTTCAGGCAGTGCTCCATGCCATCCTATCCTGTGCTAAACTGTTCCTTTCTACGTAACTACTACATCCTAAAACTATTCTAATCTGTCTCTGGTATTCGTACCTTAGTCTACCCCTACCGTTCTTACCGCCTACATTTCCCCAAAGACTAACTGAACAAGGTCTGGGCGTCTTTAAGATGTGTCCTATCATTCACTCTCTCCTTCTGGTCAAAATTTGCAAAATCATTCTCCTCCCACAATTCTATTCTCTCTTCATTCGTGATTCTATCTACCCATCCCACATTCAGCATTCTTCTGTAAAGCCGCATTTCAAAACCTACTATTCTCTCTCTTTCTGAGCGAGTTTTCGTCCACGTTTCACTTCCATACAATGCCGCGTTCCAGACGGAAGTCTTAAAACCCGTGTTTCTATTTCATATATCAATGTTCGAAGTGAGCAAATTTCTTTTCTTAAGACAGGCCTTCATTGCTTGTGCTAGTCTGCATTTCATATCCTCCTTACTTCTGCCATCGTTAGTTATTTTACTACCCAAGTAACAATATTCATCCTCTTCCTTTAAGACTTCATTTCCTAGTCTAATATTTCCTGCAGCACCTGACGTCATTCGACTGCACTCCATATTTTTGGTTTTGATTGATTTATTTATTTTCATCTTGTACTCCTTCTCAAAGACTCTGTCCATACCATTCAGCAATTACTCCAAATCTTCTGCAGACTCAGATAAAATAACATATCATCAGCAAATCTTAAGGTTTTGATTTAATCTCCTTGGATTTTGATTCCTCTTCAAAATTCCTTTTTGCTTTCCTTTACTCCCTGTTCTATATAAACACTGAAAAGGAGAGAAAACCACCTGCAGCCTTGTCTCACTCGTTCCTGGATTGTTACTTCTTTTTCATAACCTTCGGTTCTTATCACTGTAGACGAATTTTTGCGCAGATTGCAGATAGTTGCTCTTTCTCGGTATCTAATCTCGATTACCTTCAGAATCTCAAGTAGCTTGATTCAATCAACATGATCGAATTCCTTTTCTAGAGCTACGAATGCCATGTACGTTGTCTTGTCTTCCTTAATTCAATCCACTAAGATCAGACGTAAAGTCAGGATTGCTTCACGTTTTGCTACATTTCCTCTGATGCCAAACTTGGACACATTTACAGAATGGATGACAATAGACTAACTAAACGAATCTTCAAGTACCTTTGGGAAAAGAAATCAACTACCACCTGGATTCAAGAAGTCAAGAAAGACCTGGAAAGGAACAACATACGAGAAGAAGAATTATTGGAAAGAAAGATTTTTAGGAAGAAAGTCTTACAAATGGAAGGATTCCAAGGAAGGAAGGAAAAGAAAACAGGCACAAAGTGGACTGAAGACAGGAAAAAGAAACACAGTGAAACAATGAAAGAATACTGGAAGAAAAGGAAAGAACAACTAAGGAGGAACAATTGAAATTGTAACGTGGTCCTTAGAAGGCCGGAACGCAATAATAATAATAATAATAATAATAATAATAATAATAATAATAATAATAATAATAATAATAATAATAATAATAATAATAATATTGAAATAACATCATTAATGACCCTCAAAATATCACAATTAAACAAAAACAAAATATCTCGGACAGATTGCTTTAAATACCTGGGAGAATGGAAAACAAACAACACAAAAGAAAAGGTGGCTGTAGATATACGAGTAAACAAAGTGGAAAGGATGTTTCATATATACAATAAGAAATCTCTATTCTGAAACTTGAAGTTATGACATTATCAAACACTGGCCTGGCCAGAAATTTCATATGCATCAAAAACTCGTAAACTTACAAGAACTGAGGATCTTGAAAAATGAGAAAAAGTTGAAAGAAGAATTTCGTGAAAAATAAGAAACAACAATGCCGAATTTAGGCTACGATCAAACAGAGAGCTATATTTAAAAGTTGAAAAACTGACAACTGTAATGAGGAAGAGGAGACTCCAGTTTTAAGGACACATTTATATAATGAATAAGGATAGTCTAACTAAACGAATCTTGAACTTATTGAACAGTTACAAATCCAAGCCAACGTGGTTCACTGCAATTGAAGAGGATATGAAAAACGCTGGAATTAAAATGGATACGATAGAAAACAGGGCACGTTTCAGAGAAGTAACACGAAAGACAAGATTTCAGGAGAGAAAGAAATTAACAACTGGAAGAAAATGGACTCAAGAGGAAAAGGAACAACATTCTCAGAGAATGAAGGAAGTTTGGAAACAAAGAAAGTTAAATGCAAAGGAAAGTAACCGAAGTTGATTTATCGTACCTTCAGAAGGGTTATTCGAATAATAATAATAATAATAATAATAATAATAATAATAATAATAATAATAATAATAATAATAATAATAATAATATCGAAATGGAAATGTTAAAATGTACGTACCTGCTCTAACTGATGGCTATCACACCGAACACTGTAGCATGCTAATAGCCATATTTGCAGGTGACAGTCACGTTAACGAGCCTTATTAATTAAGGCAGTAGAATGTGTTCACACCTAGTAACTGCATCTTCCTCGGAGGCAAAAGAGAAACCGCCTTTAACGGACGACGTGTTTACCAAATTCCTTGTTTGGCAGTGCTTCACAAACCGGTCCGTTTATAAATGAACTCCACGTCTAGAATTAGGGCTGACATTTTACACGCTATCAGTGAGCTACAAGGTTAATCACAGGAATTTCAGATCATAAATTTACTCCTGTTTTATACTATCAGCCCGACATAGGTGTATTAAAAGTGAAATATAGGCACGTGGAAGGAACTCGTTACATAATTCAGCCTCTCCTGCAGTAATGTACCATCATTTTACTGCAATGGACTGCAGAATGGATCTTATGTGACTGATGTTTAGGAACATTTACAAAAAATATTAAGTGTTAAAATCCGTGCCACACGAGGTCTAAACAGAGGAAGGAATGAGAACATGGCGAGCGTGTTGGCCGTGCGGTTAGGGTCACGCAACTGTGAGCTTACAGTTGGCTCGAATCCCAAAGTCGGCAGCCGGAAGACGGTTTTGGGTGGTTTCCCATTTTCACACCAGGGACATGCTGGGACTCTACTTTAATTAAGCCTTTTCTTTTTTTGCTATTTGCTTTACGTCGCACCGACACATATAGGTCTTATGGTGACGACGGGAGAGGAAAGGCTTAGGAATGAGAAGGAAGCGGCCGTAGGATTAATTAAGGTACAGCCCCAGCATTTGCCTGGTGTGAAAATGGTAAACCACGGAACACCATCTTCAGGGCCGCCGACAGTGGGATTCGAACCCACTATCTCCCGGATGCGAGCTCACAGCTGGACGCCCCTAATCGCACGGCCACTACCTTTCCAATTCTAGTCCTTTCCCATCCTTCCGTGGCTGAAATCCTTCGATGTATTAAGGGCCCTTTACACGCTCAGACATTTACACAGATCTGTCTGTACAGACCGTGTTTGTGCAGACAAGTCGTTGCGTGTAAATGAATCGCCGACCGTAATTTTGGTCTGTACTGCGGTCTGTGTTCGGCCTGTGCAAAGTCTGGCGGAGTTTGAATTAACACAGACCACGCGCAGACAAGTCTGAGCGTGTAAAGCTTACGCAGACAACGCTGCAGACAGATAGCACAGTCCTTCGTCTGGGAGCGTGTATGTAGTGTTGTACTGTAGCGTAGTGTTTGCTCTCAATACAGGAACAGCTATGAGTGAGTTTACTCAAGATTCGCGTAATTGTACACGTACATTTATGATTGAATTCATAGAACTCTATAAATCATTGCCAAGTGTTTGGAAGATCAAGAGCAAAGAATACAGTGTCCGCAATGAAGAAAACGCGGCATATGATGTATTAATTTCTAAACTAACATTTCCTTATCACAACTTATCCATCTATCACGATATTAAACATTAAAATTAAGCCTACTAACTAGTTACACTCAATCTTGAAATTGTATTTTAATTCATTCATTCATTCATTCATTCATTCATTCATTCATTCATTCATTTTGTCCTAGATGTTAACAGTGTTATATGATCTAGGACAACATGCAGGCCTATCTTAACACTTCGTGAGTTCAGTTAGTGCTTCATGTCACAATTCTGTACTTGATCCAGTTATACTACAAGCACAACACACATTGTGAAAGACTGCATGAATAGATAAATGAATGAATGACTGCACGATTGAATTGTATTCATGCATATTTGCATGACCCAATAAATACCGCTACTGTTCTCTCCCTGTCACGGATAACCACCAGATGAAAAGAGAGCCCTTATTATTGATGAATGAATGAATGAATGAATGAATGAATGGATGAATGAATGAATGAATGAATGCACTCAACTTACAGCTACGGAACTCCAGCAGCTGAGGAAGGAACACGCAATCTATTTTATCTAAGCAAAATATTGCCTTTGAATTCTCACCTTTAAATATTCCTCTCTTAGAACGTCATATATAGCACGGCATGTTTCCGGAATGACGTGGCTTAAAGATGAAGGAGACACTATAGCAGATAATTTAAGGTCCGCATAGCTTTTTCCCGTTGCCAGAAACCTCAATGTTACTACAAGTCTTTCTAAAGTGCTTATCGATTCTCTCATTACACTATCTTCTCTCCTTATATACGGTGTGACATACTGCAACAGCACTAAGAATTTCTCTTCGTCCATTCTCAAATAGTTAAACCAGTCATCTTTTTCCAATTTTAACTCCTTCAAAAGATCAAGTTGCGAAAGCGAAACGTGTTGTAGAAGCCAGTCTTTTGTCCACCTTCTACGTTGTGATTTCTTCCTCCTTTTAACTTCCGAAATAACAACACTAGACAGAAGTACCACTTTGTAAGTTAATTGACTTAATGTGGCCATGGTCAGGAAATACTACCTGCGCTCGTCTCTGTTAGAAATACGGGACTGTGCGAAAGCTGTACTAATGGTCGGAACGTGTAAACGCAGCGTGAACAGTGCAGACCAGATGTGCAGACGGTCGTTGCAAACGTGGTCTGTGCAGGCAAGTCTGAACGTGTAAAGGGCCCTTTAGTGTGACGTTGAACCCATAGGAAAATAACAGAACATCCAATAAAACCTTAGAAAAACGCCATTCAAAGGGCCGCGTATTAACTAGTTCTTCTTTCTTAATCAGTTTACCCTCCAGGGCCGGGTTTTCCCTCTATCGCCTCAAGGGCAGTGTCCTGGAGCGTGAGACTTTCAGTACGGGATACAACTGGGGAGGAGGACCAGTACATCGCCCAGGCCGCCTCACCTGCTATGTTAGTGGAAGGATAGGAAGATTGGAAGGGATAGACAAGGAAGAGGGAAGGAAGCGGCTGTGGCCTTAAGTTAGGTACCATCCCGGCATCTGCCTGGAGGTGAAGTGGGGAAACCACGGAAAACCACTTCGAGGATGGATGAGGTGAGAATCGAACCCTTCTCTGCTCAGTTTACCTCCCGAGGCTGAGTGGACCCCGTTCCAGCCCTCGTAAAAATTTTCAAATTTCGTGTCAGAGGCGGGAATTGAACCCGGGCGTGGCAGCTAATCACGCTAACCACTACACTACAGAGACGGACGTACTAGCTGATAACAGGTATTATTTATTTGAATTTATTGGTTAGAATTTGTAGCATCTACATTGAAAACGACACACAGAACGATTATTATTACAGAAAACACACACACACACACAGAGCGAGAGAGAGAGACAGAGAGAGAGAGAGAGACAGAGAGAGAGAGAGAGACAGAGAGAGAGAAATTTAAACTAATATCTGAAGTTTGAAAACTGAATAACATACACTTCAACATTATAAAAATATAGTGCATAACAGTTTATATGTACAATGGTTAACTTTGAGTATTTTAAACACTGATATCGGTTAACTTGTTTGCAATAATGAGCTATGCTGATAATCGGCAAGGAGTTAGTGTAATTATCTGAAATGCTGCCAAAAAGAAACTACTATGATTAAAATAATAATAATAATAATAATAATAATAATAATAATAATAATAATAATAATAATAATAATAATAATAATAATAATAATAATAATAATAGCAGCAGATTACAGAAAATGAGATTATTTAGAGACCCTACTATGGAAATGAAGTCTTCATTAATTAATTAATTCCTTTTCTTGTATTCACCCAGGAAGCAGGTCATTAAGTATTTTTTGAGAAACGTGATGTTGTCAGAATTCATAAATCGGTGCAGATTAAAATTATTAAAAAGTAGTGATCCTGTGCAGAGGAAAGATCTATTGTACTACTACAGTCAATAAGTTCGTGGACTAGCGCCTGCTGTGTAGGCAACGCTCCATGCATTTAAGTACTACAGTCAGTAGGTTCTTCGACTGGCGCCTACAGTATAGGCAACGCACCATGCTGTTCAGTACTACAGTCAATAAGTTCTTCGACTGGCGGCTACAGTGTAGGGAACACAGTATACACCTTTGTAGTACTACAGTCAATATGTACGTAGACTGGAGCTAACAGTTCGCGTCTTTTACCGTCGTGGTGATTTCCACTTGATCATCTCAAACTTTTTCGCTAGCGGATTTGCCTAATTTTTGGCAGAACTTCAAATATGCCCATTCCTCAAACTACGACATTCTCAAGTTCCGCCGCGCACATTCAAACTACTCTTCACAACAGATATCGTAGTTCTACTTATACTGTATGCACACAACTGCCTCTTGCTGAGAACTGTCACGGCAAGGTAGTGCGACACTAGACGTCCACAGCACGAACTTAATGATTCTACCATGTATTTTACAGTACGATGTATGGGAATCTGAAGTGTAGATGTTGTGTATCGGTTATTTCTATCATGGATGTTATTCATCAGGTTGTACAGATATCATGGGATATTAGTACACAGTGTCTAGCGCAATTGAGAACTACCTACGTTCTCGAAGTTTTAAATATTAAGCGTACGGCAAGCAACTGTACGTATAGCATAACACATTTACGGGACTGATGAAGCCAATCAACTAAAATCTTCTGCAAATCCTCGTGTCTCTCACATTTTACTTTCTTCAGCTTTAGCGACTGAACTACGATTCATTGTTATTGTTCTTAATACTGAAGATCAGATGCATAATGAATCAGCGAGCTGTTTTCGTTTCATCATACTTCCTCAAGAGTTCTTATTTATCCGACAAAGAAAGTACTTTTCATTTAACATTCATTTTAACCACACAGACACTTAAATAACAATGTAAAATTACAAGCAAAATTTTCCATAGCTAAGGATTCAATCTCAATTATTTATGTCAACGTATCGTCCGACGTTACATCTGGCCATTTCTCATGTACGGGGCAGAAAGTGCCTGAGAATGATCTTCATTAGGGTATGGTAAATAAAGGTTACAGATCTTTTCACGTGGTTATGAGGGTAAGTAAGTGAAAGCAAAGGCAGGACACAGTTAAGGGCCTCGTGGTCACCAATCCACGCTCCGAGGTTAAGAGCCCCTGAGGCCCTATTAGTCGCTTCTTGCGAAAGGCAGGGGATGCCGTGGATGTATTTGCCACCTCCAACCACAGAGGAAGGATGTAAAGGAGAGGGCATATATGTCTCTGTTAAGACTCCAACTAGAGTATGGTTGCAGTGTATGGAACTCTCACCAGGATTACTTGATTCAAGAACTGGAAAAAATCCAAAGAAAACAGCTCGATTTGTTCTGGGAGATTTCCGACAAAGGAGTAGTGTTACTAAAATGTTGGAAACTTCCAGCTGGGAAGAACTGGGAGAAAGTAGAGGAGCTGCTCTAGTAAGTGGTATGTTCCGAGCTGTCAGTGGAGAGATGGCGTGGAATGACATTAGTAGACAAGTAAGTTTGAGTGGTGGTAAGAACGATCACAAGATGAAGCTGGAATTCAACAGGACAAATTAGGGCAAATACTTGTTTATAGAAAGAAGAGGAGCTAGGGATTCAAATATTTTACCAAGGGAGATGTTCGATAATTTCCCAAATGCTTTGCAATAATTTAAGAAAAGACCAGGTAAAGAACATATAGGGAATCTGCCTCTTGGGTGACTGTCCTAAATTCAGATCAGTGATGATTGATTGAGAAAGGTGGACAGGACGAAAAGAGCTCTCTGAATCGTCTTAGTGAATAGGAAATGTTTGGTCATCGTAGAATGCTGCATGTTCCTCGAATTAACCTAGTGACAATGAAGAAGTTCTTACACGGGCCGGAGAAAGTTTTGTCTGCGCAATGTCGGAAAGCTGTTCATCTTGGCCACATACTACGTGGAGGAAAGTGCCGCCTACTCAAACTAATCTTTAAGGGAAAAATAGCAGCGAAACGCTGCGTGGGATGAAGATGGATCTCATGGATGGACAGGATGGTTATCAACAGGGCGAGCGATTTCTTCAGGGTGGCTGAAGACAGAGGACTACCCTCCAGAGTGATCGCCTACATTCAGGAGACCGGGCAGGACACTTAAAGAAGAAGAAGGTTACGGATAAAGAATGTGAGATAGGAGAGATAATAAAAATTCCACAGCAAACAACTCAATGCGGAAAAAATCCTAGAGATATGAGCTACGAATTTTAGGTAAATAAAATATAATAAAGTATGATAATATATTCTTTATTTATTGCTAAAAATCACAATCGTTTTCTTAATAATTGTTATCGGTCGATTAGATTAGCAGTTTGCCTTTTCCTACCGCTACGAGCGCGAATGTAAGCCTTATAACAACATTCGGTGTGGACATTTTCAGAAAATAAAAAAAACCTGTGGGTATTGAACCAAGGAATGCATTACAGAAAGAATTGTGTAAAAGTTCGTGTGACTAGGATTTGAATAAGAAAGGAAACGAGCGAAGAAACAAGCGATTGTAGGCTGCTTTTCCGGAAATGCACTTAGCCCGGAAGTGATTTTCGATTTTATTGATAGAGCTATCCAAGACTGACAAGTTGAAACCTTTGCGGACCCTTTAACCCTTCAACTTTGGACACAAATGAGGAAATTGCTTAATTTTACGTTTTTCGTTGTATGGGGACCGCTACTTTGCTGAGAAATGATTTCAACAGTAGTAGGCTATCACTATTGTAACGGGCGCAGAGTTCTGAGTGTTTCGTAGAATTACTTATAAGAAATAAAAGACAAATATTATGTGGATAATATTCAGTAGAACGTGGTACTCTTGGAATGTGGGTTATAACTCCGTGTAGTATGGATCTGTGACTTGAGAAATAGGAGACATAATTTCAGAGTTCGGGAGTGAAATTACCACTAAACACTGGATCAATAAATGAATTGTCCAATGTGCTGGGATGGTTGCTCGGGACAACATTCAACCTAAACTGGTGTTGGAGAAAATTAAATGCCTCTTCATTTCTTTGGATGTCTTTATTAAAATCGCCCATCATGAGTATTCCTGTGACGTCAATTTTTCTTTTCTATTATTAAATTTTTTATTCTATACAACTGACCACGATGTATTCACAACGACAGCTAACGTCCAGTTGAGCACGCGAATCAACACACCGCCATCTTGTCACAGAGTATGCGTGTGACGTCACACATTTAGCACAAATTTTGCTTTAGTTTCAGTGCTATTTCATGAAAACTATATTTCAGATTTTTTTTTTCAAAAGGTAGCCTCCCCTTTTTATCTGTCAATTGACACATTAAACATAATCGTCAATGAAATACTCTCGGCAATATACGCGTTTTACCCAAACACTAAAAGCGTCTTAAGATTATTCTTTCCACGTCCTGTCGTAAGCCTACTTTAATTTAACAAGCAGTCATGGTATTGTTCTGCACAAGAATGTAGGACTACAGCAATTCTCGATTATCCGAGCTATTCACCAGACGAATTCGCGCGGATAATAAAAAACACGGATAATACGTTTTTATGAATTTTAATGCACGACGAAACTTTTAATAATACAGAACATAAAATACTGTTTGAAAATGCAATAATGTCATGTATTTAACACATTCAATAACCACTTTTATCTATTAAGTACTCCAATATAAAAATACTTACGTCTAGTGTTGGTAAAGCACTTGAGGTACAAGAATTATACAAAACATCAATTTTTGTCGTTTTGTGAAAAATAATTAATAATCTTCTTTTGCTTTGGAGATTCATTTAACTTCTTTGGTACACAAGTACGAATGTTCCGAAGTGCAATAACATCACTATAACTAAAATCTCTTTCTTCAACATAACATAACATAACATAACATAACATAACATAACATAACATAACATAACATAACATAACATAACATAACATAACATAACATAACATAACATAACATAACATAACATAACATAACATAACATAACATAACATAACATAACATAACATAACATAACATAACATAACATAACATAACATAACATAACATAACATAACATAACATAACATAACATAACATAACATAACATAACATAACATAACATAACATAACATAACATAACATAACATAACATAACATAACATAACATAACATAACATAACATAACATAACATAACATAACATAACATAACATAACATAACATAACATAACATAACATAACATAACATAACATAACATAACATAACATAACATAACATAACATAACATAACATAACATAACATAACATAACATAACATAACATAACATAACATAACATAACATAACATAACATAACAGATTTTCAACACATTCCAGTACTGAAGCATGTCACACACCTGCACCAATCCCATAATCATTCGGTAATTTCTGTACTGATTCTCCTTTCTCAAATTTTTAAATTAATTCAAGCTTTTGTTTTAAAGTTAGAAGCGCTTTCGTTTGCTTTGCAGACGAGACTACTATCACAGAACAACAAAAAATAACTGCTGTACAGTGCATTGTTTGATGTTTAATTATTTTTTATTTTATTTATTTATTTATTTATTTATTTATTTATTTATTTATTTATTTATTTGTGTCTTTATTAAGTGGCAACGTTAGGGCTCTTGGCCCTCTTTTACGCTTAACCACACACATTTCTTTATTTTTACAGTATTAATCTAAAATATCATTGTAATCAATTACTGTTATTGAGATATGTAACTAAGATAAGGCATTACAACCATACAATTAATTAAGATTACTACTAATGAAAGAAAGTGGATAATAACAAAAAAGAAATCAACTTATAACCTAAAGAATATATCTACAACTAGCTTAAAGGAAAACTTATTCAAATATACTGTAAGTCTAAAATAAATTAACTGAATATTAGTATGTTACAATCTGAGTATACTAAAATTTATGTTACTAAGCAGTCTATTTCTAGGAACAGTATATTGCCTTAAATTAGAGTAGTAATAACGTTAAATGGGATATCCTAAGAACTTAGATCTAGTACGTAATTTTTGGTTTCATTCACACGTCATTCACTCTCACATTCATTCGAGTTTATATTTGGGCCCACGAGAGTTGGAGTCTGACGTTTAGCGCCACCAGCGAGAGAAAGTTGACTAACGCTGTTCGAAAATGGTCCGTTCCTATGGCAACGATAACAGCGATGTCACATTTAAGGATGCTATCGCCACGTGGCTTGACATGCTCGCAGTCGCTTTTGTGACATTATTCGGAGTACTACTGTTTTATCTGTGTTAATTATTGCTGGTGTATGTAATAATTTAAGTGTTAAAAAGACGTAAAGAGCTTAAATGCTTTTAACTGAAGTGTTTGTTTCCTGAATATTATTTTCGTTGTTGTCTTATTTTTTATAACTTAATCAGTGGCTAGTTATACATTTATATTCTCTATTTAACATGTGCATTTGTTAAGGTGATTGTCAGTTTAGTGAATATGAAAACTCATATTTATCGGCAATGACGTGTTCTGCCTTAAATGCCGCAACTATCAGCACGAGCTTAGGAACGCGTCAAAGTTTATTGAATTACATTAGGCGCAACATAGTTGATTAAATATTCAGCCCGCACTTCGTAGTTACTGCTTTCGCCACTCAAATGCGAGATTTCAACTCTCCTGGGCCCAACTATAGCTCTCAAACAAGGCATGTCACCAGCACATTTGAAACAGAGCGCGTTTGAATTTCAAGCGCACAGTTCACACGTATTCAAAATTCCGTGACAAAAAATAAAGGAAATAAAAATTTAATAAACTTCGGGTGTGCACGGATAACCCGCAAATCGGATAATCCGCATTCGAATAAGCGGGAGTTTGCTGTACTTTCCAAACACCTGGCACTGGCCCCTCACATGAGAAATATTTTTTGTCTTTTTGTGAAACTCAATTTTATATACTTAACCATCTTGCTATATATTTCGTAACAATATTTATTTTCTGCAAAATGCACATAATCAGATTTCCATTGTCACTGTCAGAGATTTCACTACTGTTTACTGACAAAGAGCCATTCTCTAATATCGTTGTCATCGATATCTGATTCGACGCGAACAATAACTCGTAATGTTTCTTTTTCTTTCAGTGAACGACTTGAACCTGACACTATTGCTTTTAAAACACGATACATGTGATTAGTCACAGAGATACTAAAATATTGCTCAGTCTGTATCGATGTATAAAATCACCGGGTATAATTAAAAAGCATAAAGGAATGTCACCGCATGTATTGTAGAAGGGACCGTACAAGTGTGAGCATAGCACCTGAGGTGAAAACTTCCGAAACGTACCAGGACGTACATGTACGTGCGTAGCAAGGTTAAACAGCGCAGGTGCCGGGTTCATACTCACAATTCAGTAGAGGCGACTGGGAATTAGAAGTTTGCGGGGGGGGGGGGAGGCAGAAAGTATCCAGGTCGGTTGCCGGATATTTGCGGTCACTTAGATAAACTTGTGCCTGCTTACAGAAATTGCCCAGCAGTCACAGTAGATTTGCGGACACTGCAGCAGGGGGTGGGCCTCATTAGCTAAATCTAGGGTATTCCCACTAACCTGCCTGGGCTCCTGCTTGCTCCTTCTAGATCAATATTCTGGATAAAGTTTTAAAACATATACTATACTGTCGAGCAAGTTATTATAGGTACTCGAGTTTGGAGGTTGTTCATTAAATAACCGGTAGACCTACAGAAATGCCCATGACGTCATCATTTTCCTGGTTTCGTTTTACGTTAGCTTTCGATTTTTAATTTTAATATTTTTAACGAACACAAAAAGTGTCCGTTTTTAAACACGTTTCAACCATGCGTCAATTTTAAGACACTGTTACCCAAAAACCCGCCATCTGATCTAATTCATGTTTACAAAAACATGGCATAACTTTGTTCTTCACCTTCAGACATACCCAGGTGACGATACTATGTTAACTTTCCCTGTACTCTCTGTACATATAACCATTGTAATGTGCACAACGATTTGTCTTATTAGTAACTGTCAACTCCATTACAGGACAGACGGGTAAACATTTACATCAAGTATATAATGGAAGGTATCAGTCTGTAAGTAATGCGTGCGACAGAAGAATATTGATCTAGAAGGAGCGAGCAGGAGCCCAGGCAGGTTAGCAGGGATAACCCGAGATTAAGCTAAATAAGGCCCACCCACTGCTGCATTAACCGCAAATCTCCTGTGGCTGCTGGGGGATTTCTGTGAGTGGACACAAGTAGATCTCAGTGACCGCAAATGTCCGGACACTCCCGGGTCTGGTATTTGTGGGAGGGGGTAGACATCAGTTTGTTGAAAAAAAAAAATGCTACAAAATTGTAAGTTTCTGATGCTCTCTGAGTGAATTTCGATACAGGGGTAAAAGTTGACAGCCTACCAACTTAACTATGGTAATAATAGTTTATTGACATTTTGATTCAGTATTATACACTAAAACTTTCTCCAAAGGAACAATATTACATATGTATTACAATTAAATAGAAGTACGGCGTGACTATACAATTAAAATCATTTAGTATTTGATTGTGCACTAATAAAGTAACAGGGGCTGCCTGGCCGAGGCAGTAAAGGTGTGCTCGGTTCACCCGGAAGGACGTGGGTTCGATTCGTTCTCAGGAAGTCATAAAATTTAAGAAACACCAAAAATGAGTACCACGTGACTTTGCTTTTTTACTAACAAGGTAACAGACACTAGATAGAACTACACAGACACATTGAGTGAGATTGCCAGGCGGACGAATGAGCGCGGAAGAGGGGTGAATCATACCTCAGCGTCCATGACCTGCTACCCTTCCTCCGAGCGCATTCTCCACACTGCCGCGCGAGTCTCCACTACCTGCTGTGGCGCTTGACAAATCGGTTAGCCGCGACGAATGACATTTTGAATTTTGATAATTAAAAAAATTAAAATAAAGAATTAGTTGATAAGACAAGAGGGATTGTACAAATTGCTTTTTCTTTTTAAAATAATTCCTTATTTCAGGTGCAATACACGTTCTTTTTCCTCCCCTAATCGCCGCCAATCTTCATACTTTGCGAAGTCAGCAAGTAAAAGGTAGAATGCTTTACGGATTAATGACTGTAGCTAGAACAAGCATTGCTGAACACAGAGCAGAATAGGCTGTCCTGAGAATGGTTTCAAATGGTTTTCTATTCTCCTGTACGAAGGCGAAAACCGGGACAGCTCCGTGCTCTGCAAATCATATGACCGATAAAATCTCCCTGACCTGAGACACGGCGTTATTGTCTAGGAACGAGAATTTCAACCCTCCCCCTCCCTCTCATTGCTGGAAATGTATTGAAAGAAATCCACGAATGATGCGTAATAGGCAGAATTCGACCGCAGTATAGTGGCACATTTTAAAGATGTTACATAGGACGTAAGAAAGAAAAACGCGTGCTAGGTGCATTGACTGAGGGCGTATTATCGGGGTTCCGCTGAACTTAAATTCGTCTTCATTAGACTTTCAGTGTGCAGTCTGCAGGCCACGTAGCTCTGTGGCGTCATTCAGTGCCACACTTCTTACTTTTAGATCATTACAAACTGAGCCTTGGTGTCTCTCCACTTCTCTTACCCTCCATGGCAGAGTCCGTCCGTACTTCCATTCACCTCACATAACCCCACCGACGAAGCCAGTCCAAACGCGCAGCGCCACGCATGTAGTTACGGGTGATACCACTTGTAGCTAATGAAAGTGATGAGGAAGAAATGTGACAACCGTAAATCTAATTGCTCTTTTCTCTTAACACTAATATTCTTATTGTTCTTCTGTAGGGGCAGATTACCTCGATGTTAGACCCCTTTAAACAACAAGCATCATCATCATCATCATCATCATCATCATCATCATCATCATCATCATCTTCTTCTTCTTCTTCTTCTTCTTCTTCTTCTTCTTCATAATCTGTTTGTCTTCCAGGGTTGGTTTTTCCCCTCCAACTCAGGGGGGGATTCCACCTCTACCGCCTCAAGTGCAGTGTCCTGGAATGTAAGAATTTGGGTCGGCGGGATAAAATGGGGAGGAGAACCAGTACTTCGCCCAGGCGGCCTCACCTGCTATGCTCAACGGGGGTATTGTAGGGGGGGGGATGGGAAGATTAGAAGGGATAGACAAGGAAGAGGGCCTTAAGTTACGTACCATCCCGCCATTTCCCTGGAGAAGTGGGAAACCATAGAAAAACACTTCGAGGATGGCTGAGGTGGGAATCGCACCTACCTCTATTTAGTTGACCTCGCGAGACTGAAGTGGACCCCGTTCCAGCCCTTGTACCACTTTTCAAATTTGGTGGTAGAGCTGGGAATCGAACACGGGCATCTGAGGGTGGCAGCTAATCACGCTAACCACTACACCACACAGGCAAATACCACCAATATATTTTTCGATGAATACAGAAGTTAGAAATTCTTCGTGTAATGTTACCGCAGCCTTCTGAATCCTTAAGTAGGAAGGTTATGGCCACGACGGTTTGCATGACTGATCTGGCATGATCTTATGAAAGACTGACGATAAAACTTTACGTGTAGACAGGCAGGTGACGGGTAAAGCCATTGGCAGACTGTAGTTTGTAGCACAACGCATAATACAGCTGTCACTGCGACAAAAACTACTAACGGAAAACACCGATATATGCCAATGTGGATGAATGGGTTGTACAGGTCATGGATATGTTGTGACACGATCATTAGTTTCGTGACCAGAGGCTACAACACGGTGTAAAAGCTAGTCATTTGTCAGCTGCGACAAGAAGACAGACACTAATGGAAATGTGGCCTCAGGAGATGGAGCACCCCCCACAACGTACTGTTGAGTGACCCAGGTCGCTGTAATTATGTTATTAAAATTTTGTCTAGGGCCTCAGCTACCCTGCTGATCAGTTAACTGTGCGTCTCAGACGGTTGAGGCGCTGGCCTTCTGGCCCCGACGTGGCAGGTTCGATCCTGACTCAGTCCGGTGGTATTTGAAGGTGCTCAAATACGTCAGCCTCGTGTCGGAAGATTTCTTCTTCTTCCTCGTTTTGCCTCATGACTGAGGCGTCGTGACTATCATAATGGTCAGCCATCTAGCCGATGAACCATACTCCGCTATTCTTCGCTATCTAAAGCTTTCAATGTGGTTGCTCTGAGAGAACTCTGTAGGGGGCCATTCACCATGTCAATTCATCGTGTTGGTACTCGTCCTTCTTATCTGGTTCCCTGGATTTTTCCCTCATGCGGGACAAATTTCCGGCACCTCGGCGTCTCCGAAAACCGTCAAGAATAATTAGTGGGATGTAAAATCAACAACATTATTTAACTGTGAATAGCAGTCCTGTCTTCGCTAGGGAGTAGTGAATTCCTTTCATCGTTCTTCAGTTCAGAATGGCTAAATAGCACATTGGCCTTTGGTTCAAGGTGACCTAGGTTTGATTCCCGGCCCATATTGAGGATTTTAACTTTCATTGGTATCCGTGCCACCTTCGACATTAGAATTCATCTATCCTCACAGACGCAGACTTCCAGATCGTAAGTACAACAAATATCTGTATTTTGCTGCCGTATCGCAATGAGATGATTGTCTGTCTACGGGTTTGAAGCTGATCACGCGGAAATAGCACTTGTCGAATACCAGTTTTTATAACAGCAAACATAACCAACGAACTAACCACGTACCATTACTAGGGTTCGGAAGTGTTGAAGAAAAATCTTTTTTTTTTCTCGAAAACGAGGCCCAACGTATGTTCTTTCTGGGTCATCGTAGGCCAGAAAATGGAGTGTTTTATTTGTTATTTTTCCGTTTCTCGGCGTTTTTTACTTAGAGGTCGTTTTTAGCCATCTTTCGACTACATATGTACCGCCCATTCTTAATTTAAGTCATCATAGTTCATCCATCACCCCTTAAACATATTTACTGTATGTATGTTGGATATTCAGCCCGAAGGCTGGTCTGATCCTCCACAGCTCCACCAAAGGCTGTCATAGGCAGCCTAGGCGTCACTGAAGAGGCATACTAGGAAAATGAGGAGTGAGGTAGTTTCCCGTTGCTTTCCTGTAGTAAGGGAGAAAATGAAATTAAATTGAAATGAAATTAAAAAAGTGAAACTAATACTTAAAAAATCCAGGGGAATGAAATTATGTGAAAGACGAGTGAAATACTAAAGGGAGAAAATTTTGATGTGAGTGTTTTTGAAGAGGAAGATCCCACTGGCTTCACGTACGAGCCTCTGACATCCGTTGATGCATAGAGAAGTTTCTAGATGTTTTGCAACGTACTGTCTGAAAACTGACGATCCTTTACAGCTAAGAACCTGGAGATGTCTATTGTGATATACTGGAAAGCCAAATGAGGTAGGGTTTCCGAACTCCAATTTCTGTTACCCTAGTGCGGTTAAGCCGAATATGATTGCAGTTATACTAATTTCAATTTCCCTTTGCAGGATGTCCATTGCGAATTAGTTGAATTCATTCTAGGCCGAAAAAGCATTTCATTCTAATTCTTCAAGAATTTATTTTAACGAACACGGAATTCCATTTTTAAAACCATGTTAATCTAAAATTATATAATGACTGAAAGAAGTACTTCACTCATATGTATTTTCATTGTATGTAGCAAACCACCAGAATTTCGCACTCCTCGATTAAAAATATAATTAAAACTAAAATTATGAATGAATTTGGAGAGCATTCTTAAGTCTTTTTGCCAGTTTTTTAAGTTTTTTCGGACATTTTTACCTCTTTTAGGGTCTTTTTTAAAAGTAGTGTTTATGTCATCAACTTCCCAGCCCTAATCATTACATATTAGGCTCGTTAGATAGTGAAATTGCCGAACTCGTCTCGAAACCGTTATCTACTACTCTGTACGCAGTGCTCGAAACCGAGTTTCAAGAATGAGAAAGTTGTAAATAAAAATTACGCCCTGATATAGAGTTAGGAGAAAAGAAGCAGACAGCATTGTTACAGAAAATGCGGGACCTCACCGGTTCACAGATCTATGAGGCAAATGTCGGCACAGTGGAGGTGGGAGGTGCTGGATCATCCTCCCTATTCACTAGGCATGAGTCCCTGTGACTTTGATCTATTCCCCAAACTAAAGGAACCAATCCGAGAAGAAGGTTTCGATACGTGAGACGACATACTACAAGCAGTAGGCGCTCCATCACAGATATGAACAAAGGCAGCTTTTGCTACTTGTAAGGCGCGCCTTCCACACACCTGGCAACGGGTATATCTTGTGCAGGGAATTACACCGAAGGCCTGTAGAGGTATCTACAATAAATGGTTTCGTACATAAGAATATGTTGCCATTACCTTTTTTTGCAGCCGTCCTATACAGGGTGGTCACAAACAACGTGAACTGGGTGCATGAGCATTAGAGCGTTAGTCGTACTGATTGTCATTTTATCAGCTGCTGAAGATATCCTATCAAATCGCTTCGCGGACGACTTCAAATAGGCTTTGCGAGGCGGTGTTGCTAAATCTGCTCGTGGCTTATGACCGCCATGAGAGTGCCCATAGAAGAAATAAACTTCTCCAGGGGAGGAACTTGAGCAAGGATAGGCTCGCCCCATAGCAAGCCCGCTACGGTGGCATTGTTGAAACACTCCACCTGTTAGTGTTTAATGTTCATTTCTCGGCATGGTTCTCAAGCCCGAGCAAGCCACGTGCAGATTTAGCAACACCACCCCCTAAAGCCCACTTGAATTCGCTCGCGAAGCGATCTCATTGGCTAACTTCATCAGCTGATAAAATGATAACGGCGCGAGATATCGGTGTAAGTTTTTTAATTACCTACAGTATGACCTACGCCCTAACGCTCATATAATCGTTTCACATTGTTTCTGACCACTCTGTATATTTGACCTCAAGCAATTACTTCATTATTTTATGTTTTATGGGGGTCTATCTGAAATTAGCGACATCAATTTCCCGCCAAAATTTTAACCATGGCAACGAGTACTAGGTCAGTAGCGACATCTTCTCACTGTGCGCTTTCTTCCTGTAACTAAGAGCTTGAGAAAATCTCGTATCAATTGAACCACGCTCTACTACTCAGTCCAGAATTAAAATCCTTGAAATGGCCAGAAAACAAACTGAGGCCCTTTGAATAAGAGACAGGTACGCTTCTTCTACACCACAGGGCTAGCTAATAATAATAATAATAATAATAATAATAATAATAATAATAATAATAATAATAATAATAATAATAATAATATCGTCGTTGCCGGGACGAAACCTCTTGTGTGATAATATTTTCGGAGATATACTGACCCGCAGCACATACATTATGAAGAGGGAGAATGCCTTGACAATATTCACACAATATTGCACCTTAGATGACAGAACCTTACCGGCCAAAGTTCTAAGCTAAAATATTTCACATAGGAGGTTTTGTCCCGGCAGCGACGATATATTATTAGAGACATTTTTTGCTAGGGGCTTTACGTCGCACCGACACAGATAGGTCTTATGGCGACGATGGGATAGGAAAGGCCTAGGAGTTGGAAGGAAGCGGCCGTGGCCTTAATTAAGGTACAGCCCCAGCATTTGCCTGGTGTGAAAATGGGAAACCACGGAAAACCATTTTCAGGGCTGCCGATAGTGGGATTCGAACATACTATCTCCCGGATGGAAGCTCACAGCCGCGCGCCTCTACGCGCACGGCCAACTCGCCCGGTTTATTAGAGACATAAACGGGTCTGAGGCAAGGGGGCTTTCTTTCACCACTGCTGCTTACTTGTACCCTGGAAATGGTGATCATAGTTTGCAAGTCAAGAATGACCGAAAGGGAACAACGGAACGGGATAACGACAGGATTTGGAAAACGTGCGATCATAGTTGACTGCCTAGCCTTCGCGGATGATGTAATACTCCTAACTACAATCTACACTCAGCAGCAAAATAAGTAGAGGAATTACAAAATGTGGCCCACAAAACTGGTTTAAGAATACTTTTTGAAAAAACTGTATGTATGGACACAGACAATACAAATCTCACAGACAGAATCGGAACCAAATTTGGGGAAATTCATCGTGTTCAGAAATACCAGAATCTGGGAGAAATTCTCACCCCGAATGGAAATGAGGAAGAAGGGCGGGAAGGGTGTAAATGGCTTTCAAATCATGTCATGGAGCTTATAAATACAAGTCCATATATATCCAAGGAAAATTAAAACATTATTTTACGGTGGGACGGTGCGGCGGAAACAATGACGAGAGTAACGCACCGAGTCACTGAATGAAGGGAGAGGAAAGGAGGTTCCTTAGGAAACTCGTCAAGTCACACAACATCTCGGTTGAAGAATGACAGAGTATAAGGCTTGTGAAAGTGTCATACTTTCATATGTGTGTACACCTGTCATGTTATGTGACTCCCTCCCAGACTGATTCTGATGGTTCCGTCAGCTTCCGCTTCGAATGCTAGCGCTGTACCGCGTACGGTGAGCCATCTGTTGACGAATGAACGTACCACTTCCGCTTCTGTTATTAACGTCTAAATTCAAACTTCATTCTTGGAGAAGTCTTCCTCGTGAAGTCGAGATTTTCTTCTGCAGAAGCAGAGCAAAGTTCTCTGCAAAACGTAAAGAAATTCACCTTATTTTCTTGACAGGGCATAAGACCAAAAGGCCATATCATGCCTACAAGTATGGGCCGTGAAAGCATCAATGGTAACATTAAAACGATAATAATATACTTACAAGGTCTAGAAAGTATTTCATTTTCTCACAATTCATGAGCCTTACCATTCATTTGGGGATATTCCTAGTTTTTTTTTCGATTTATCGTAACTCCTTATCTCCACCGTGGGTGTAGTCAAAGGATGTATTGCACCCCCAGCATATCGTATGAGGCTACTAAGAGGGGAGCAAACAATCTGTACTCGCTCTCTCGTCTGCTAAGCCCAAACCCACAACCATGATTCTCAGCCCTATAGTCCTAAAATTCTCACAGGGTACACTCCAAGACAGGGCATGACAAATCCCAGATGCAAAACCACCCGGACGTTTATAATTACCGGTAGTGGATTACAGTTAGTTACAACAAATTTCCCTCCAATTGGCATAAATCAATCATACAGAAGATATTTTATTATGACAAAGAAGAAATCCATATCTGAATACACTAGTCTGAAAATCTTCATTTGCTTACACAGTAGTTTTCTACTGGACCTACTTCCACCTATTTATTAAAGAGCAATCCAACGTGCCTCTTTTGTTTTGCGATCACACTTATCACTGGAGCAAACTCTGAAATTGGTGTATGTTGCAGAACGGTAGTTTTGCAGCCACGTCTTCATATATTTCTCAGGCTTAAATAGGTCAACTGGTGAGGCATTTGAATGTATGAACATACAGCTGGAGACTTAAGCAACGAACAGTAATGACCTTAAATAAGTGATGGCTGAACCTTTGATGTTCACGATTACAAGCGTAGCTGAAGAGTTAAAACTCACTGACAGAATGGCGAAATTAAAAAGTTAAGAAGACAAAGTATAAGGTATCCCTCAACTGGTATCATACGTCTGAAAGATGGCTGCCGAACTTTCTGGCCGCCATTCCCTCTCCTTGCTGGATCAGACTTCCTTCTCCCATTGTATACCTCCAGTTGGAGTGTTGGTTCCATGCAGTGAAGGTGGTGTGCCGTTCACTCTGACCTTAATTTTTTTCTTTTGCTACTTGCTTTACGTCCCACCGACACAGATAGGTCTTATGGCGACGATGGGATAGGAAAGGCCTAGGAGTGTGAGGGAAGCGGCCATGGCCTTAATTAAGGTACAGCCCCAGCATTTGCCTGGTGTGAAAATGGGAAACCGCGGAAAACCATTTTCACGGCTGCCGACAGTGGGGTTCGAACCCACTATCTCCCGGATGCAAGCTCACAGGTGAGCGCCCCTAACCGCACGGCCACCTCGCTCGGTCTGACCTTCATTAAAAGCGCGGCAAGTTCGCTGTGCCGTCTGGGAGACGTATGATGCCAGTTACGTGATTATTGTTCGTGAGCCCTGTTAACCAATATTTTGTGAATGTTATGGTTTAGTATAATATTATTATCAGACATAACGCTGTGTAATTAATTCGTGCAATGTGGAGCCACGACCGGGTCCATCTCAACAATCAGAACAGACTGATAATGTTGGAACGCAAACTAATTATTGTCAACGAGTTCTGAGAGCAAATTAACCAAACTTCGAAATAGGTTTAAAAGAAATTAGTACTAAAATGTTGGACGACAGTGACAGTGATCCGAATTACTAGACAGAAAATGATGATGAAACGGATTCAGAACAGGAAGCAGTTGATAATGTTGGAAGGGATGACACAGAAACAGGTGATCTAACATGCACGAATTTTGGACATCGAAATGTGAACTTATGTTTCGAGCTTTCCAGCAATTTGTTTATTTGACCAAATCTAGGTTATTTATAAAGGACTGACATAGCAGAGAATTAATCACTGAAAGTTGTGTTTCAAGATTTTTGAGAAAAATATGAAGGTGCAAATTTTTGGAGCTTCATTTTAATAATTAGGCATTTTCTTCTGGATTTGTGATTTTTCTCCTAAGTATTCCTGTGTCATATTTGAAAACATATGTTTCAAGTCATTCAGTTCAATAAACAAAAACCAAGTGAGAAATTATTGTATAATTTAATAAGAAATGTATAGCGTGTGACAGACACCGTGATACTAGTTACCTTACAAAAATATACGATCCCGGTTGAGAGGTATACCGAAGAAATCAGAAAGCATACTCTAATGAGTGGAGTTAACCAGAGGGCATATACCCGTGTTTACTTTCGACTTCAGATCTGATGATCCTACGCTTTTCAGTGAAGCAGATAAAATTCTTCTTCTTCTTCTTCTTCTTAATCTGTTTATCCTCCAGGGTCGGTTTTTCCCTCGGACTAAGCGAAGGATCCCACCTCTACCGCCTCAAGGGCAGTGTCCTGGAGTTTCAGACTTTGGAGCGTGGGATACAACTGGGGAGAATGACCACTACCTCGCCCAGGCGGCCTCACCTGCTATGCTGAACAGGGGCCTTGTGGAGAGATGGGGCGATTGGATGGGACAGGCAAGGAAGAGGGAAGGAAGCGGCCGTGGCCTTAAGTTAGGTACCATCCCGGCATTTGCCTGGAGGAGAAGTGGGAAACCACGGAAAACCACTTCCAGGATGGCTGAGGTGGGAATCGAACCCACCTCTACTCAGTTGACCTCCCGAGGCTGAGTGGACCCCGTTCCAGCCCTCGTACCACTTTTCAAATTTCGTGGCAGAGCCGGGAATCGAACCCGGACCTCCGGGGGTGGCAGCTAATCACGCTAACCACTACACCACAGAGGCGGACGAAGCAGAGAAAATTACGAATGCGAATTCTTTCTTTTATTCGCTAACCACGTTTTCTTAACCACATCAAAAGGACATTTCAGTAATAACTTGGATCACTTTGAGTAATGAACAACTTACCTTTGCAGGCCTTTCGATGAGAGATGGGCTTACTGGGGTCGCGGTAGTAGCCCTCTTTGCAGTAGTGACAGTGGCGGCCCGCCGTGAAGTGCCGACATTTGAGACACACCCCTCCGCTCACTCTCCCTGACAACTTGTACAGCTCCATGTTGAACCGACAGCGACGGGCGTGGAGGTTACAGTTGCATGCTGGAACAAACAAAGGTTACATGCTCATTAGTTGTTCGTTAAAACACTCATTTCAGTCACTGAGGACCTGATGTGGACAAAGGTGAAAGTGCCAGCAACATGTTCCCGAGCACCTACGGCCTTTGAAGTGCAAGTATACTACATCCAATACATTCATACAATTACATGACAATATTTAGCTTGTATAAATTTCATTTCTTTCATTAAGTGGCTTAGAAATGGGAAAATACGTGAGTGATAGCATATTGACACGATGGACACCACAAAAGAATTGCAGCTCGAGACGCTGGCACATTCAACCTTTCCCAACCAAACTCAGCTGAGCACATTGGACTGTGGCTCTACCTGTTGAACTTCCTACCAACTAAACTAACCACCTCAGGCACATACACAAGTTACCACCCTATGCGGCATTGCTAATATATCCCCTTATAAAAAAAAAATAACATTTTTCGGATTTCGGCACTTTCACCCTTTTCCATCTTTGGCTCTCAATTCAAATAAACCAAGTTACATTTCTCCCCACTTTAAATTCCTCTCGTGAAATCATTACGTTACCACACTACACGATATGATTTTTCTCTCACTATACAGTTACACCGTAGTCCATCTCTAGAGTGGCCAGAAACAACGTGAATCGGGTATATGAGCATTAGAGGGTTGGTCATGCTGATATTTGCAAATTTAGTAACACCGTCTCGCAAAGCCCATTTGAATTCGCCCGCGAATAGATCTGACTGGGTAAGTTCAGCAGATGATAACATGACAACGGCGCGTCATATGGAATTATTTTTTTCAAATTATTTATCAGTATGACCAACCCCACAACGCTCGTATACCCAATTAACGTTGTTTCTGACCACCCTATATAAGCGAGTTCGCCATACGGTTAGGGACGCCCAACTGTGAGTTTGCATTCCGGAGACAGTGGGCTTGAAACCCTGTGTCGTCGGCAGCCCTGAAGATGGTTTTCCATGTTTTCCAATTTCACACCAGGCAAATGCTGGGGCTTCCTTCCTTCCTTCCTTCCTTCCCTTTCCTAGGCCTTCCCTATCCCATCGTCGCTATAAGACCTATCTATGTCGGTGCGACGTAAAGCAAATAGCAAAAAAATTTCTATAATCGCTGCTGTCAAGTCATGGAGTTACCTTGCTGCCTACATTACGGATGTGACTTATCTATAACCTAAGTGCCATACATGAAAATAATTAAACTTAAGACACACATGGGTACAAGGAACCCGATTGCAAATTCTCGCCACTAACGGTAGTAAGATGGAAATAAAATAAGTCATTTATATTTTAAGAAATGTATGCAATTTGTCATTTAATACCGGTAGATATTTTTACACAATACTATTGGACCCGTGCCGCTCCGAAGCACTCCTTACAAACAAGTCAGATAACTCCTCCTGATATGCCTGCCGTAGTCATATTGTTTTGCCTGTCCTCTTCAATGGTTTTATGAACACTTAATACTGGTGTGCCTCCGTGGCTCAGACGGCAGCGCGTCGGCTTCTCACCGCTGGATACCGTGGTTCAAATCCCGGTCACTCCACGTGAGATTTGTGCTGGACAAAGCGGAGGCGAGACAGGGTTTTCTCCGGGTACTCCGGTTTTCCCTGTCATCTTTCATTCCAGCAACACTCTCCATTCTCATTTCATAGCATCTATCATTCATTAATGTAAATCACTTTGGGAGTGGCGACTCCATCATAATAACAGCCTGTATCTGATTCATTCATTACATCCCTGACCCGGCCAAAGACTGGTAAGCAGGTTGTAGGTTTTCATTTTCAATACCGGTGTATAATAACTGATTCACACGTAATGTAATTTCTAATAATTATCTCCATACAATATTCTCCGTGCTTCGACCATTCTTAAGATTTCCAAACGATCTTGCCCGAGATAGTGCAACATACAATTGGCCGTGGCTGAATGCTGCTTCGAGTAACGAGACTACCCACTTCTTTCAAGAGGTTGTCCCTGCGCTTTATTAATGGTCATACAGAAGCTAGTCGACTTGTTACCTCCCCGTCTGTACGTACCTAGACTGTTTCCTCTTAGCAGCATGGAAGTCAGGGCCTCTCAAACGCCCAAAATCTCACGCGTGCAAATCGAGGCGCAAGAGCTCCGTGCACTGTGCATCGGTTCCACTCGGTTCGGCTCGGACCAACGCTTCGTCTCTGGGCTACTCGGCTAAGCTCGGCTCAACTCGGCTCGGATTTGGAGCGCTACGGAGCAAGTGACAGGTATGGGGAAAGAGAGAGACAGCGCTATTGCTCCAAATCGAAGAGTGGGGGTCTGCACTCTGGGCAACCAAGCGAAGTCGTCTTTTGCACCGTGCACAGTGCATGCACCAGGCGCATGCACCCTGAGAGTTATTAGGAACGTTCTGATGGGAAGATCTGAGAATCAAAGAGTGTTTATCACAGAATAGTATTCTTCCATCATCAGAGGAAGTGTATACTCTCTGGCTTGACAGGTAGTAATCACAGATGGCTGCATGCAATAACATTACTAAGGATGAAAATCACATATATCAGAATATTAATGAAAGTGTTAGTCGCCTTGGCTGAATGGTCAGCGTTAAGGCCTTCGGTTCACACGGTCCCGGCTTCGATTCCAGGCCTGGTCGGGGATTTTAATCGCGTCTGATTTATTCTTCTGGCTCGGGGACTGGCTGCTTGTGTTTGTCGCAACACTTTCCTCTTCATATTCATACAACACACCACACTACCAACCACCACAGAAATACGCAATAGTGATTACCTCCCTCTATATAGAGTTGGCGTCGGGAAGGGCATCCGCCCGTAAAATAGGTTCAAATCCACATGTCCGACACAGTTCGCACCCACGACCCCACACGCGATAGACAAAGAAGACCAATGAATGAGTTAGTCACTTAGCAACCTGCTAAGTAGAGAATGTATTGCGGGTGAGGGTAAGCCTTCGCCTGCAATTACTGGAGTGATTATTTAATGATCTGATTTCATGATTACTCAAAGTTGGCTGTACTTAGAGACCTCTTAATGTATCATGATTCACGAGCAGGTAATTCCGGGGAGAATAAAATAGAAATGAATCAAACTGGTCCAGTAGAACGGACAGAAGGATTTGCCAAAGCTGTTTTTAGTAAACTCTTTTAATTTATATAGATTATTTTTAAATATTCCTTTATGGCTGTCAGAAAATGAAATTCAAAAATATGTATGCTAATAAAACTGTCTCTTTTGAAAACATATGCCATTCTTAAAGCAATTCTTTACTGATTTAGAGTATTATAATAATAATTTCGTGTGGCCATTTCTAGCCGAGTGCAGCCCTTGTAAGGCAGACCCTCCGATGAGGGTGGGCGGCATCTGCCTTGTGTAGGTAACTGCGTGTTGTTATGGTGGAGGATAGTGTTAAGTGTGGTGTGTGAGTTACAGGAATGTTGGGGACAGCACAAACACCCAGTCCCCGGGCCATAGGAATTAACCAATTAAGGTTAAAATCCCCGACCCGGCCGGGAATCGAACCCGGGACCCTGTGAACCGAAGGCCAGTACGGTGACCATTCAGCCAACGAGTCGGACACTGATTTGGAGTAAAATATTGTGATGATTACCTTTATTCTCCTGTTAAATAAAGAATGAAAAACCGTGCTCGTGGTTGTGTGGTTTGGGTCACGTAGCTATCAGCTTGCATTAGGGAGATAGTGGGTTCGAAGAACCCTATTGTCGGCAGCCTAAAGATGGTTTTCCGTGGTTTCCCAATTTTACACCATGCTTATCCGGGAACTGTACCTTAATTAAAGCTGTGGGCGCTTCCTTCTTACTCCTAGCCCTTCCCTATCCCATCGTCGCCATAAAACCTATCTGTTTCGGTGCGACGTAAAGCAACTTGTAAAAAAACAATGAAAAGTACTTCACTCTTCAATTATAACAGTGACATGTTCGTTGATGTTCACTGGCAGGTACTGAAAAAAATATGCAAATAATAACAGTTGCTATTTTTTATTTGTTTGCTGTAGGAATCTAGTTGACACAACATCTCTGTCATAAAATTTTATTATCTATTAACATTCAAAGTAGCCTATTCTTCTGGATACACTACATAACATTTACCAAAGTGCAATGTCTTTCTGTAGCCACCGTGGCTCAGGCGGCAGCGCGCCGATCCCTCACAGCTGGTTTCCGTGGTTCAAATCCCAGTCACTTCATATGAAATTTGTGCTGGACAAAGCGGAGGTGGATTAGGTTACTCCGGTTTTCCCTTTCCTCCTCCATTCAAGCAACACTATCCCATATCATTTCATCTGTCAGTCGTTAATCATTGCCTCAGAGGAGTGCGACAGGCTTTGGGAGCCGGCACAGTTCATATCCTCGCCACTAGATGGGGGCTTCATTCATTCCATTCCTGACTCGGTCGAATGACTGGAAAAATGCTGAGGATTTTCAATAGCTTGTAGCAGAGGCGACCGCTCTAACGTGACACTGTCACCTTTCAGCAGGTCTAGAAGCGGGGTTACGCCCCGAGACCACCTTTGCTTGCCGTGCAAGTCTGGGACCTAACCTAACCTTGTCACTGCCAATGTCACTTTTTGTCACTTTATACGAGGGTCCAGGCCAATCTCTGTCAATGTTCGGAGCGGGCGAGGTATTAATTCATGTTTTGTCCACTCTCGAAGACTCCGCTGTGCCGCGTCGTCACCTAAGCCCTAACTACATTGGCAAGTATTGCTTATTGCATTGTGACGTCGTCCGAGCCGCGCCACGTTGGAGACCCACTAGACAGAAATAAAGAGATCGAGAGCGAAGCGCATTTTAGAAAGGAAGAGAGTAAGCAGAGATTGAAGGAACTTACTAAGAAACTGACTATAGCAAAAAAGAGTGACATCAAACTAATCGTAATGAGTGTTTATGGATTGTAGTAAGGTTGTAGTCCGCCTCTGTGGTGTAGTGGTTAGTGTGATTAGCTGCCACCCCCGGAGGCCCTGGTTCGATTCCCGGCTCGGGCACGAAATTTGAAAAGTGGTACGAGGGCTGGAACGGGGTCCACTCAGCCTCGGGAGGTCAACTGAGTAGAAGTGGGTTCGTTCCCACCTCAGCCATCCTGGAAGTGGTTTTCTGTGGTTTCCCACTTCTCCTCCAGGCAAATGCCGGGATGGTACCTAACTTCAGGCCACGGCTGCTTCCTTCCCTCTTCCTTGTCTATCCCTCCTATCTTCCCATCCCCACGCAAGGCGCCTGTTCAGCATAGCAGGTGAGGCCGCCTAGGCGAGGTACTGGTCATCCTCCCCAGTTGTATCCCCGGCTCAATGTCTCACGCTCCAGGACACTGCCCTTGAGGCGGTAGAGGTGGGATCCCTCGCTGAGTCCGAGGGAATAAGCCAACCCTGGAGGGTAAGCAGATTAAGAAAGAAAGAAAGAAAGAAACAAAGAAAGAAAGAAAGAAAAAGAAAGTAAGGTTGTAAAGCAGAGAGGTACTGGTCACCTCCCCAGTTGTATCCCCCGACCCAATGTCTCACGCTCCAGGACACTGCCTTTGAGGCGGTAGAGGTGGGATCCCTCGCTGAGTCCGAGGGAAAAACCAACCCTGGAGGGTAAGCAGATTAAGAAAGAAAGAAAGAAAGAAAGAAAAAAAGGAAGGTTTTAAAGCAGAGGGCGTAAGCTAGTAGTTGGCTCAACCTACACTATTGTAAGCCGTTGTGTTAAGCACCGGTAATACTTAAGTTGTGTGTGAGTTTGTGTATGATGATGCTGGATTTAGAATGTTAAACTTGGTAGTAATTCTTGTAACATTCTCTTCCCATGGAATTGCTTGTCGTTCTCTTATAGTAGTAGTTGTTGTTGTTATTGTGTAATTATTATGTTTCAATTTACCTCATTAACACATTGCCACCGGAATATTTCCCAGTTGCTTTGTATTTGTTAATCATAAAAGTTTTTAAAAATCTGTGGTAAGACCCAAAGTACCGTATAGTGTGGTTGCAGTGTATGGGTCCCTCACTAGGTTATTTTCATACGAGAACTGGAAAACATCCAAAGAAAAGCAGCATGATTTGTTCTGGTTGATTTCCGACAAAAGTGTAGTGTTATGATATGAATACTGTATGTTGCAAAATTTGGGCTGGGAAGACCTGGGAGTAAAGAGACGACCTGTTTGAGTATGCGGTACGTTCCGAGCTGTCAGTGGAGTGATGGCATGGAATGACATTACTAGACGAATAAGTATGAGGGTTTTTTTTAAAGTGGGAAAGATCATAACATGAAGATAAACTCGGAATTCAAGAGGATAAATTGGGGCAAATATTCATTTAGTCTATAGGAAGAGGAGTTAGGGATTGTAATAATTCACCAAGGGAGATATTCAGTACAATTTCCGAGTACTTTGAAAATATTTAAGAAAAGGCTAGGGAAATAATTAATAGGAAATCTGCCACCTGGGCTACAGTCCTAATTGCAGACCAATGGTGACTGACTGACTGATTGATTGATTGATTGATTGATTGATTGATTGATTGATTGATTGATTGATGTATAACCTACCTTTAGCGTACGGAACATTTACCTAAACATGCTTCTGCAGTAATCTAATCTTATCTAATCTACTTAAGCCGGACAGAGTGGCTCAGGCGGTTGAAGCGCTGGCCTTCTGAGCCCAACTTTGCACATTCGATCCTGCCTCATTCCGGTGGTATTTGAAGGTGCTCAAACACGTCGACCTGCGGGACAATATTTCGGTACCTCGGTGTCTCCGAAAACCGTCAACAGTAGTTAGTGGGAGGTATAACAAATAATATTATCGTTATTTAATATACTTCCCTTTGAGCAAACGCGAAATAATAATACTCGTATGGCATCAGGTACCGTGTGCACACATTTTAATTCTACACTATCTGGATGTCTGCTTGTCAATTTCGACGTTCCATTTTACTCTAGGCCTACTAGATGGCAGACAGAGGAAGCCGAATCTCTCTTGGGCCTCTTTGGCTCAGATTTTAATGAATTTTGTCGGGTGAACACCAAATGTGTTACCAGAGATCTGTTACATGCCGAAAATGTACTACATGGAGTGT
The DNA here is from genome assembly GCF_040414725.1 of Anabrus simplex. Taxonomy (NCBI): domain Eukaryota; kingdom Metazoa; phylum Arthropoda; class Insecta; order Orthoptera; family Tettigoniidae; genus Anabrus; species Anabrus simplex. Next base: position 420,115,639 of record NC_090269.1, on the reverse strand, counting down.
CGAATGGATTTTTTCTCCGCCCTTCAAAAATCCGACTACCTCTGCCAAGTTTGAACCCGCTATCTTGGGATCCGAAGGCCGACTCCCTACCACTGATCCACAGAGGCAAACGTAAGGTAAGTATTAACAGTAACATAATAACGTTACGCGGTCTGTTTAAGATTCTCCTTCAGTATTTCCCTATTAAAAAAGACATCCACCGAGCACGATTTTCCTTAAAGAACTGGGTGATATTCACGTGTCTCTGTTAAAAAGTACGAGCGGGAAGAAGCAATCAGATCACCTAATAGACTGTAGTGTCAACAGAGGAAGGCGCCTACCTAATTACTCGCTAACTACGATCTGGTTTTTAAACTCTGGAATTTCTTTAGCCAGAGGTTACGGAAGTGGGTCATTATACTCTCTGACAAGACCAAACATTTCTAATACGTTTATCGATAATCGTTTGATAATCGCACGAGAGCAGTCGTCCTGAATGAATAACAAACAAACTAGAGACTAGTGACACTTCGCATTTACACTAGATCTTGCGACACTGTTCAGAGAGTTCAATAGTAATAATAAATCCGCAAGGATTCTACGCTTGACAGTGTATTATTTTAAATAAAAATGGGAGCTCCAAGAACTCGAGAAGAAGGAAAGGAAGTTTCTGAGGAAAGTTCTGGGATCGCAGAAGACTACTGATGGGAGAAATGATGAGCGCTACAAATACACTGAAGAGATCGCGGACACAATGCGGAAACGAAGGCTGAAGTTCTACCGACACATACTGTACTAAGAATGGATGAAAAACGAAATGATATTCAGATACATCAGGGGATTAAAGGCCACCTTCAAGTGGGTAGAAGAGGTCAAGGGGGACTCAGTACATGATGGAATGACGCTAGAGATGATCCACAATAGAAGACAGTTCAGAAGAACAGTCGACAGTCTAAAGGGAAACCACGGAATAGGAGACCCAGACGGATCATATCCGAAGAGAGAAAGATGAAAATCAAAAGTAAGAAGAGGTTCTGGGAAGAGAGAAGAGAAGAGAAGAGAAGAGAAGAGAAGAGAAGAAGAGAGGAGAAGAGAAGAGAAAAGAGAAGAGAAGAGAAGAGAAGAGAAGAGAAGAGAAGAGAAGAGAAGAAAGGCCAAGAAGCCGTAAGTTCTATGCCGTCCATAGATAGCCAAATTCGGAAAAATAAATAAATAAATAAATAAATAAATAAATAAATAAATAAATAAATAAATAAATAAATAAATAAATAAATAAATAAATAAATAAATAAATAAATAAATAAATAAATGTCCGCCTCTGTGGTGTAGTGGTTAGTGTGATTAGCTGCCACCCCGGAGGCCCGAGTTCGATTCCCGGCTTTGCCACGAAATTTGAAAAGTGGTACGAGGACTGGAACGGGGTCCACTCAGCCTCGGAAGGTCAACTGAGTAGAGGTGGGTTCGATTCCCTCCTCAGCCAGCCTGGAAGTAGTTTTCCGTGGTTTCCCACTTCTCCTCCAGGCAAATACCGGGATGGTACCCAACTTCAGGCCACGACCGCTTCCTTCACCCTTCCTTGTCTATCTTTTCCAATCTTCCTATCCTCCGCCAAGACCCTGTTCAGCATAGCAGGTGAGGCCACCTGGGCGAGGTACTGGTCATCCTCCCCAGTTGTATCCCCCGATCCAATTGTCTCACGATCCAGGACACTGCCCTTGCGGCGGTAGAGGTGGGATTCCTAGCTGAGTTCGAGGGAAAACCAACCCTGGGCGGTAAACAGATTAATAATAATAATAATAATAATAATAATAATAATAATAATAATAATAATAATAATCTGCCACTTCTCCCACACCTGTGGGGTAGCGGGTGCTAACTGTGCCGCACAAGTGGATTTGGCTGAGTTTTATCACCGGATGCCCTTCCGACGCTTACCTTATGTGGAGAGATGTATTCACTATTGCGTGCTGGTTGGTAGTGTGGTGTGTTGTCTGAATATGAAGAGGAGAGTGATGGGACAGACACAAACACTCAGTCCGCGAACCAGAAGCGATTAAAATTACCGACTCGACCGGGAATCATTCAGCCAAGCAGTTGGACAATAATAATATAATTATATTTTAATATTTGCTTTACGTCGCACCGACACAGATAGGTCTTATGCCGACGATGGGATAGGAAAGGCCTTGGAGTTGAAAGATAGCAGCCCCAGTACTTGCCTGGTGGAAAAAGATAGGAAACCACGAGAAACCATCTTAATGTTTGCCGATGGTAGGGTTTGAACCCACTATCTCCCAAATGCAAGCTCACAGCTGCGCGACCCTAACCGCACGGCCAACTCGTCCGGTAATAATAATAATAATAATAATAATAATAATAATAATAATAATAATAATAATAATAATAATAATTTAGTATCATTTAGCCGGCCCCGTGGTGTAGGGGTAGCGTGCCTGCCTCTTACCCAGAGGCCCCCGGGTTCGATTCCCGGCCAGGTCAGGGATTTTTACCTGGACCTGAGGGCTGGTTCGATGTCCACTCAGCCTACGTGATTAGAATTGAGGAGCTATCTGACTGTGAGATCGCGACCCCGGTATAGAAAGCCAGGAATAACGGCCGAGAGGATTCGTCGTGCTGACCACACGGCACCTCGTAATCTGCAGGCCTTCGGGCTGAGCAGCGGTCGCTTGGTAGGGCAAGGGCAAGGCCCTTCAAGGGCTGTAGTGCCATGGGGTTTGGTTTGGTTAGTATCATTTAAATTACTATACATTTTAGGAGTCGCTGGGATGTTCCGCAGAAGCTCTGTAACTTACTAGAAGCCAATAGTCAATTACGGTCACAGTGAGGCGATCAACCAAATGTTAGGCTCCTTTGAGTAACAATCATCGACACAGTTTAGGCATTTTTTTTTTTTTTTTTTTTTTGCTAGGGGCTTTACGTCGCACCGACACAGATAGGTCTTATGGCGACGATGGGAGAGGAAAGGCCTAGGAGTTGGAAGGAAGCGGCCGTGGCCTTAATTAAGGTACAGCCCCAGCATTTGCCTGGTGTGAAAATGGGAAACCACGGAAAACCATCTTCAGGGCTGCCGATAGTGGGATTCGAACCTACTATCTCCCGGATGCAAGCTCACAGCCGCGCGCCTCTACGCGCACGGCCAACTCGCCCGGTAGGCATATTTTAATGCCATTACTATCGGCCAGGGTCAGACCTGGGAATAGTGTGGTGGTGTGGTCGATACTCTAATACACAAGCACAAGAAACTCGTGTGTTTTCTCATGAGAGAATATCCGAGACTCACCCACGTCTGGCACAGTCCCGTGTTATCATGTAGCGTGGCGGTTGTTAAAGCGGCTGTGAAAGGCGGGGCACTAGGTTCGAGCCTCGAGGCACCGCGTGACGCACTCCACTTGTTACACCATTGTCTGAGCAACTCTGCCATTTTATGCCCCTCTTTTCGTGCTCTTGTTTCGAGCTGCACCCTTTCTCATTCCTTGTCTGGAACACAGGAACGTACTCTAGCAAAACATCGTATGACAGGTTGGTGCATTTGGTTATTTAAGCATGTTTTATATAAATTATTTTGGTATTTGCTTTACGTCGTACCGACACAGCTAGGTCTTATGGCGACGATGGGATAGGGAAGGCCTAGGAGTGGGAAGGAAGCGGCCGTGGCATTAATTAAGGTACAGCTCCAGCATTTGACTGGTGTGAAAATGGAAAACTACGGAAAACCATCTTCAGGGCTGCCGACAATGGGATTCGAACCCACTATCTCCCATATACAAGCTTACAACTTGCCCGGTTTTTATATAAGCAAAAGCGGACTGTGTAATAATAATAATAATAATAATAATAGCGACCGTGTTGGCCATGCGGTTAGGGTTGCGTAGCTGTGCCCTTTCATTCGAGAGATGGTGGGTTCGAATTGCATCGTCGGTAGCCCTGAAGATGGCTCAACCCCCTCCCCCTGTGAAGAAAACATATTTTTATTCCATTTTAGCCACCTGTAACAAGGAATCATAGGAATTATTTAAAATAGCAATTTGTCCGACTCCTTGGCTGAATGGTCAGCGTTGAGGCTAACGGTTCAGAGGTTCCCGGTTCGATTCCCGGCCGGGTCGGTGATTTTAATCACGTCTGATTAATTCCTTTGGCCGGGGGACTGGATATTTGTGTTTGTCCCAACACTTTCCTCTTCATATTCCGACAACACACTACACTACCAACCACCACAGAAACACGCAATAGTAGTTACATTCCGCCATAGAGGGTTGGCGTCAGGAAGGGCATCAGGTCATAAAACATGGTAAAATCCACATGTGCGTCACAGTTCGCACTCGCGACCCCACAGATGTGGGAAAAGCGGAGGAAGGAGAATAATAATAATAATAATAATAATAATAATAATAATAATTTAAAATAGCAATTTGCACAAGCCCTGTTGTCTTATCAGCTAATTATTAACAAAATTATTAAAGGAAATACGCATAATATGTCGTCCGTCACGACTAACTGATTTGTATAGCGCCACAGCAAGTAGTAGAGAGTTTGCATGTGCTGTGAGGAAGAGTAACAGGGATGTGTCTTTTTTCCAAGGACAAGGACATTGACGTATGGTTCACCCGCTTGCCGCACGCATTCCTCAGAATTAGAGTAGGTGAGACTTTATCTGACCTTGTAATAATTAAGAGGGAAATTGCTCAAGGAAGGTTTATTTTTTTTTTTTTTTTTTGCTAGGGGCTTTACGTCGCACCGACATAGATAGGTCTTATGGCGACGATGGGATAGGAAAGGCCTAGGAGTTGGAAGGAAGCGGCCGTGGCCTTAATTCAAGGAAGTTTTATTGGACCTTTATGTTTTCTTACATATATATAAATGATACGAGTAAAGAAGTGGAATCAGAGGTAAGGCTTTTTTGCGGATGATGTTATTCTGTTTAGTGTAATAAATAAGTTACATGATTGTGAGCAACAGCAAAATGACCTCGATAATGTTGTCATTAGGACAGTAGGCAATGGTATGATGATGAACGGAGTTAAATGTTGTGAGTTTCACAAATATGAAAAATCCTCCCACTTTTAATTACTGCGTTGGTGGGGTGAAAGTTTCTTTTGGGGATCATTTTGTAAGTTTCGTATATATCTAGGTGTTAATATGAGGAAAGATTTTCATCGGGGTAATCACATAAATGGGATTGCAAATCAAGGATACAGATCTCTGCACATGGTTATGAGGGTGTTTAGGGGTTGTAGTAAGGATGTAAAGAGGAGGGCATATCTCTTGTAAGACCCCAACTAGAGTATGGTTCCCGTGTATGGGACCCTCACCAGGATTACTTGATTCAAGTACTGGAAAATATCCAAGGAAAAGCAGCTCGATTTGTTCTGGGTGATTTTCGACAAAAGAGTAGCGTTACAAAAATGTTGCAAAGTTTGGACATTGTCTGACCATCCATCCTTCCATAGTTTACATCACAGCCTGCACGGTTGCTAGGTAACATTGTCTGCCCATCCATCCATACCTTACATCACAGCCTGCACGGTTGCTAGGTAACATTGTCTGCCCATCCATCCATACCTTACATCACAACCTGCACGGTTGCTATGTAACACTGTCTGACCAACCATCCATACCTTACATCACAGCCTGCACGTTTGCTATGTAACACTGTCTGACCAACCATCCATACCTTACATCACAGCCTGCACGGTTGCTATGTAACATTGTCTCGCCATCCATTCATACCTTACATCACAGCCTGCACGGTTGCTATGTAACACTGTCTGACCAACCATCCATACCTTACATCACAGCCTGCACGGTTGCTATGTAACACTGTCTGACCAACCAACCATCCATACCTTACATCACAGCCTGCACGGTTGCTATGTAACACTGTCTGACCAACCAACCATCCATACCTTACATCACAGCCTGCACGGTTGCTAGGTAACACTGTCTGACCAACCAACCATCCATACCTTACATCACAGCCTGCACGGTTGCTATGTAACACTGTCTGACCAACCAACCATCCATACCTTACATCACAGCCTGCACGGTTGCTATGTAACACTGTCTGACCAACCATCCATACCTTACATCACAGCCTGCACGGTTGCTAGGTAACACTGTCTGACCAACCAACCATCCATACCTTACATCACAGCCTGCACGGTTGCTAGGTAACACTGTCTGACCAACCATCCATACCTTACATAACAGCCTGCATGGTTGCAATAGATACACTTTCGTCACACATTTTGTCACGGTATGTTACACAAATTTTCGGATGACCCCCAGCCATAAGACATATTAATGTAAAAATCTTCTTCTTCTTATTCTTCTTCTTCTTCTTCTTCTGAAGGGCTAACAGCACAAATCCTTGGACGTGGATCATCCTTCGAGCGTTTGAGAGGAATTCCTCATAAAATCAAGACTTACTGGAATGTCCGTTAGAGATTTTCTTTGCAGTGTTCATTAACAGCCGTAGTTGTGATAGGTAACTCGCAAGGACCACGCATTTCTGTGGGAGTGGGTCGTTCTGCTTGCGAGCAGGTGAGTCACGTCAGGCGCACCTGCAATTCACAGCCACTAATAAAATAATGCTTTTATTTCCCGTGCAAAGAGTCATGGGAGTGACCGGTAACTTGAATGGGGGAGCCGAATGAAACGCGAACCGCAGACTAAAAAAAATAATTCGAAACCTGTGTACGGTAATATGTTGGGAGCAATACCACCCCCAGAGATCTCTGGTATCCGTTTCTTTCTACTGTTAGCTGCAGTCTCATTCAGTACTGTGGATGATATTAATTAATAATAGGTGCAGAAATTAATTGCTCATCACATGCATTTAGGTCAGTCATTCAAGGGCAGATTCCCTATCAATAGTTCATCTAGTGTTTCCTTCAGTGGCGGCGATTGGGAAAGAAGACGGGGGTGGTTAGAAAAAGTATCCGGGTTTGAGATATACAGTATAGCGGACGGGGAGGTGGCGGTTACCTCAAAATTGAAATAGCTAAAAAATTGTATTTTTATGCTCTCTTTGCGAATTTCGACAAAAGAGATTCACCGTCTACCAACTCAATGCGGTATTAATACATTTTTAAGGTTTTGAGCCAACGGCCGTAGCCGTGTTGAAACACCGGATCCCGTGAGATCTCCGAAGTTAAGCAACATTGGGCGTGGTCAGGAGTTGGGTGGGTTGCCACGCGCTGTTGGTGGGGGGTAAGGGAATGGAGGAGCGGAAAGAAACTGGCCATCCTACCGCACGTAAACTCCGGCTCAGGAACACCTCTGCGGAGGTTCGGACCTGCCTTCGGGCAGAAAAGCCCTTACCTACCTTAAGGTTTTGATTAAAAATTCCGCAGTTGTAGCTCTTCAGGCAAGCAACTCAATTTTGAAAGTATCATAGGGATATGGACTATGAATTTTCGGTAAATAAAATATAGTAAAGTATGAGAATATATTCTGTATTCATTCCTAAAAATTACAATATTTTCTTAATCAGAGTTATCCGGTCGATTAGATTAGCAGTTTCCCTTTTTTCACCACTACGAGCGTTAATGTGAGTCAACGCAGAGTTTCCCTTAAGCCCTTATAACTACATTCGGTGTGCAAAGTTTTCAAAAACTCAAAAAACGCCTGAGGCTACTGTACCAAGGAACACATTACAGAAATAATTTCTTAAAGAAGTTAATTTGTCTAGAATTTGAATCGAAACGAAAATGAGTAATGTTTTTCCGGAACTGCATTTATTCCGGAAGTGATTTTCGAATTTTTTAAAAATTTGGTAGAGCTATCCAAGACTAACAATTTCAAACGTTGCCAGTCCCTTTCATCCCTTCAACTTTCGACACAATAGAGGGAATTGATTAATTTTACGTTTTTCGTAGTATGAGAACCCCTACTATGCCTGCTAAGAAATGTTTACAACAAAAAATTACTATTCCATAAAACTTTCACCAAAGGAACAATAATTACACATTAATTAAAGAGAAGTATGGCGTGATTATACAGTTAAAAATAATTTAGTATTTGACTGTACAGTGCACTATCAAAACTAGGTAGAAGTACACAGACACATTGGCTGAGACTACAAGACTGACGAATGCGCGCGGAAGGTGGGTGAACCATACCTTAGCGTCTATGACCTTGGCAAAAAATATATCCTTGCTACCATTGTCACAGCCATGCTACTCACCGCTTCGCGAGTCTCTACTTGTACGCTACTTGTCACGGTGCTCTACGAACGACATTTTGTGCTTATTTCCGCTAAGTATTTTTCTTAATAATTAAACAAAATTAAAGGAATGAATTAGCTGATAGAACAAGAGTGTTTTAAAAAAATGTTTGTTCATAATTTCAGGCGGCTAAAATTAAATAAAAATGTAATGTTTTCTCCACAAAGTCGAAGAGCCACTACATTCGCCTCAACCACCACCCCACGCCAATGTAATCGCCGCGACTGAACTTTCCTTAAATGATTTCAAAAGAAGTTGGAATTCCGTCGACCATTTCCGTTGATAAATTATTCCAATACGAATATTTGGCAAAAATTGTCCTCGTTAAATTATGGGCATATACACTGACTGACGGAGCAAATGCAACACCAAGAAGGAGTGGTCAGAACTTTATGCCAATTGCAGGGTAGACTGACGTCACTGAGGTATGCTCATGATGTGAAATGCGCTGCTGTGCTGCGCACGTAGCGAACGATAAATGGGACACGGCGTTGGCGAATGGCCCACTTCGTACCGTGATTTCTCAGCCGACAGTCATTGTAGAACGTGTTGTCGTGTGCCACAGGACACGTGTATAGCTAAGAATGCCAGGCCGCCGTCAACGGAGGCATTTCCAGCAGACAGACGATTTGACGAGGGGTATGGTGATCGGGCTGAGAAGGGCAGGTTGGTCGCTTCGTCAAATCGCAGCCGATACCCATAGGGATGTGTCCACGGTGCAGCGCCTGTGGCGAAGATGGTTGGCGCAGGGACATGTGGCACGTGCGAGGGGTCCAGGCGCAGCCCGAGTGACGTCAGCACGCGAGGATCGGCGCATCCGCCGCCAAGCGGTGGCAGCCCCGCACGCCACGTCAACCGCCATTCTTCAGCATGTGCAAGACACCCTGGCTGTTCCAATATCGACCAGAACAATTTCCCGTCGATTGGTTGAAGGAGGCCTGCACTCCCGACGTCCGCTCAGAAGACTACCATTGACTCCACAGCATAGACGTGCACGCCTGGCATGGTGCCGGGCTAGAGCGACTTGGATGAGGGAATGGCGGAACGTCGTGTTCTCCGATGAGTCACGCTTCTGTTCTGTCAGTGATAGTCACCGCAGACGAGTGTGGCGTCGGCGTGGAGAAAGGTCAAATCCGGCAGTAACTGTGGAGCACCCTACCGCTAGACAACGCGGCATCATGGTTTGGGGCGCTATTGCGTATGATTCCACGTCACCTCTAGTGCGTATTCAAGGCACGTTAAATGCCCACCGCTACGTGCAGCATGTGTTGCGGCCGGTGGCACTCCCGTACCTTCAGGGGCTGCCCAATGCTCTGTTTCAGCAGGATAATGCCCGCCCACACACTGCTCGCATCTCCCAACAGGCTCTACGAGGTGTACAGATGCTTCCGTGGCCAGCGTACTCTCCGGATCTCTCACCAATCGAACACGTGTGGGATCTCATTGGACGCCGTTTGCAAACTCTGCCCCAGCCTCGTACGGACGACCAACTGTGGCAAGTGGTTGACAGAAAATGGAGAACCATCCCTCAGGACACCATCCGCACTCTTATTGACTTTGTACCTCGACGTGTTTCTGCGTGCATCGCCGCTCGCGGTGGTCCTACATCCTACTGAGTCGATGCCATGCGCATTGTGTAACCTGCATATCGGTTTGAAATAAACATCAATTATTCGTCCGTGCCGTCTCTGTTTTTTCCCCAACTTTCATCCCTTTCGAACCACTCCTTCTTGGTGTTGCATTTGCTCTGTCAGTCAGTGTAAATAATTGAACATTTGTAATATGTATATACTTCGAACCTTTAACACAATATTGTGAGAAAACCGCATGACTAACGCCTATGTACTATACATCAAAAGAAAGGGCTCAATCTCAGGATTACTGGAAAAATGTTATTTATTTCATCAAGTCCTTTATTTGCGTAAAATGGTAATTTATTCGAAAAATGCGATGCTTAGCTCTTTGCAGTTAACTGTATTCGTCGGTACATGGCTCTATGGAAGTTGTCTCCGCTGATTTTTCTATGCCAGCCCGACAGATGGCTCTGTGAAATCAAATTATCACCAGAATGTAATTTGTTGCTCCATGCTGGTTCTAATAAGAGATGTATGACAAAATTATAAAATTGCAGGTGCTTCCAAGATCAGGTAATTTATCTATAGAGGATTGATTTGGTGTCTACTGCCAGTAGCCTGCCTTTTAAAGTTAAAAGGAGACCCCTCTTACATCTTGCTTTCGCAATAACCATTAAGGGGCCGATGACCTAGGTGTTAGGCCCATTTAAACAACAACCATCATCATCATCATCAATGCCCATTAAGAAAGCACATGGTTAACGTTTTGAAAAAAATAGGTCTTTACTTCAGACATAGTTATATGTAGCATTTAGCAGGTTCAGCTGCGAGGGATATTAACATTAAAACTACAGGGTCAGTTCCCCGAAACTGAAGTGTATTTCATAAAAGACATAGTATACAATGAAATATCAAAATCAGTCAATACAGTCGAATGCAATCATTTACAGTGAACTGTAGCCTACTACATCAGAGGACAAATTGGGGCAAATATTCGTTTATAGGGAGGGGAGTTGGGGATTGAAATAACTTACCAAGGGAAATCTATATAAATAAAATTGTAGGGGGTCCGCTGTCTGTAATTTCTTTTGTTTTGCCAATTTTTCAGATATTTATCCGTTTTAGGTCAACTCAAGACCGAATCGGTGGTTTTTACGTTTCGTGTCTGTTTGTTTGTCTCTTTGTCTGTTTGTCTGTTTGTCTGTCTGTTTGTTTGTTTGTCTGTTCCACCATCACGTCGAAACGGCTGGATAGATCTCAACCAAACTTCATATTTAGAGTATACTCATTCCGGGGAAGGTTTCGATATGCATATTGTTTTAAAATCTTTGAATACACGGGGGGTTTATAGGAAAACCAGAATGGTTTTTCCACCATCACGTCGAAACGGCTGGATAGATCTCAACCAAACTACATATTTAGAGTATACTCAACCCGGGCAAGGTTTCGATATGCATATCATTTTAAAATCTTTGAATACACGGGGGGTTTATAGGAAAACCGGAATGGTTTCTCCACCATCACGTCGACACGGCTGGATAGATCACAACCAAACTTCATATTTAGAGTACACTCATCCCGCGGAAGGATTCGATATGCATATCATTTTAAAATGTTTGAATAGACGGGGGGTTTACAGGAAAACCTGAGTGGTTTTTCCACCATCACTTCGAAACGGCTGGATAGATCTCAACTAAACTTCATATTTAGAGTATACTCCTCCCGGGGAAGGTTTCTGTATGCATATTATTTTAAAATATTTGAATAGACGGGGTTTTACAGGAAAAACAGAATGGTTTTCCTCCATTTTCTCTTATACTATTGATTTTCTGTAAACTTAGTTTACCGTACGTGAAACGTCTCTTCATTATAAACAACTTTCGTTATGTTCATAATTTACCTTACTCTTCACATGACGGAGAAATTTACAATTTTCCGCTGGTATCATGCTCTGCATTGAGTGACCGACAGAACGACAACGAACCTACAGGTAACCATGGCAACGTCTCTGACTGCATGCCAGCAGGGAAGTAACGTATTGCCATTTTCCTCATCATGCTTTTAAATTCGTGGTTGTTCCTCGGGTAGAAGGCAAGAGAGGCGTCAATCGGCCTATCTGCGGGATATTGGCGGAATATCGTTGGATGTTATAACCGCCCTCGAATAGATTAGGTAATAATACCATTAGTCATCTTCTTATTATTTGTTTACCTAGGAATCACTGGATCTAAATTTCTCCTCTGTTACCGCTTTATTATATCCATAACACACACTAGCATAATTTATTGAGGGGATTTGATTTTCCAATACGTTAACTTGGCATTTACATATTTGTCGTTATCCGGCTGTCCTCAGTTATAATCCATTTTCTATTACTTTCAACTTTCTTAACTGTATTATTTTCTTCCTTAATTACGCCGTATGTACGCGAATGCTACAAACTACTGGATGTATTTCCACCAAGACTCATATTTAGAATACACCTGTCCTTGATAGGTTTTAGGGAAAATATTGTTTCAAAATCCCTGAACTGACTGGGGGTTTATACGAAACCGAAACAGTAATTTTGCACTTCCACAAAATATACACAACCAACGTTAATTTAAATCTACCTGTCTTGGTAGAAATTAATTTATAAACTTTTTTTCTCATGTGCATCATTTCGATACCAGGATTAATAAGGGAGATATCATTAACGGACCGTTTTTCTGTACAAGTCCCATCGGACTTAACTCACGAGCGGGTGCGTGTAAAGCGTATTCCTTACAACTTGAAAACTACTGAAGACATTCGAACCAAAATTTATATTTAGCATCCACCTGTCCAGAGGTAGGTTTTAAATGTAAATAACATTTCATGTTCCGGAATGGACTGGCGGTTTATAGGGAACCGAAATGGTGATTTTACTCTTCCACAATATATACAGAACAAGACCAACCTAACTGGAAATCGACCAAACGTGATGGAATTCCACCTCTAAACCTTTTTCTTCATGTGCATTTTTCATAAATGGTCACTTTTGCAGGTTAAGTCCAGCGGACATAGCCCAAAAGATGTTTTACATGGAGCAGATTCCTTATCTATATAAATCAAATCGTAACGACTGTGTGCCTCTACACTGACTATTTTGGCGAAATTTTCGTACAGCATTCCGTTATAAGGGGTAATAATGATCATCTCCATAATTTTTGGTTTAGTTTCCTGAAAGTCCTAATTTTTATCCGCCTCGCCCAAAATCCAGATTGCGGCATAATCTGCCAGAAGAAAAAGAAGATAATTGAAATTTGACAAAATTATACCTTTTCGCCTGTAACGAACGGAATACATCCCAGATCATTACATTTTTCACTTTTTATCCCCGAAGAATATCGAAATATGCAGGCAATTTTAATGATGGTGCAGACCTTCGGAAATTCCTATCACATAACGGATTGCACAATCTCCGTTCAATTTGGAATGATCTACAACCTTGGTCTTTTGACTTTTGCCGTATCTGTATCCCATTTACGTTTGATTTTTCTCTATTAATCGATGTTAAGTCAATTTGGAATTTTCACATGCATAATTCATACTTTCAGTTACATATATGAAATACAGAATCATCATACTCTTCACGAAAATCGGCCCACCCAGTAGGCATATGTGAGCCAAATGCTATGTATGTAGCTGTCACATAATTATCCGAAAGGTAATGTAATGTGAGATAATCTTACCAAACCTTTACCCTGTTCCACGTTTCTAACTCAATCTGACCCAAGAATAGATGACATATCATATGACCAGCCATTTAGGCCACTAAATCCGGCGTGTCTTATGGTATAATCCTTTGTCGATATGACGTACGTTTAGTAGCAGTTAATCTGTAAATGAAGGTCTTCAATATTGTAAACACGCATATACTTTCGTATGTCGATCTATATATATTCACTGATGTCGATTTTTAGCTATCGAGAAAGGGTGGGTCTGATATTGTAATCAGTACTCCCCACACCGACTTTGACTGGCAGTAGGAAAGGGTTCCTTCTCCAACTCCTGTGTAAGGAAGGCCTACAATTGTAATGAATAGTTCCCTTCTCGATTTGATTTGCAGAAGGCAAGTGAGCATGCAGTTTTGTTTATAACTCCCCTACCCGATTGTGTTTGGCAGTAGGCAAGGGTGCCCGCCATTATAAAGAAATGTCCTCATCTAAAATGTGACTTTCATTAGGCATAGTGGCCCGCTATTTTGATGGAAACTCACCAACTTGGTGTGACTGGCAGTAAGGTAGCTGGAAGTAGGAAAATGGACCTGGCATTATAATTTTAACTGCACATCTCAACTTCGAGTGATAGTAGGGTAATTGCCTGCCATTATAATAAAAACTCCTCAACTGTAATCTGTCTGGAAGTAGGAAAGGGGGCTGCCATTTTAACGATACTCCCCAAATCGATTCTGTCCGCGTAGTAGGCAATGGGGCCTGCAATTATAATGTAAACTTCCCAACTCGATTGTGAATGGCAGTAGACAAGTGAGCCTGCCGTTATATCACAAATACATAACAAACTTTTTACATTGGAAACAACGTACGGGGACCTCCCCATGCTCTTTCTCGGATAACGCTAAGAGACATGCAATTTTAAAACAATCTTATTTACTGCATGTACACTATTTACGTCGATATTCAAATACAATGTAGAATACCGTAGCGAAGCACGGGTACATTCGCTAGTGTTTAATAATTTTCCAATTTATTTGCGAACATTTAAGAAAAGGCTAGGAAAACAACAGATAGGGAATCTGTCACCTGGGCGACTGCCCTAAATGCAGATCAGTAATTATTGATTGCTTGCTTGATTGATTGATTGATTGATTGATTGATTGATTGATTGATTGATTGATTGATTGATTGATTGATTGATTGTTATCCATTCTTAGTCTTTGTTCCGAGCTGTTGATGCGACAGGCCACTAGTGTATGTAAATAGCGTGTGGCCTGCGGAGAGACCTGGCGCAGGTTTTTCGGCGACCTGCGCGTCTATGAGATGGGGCCCTACCAGTGACGAAATATAGTGCTGAAGATGGCAGGCGCACACTCACATTCCCCGAGCCAGAGTAATTAACGAATTGAGTTCAAAATCCACGATCTGGCCGGGAATCGAACCCGGGACCCTTCTGACCAAAGTCCAGCAAGCGATTTAGCCACGGAGGCGGGCCATCTCTCGACTCACAACTGAAAACGTACCGCTTAGTCGGGCAGCTCGTCTTGTTACTCGTACACTGTTTATTCCTATACCTAATTAATATTAGCATTTTTTTTCATGTAATAATGTATAATTACGTGCATAGTATTCATAAGGGTCCGCCTCTGTGGTGTAGTGGTTACTGTGATTAGCTGCCACCCCCGGATGCCTGGGTTAGATTCCTGGCTCTGCCACGAAATTTGAAACGGGGCCCATTCAGCCTCGGCACATCAAATGACTAGAGGAGGCTTCGATTCCCACCTCAGCCATCCACGAAGTGGTTTCCCACTTCTCCTCCAGGCAAATGCCGAGATGGTACCTAACTTAAGGCCACGGCCGTTCCTTCCCTCTTCTTTGCCTGCCCCTTCCAATCTTCCCATCCCCGCCCATAAGGCCCCTGTTCAATAAGCAGGTGAGGCTCCCTACGAGAGGTACTGGTCCCCCTTCCCAGTTGTATCTCCCATCAAAAGTCTCACGCTGCATGACACCGCCCTCGAGGTGGTAGAGATGAGATCCCCAGCTCAGTGCGAGGGAAAAGCCAACCCTGGAGGGTAAAAGGATTAAGAAAGAAAGAAGGAAATAAATAAAAAGAGACTATTATTAAACTGGAAACAATGGAACGGGGCAAAACTCGAAAGGGGATTACATCTAGAAATAAACTTTCGGTCCGCCTCTGTGGTGTAGTGGTTAGCGTGATTAGCTGCCACCCCCGGAGGCCCGGGTTCGATTCCCGGCTCTGCCACAAAATTTGAAAAGTGGTACGAGGGCTGGAACGGGGTCCACTCAGCCTCGGGAGGTCAACTAAGTAGAGGTGGGTTCGATTCCCACCTCAGCCATCCTGGAAGTGGTTTTCCGTGGTTTCCCACTTCGCCTCCAGGCGAATGCCGGGATGGTACCTAACTTAAGGCCACGGCCGCTTCCTTCCCTCTTCCTTGCCTATCCCTTCCAATCTTCCCATCCCTCCACAAGGCCCCTGTTCAGCATAGCAGGTGAGGCCGCCTGGGCGAAGTACTGGTCATACTCCCCAGTTGTATCCCCCGACCAAGAGTCTGAAGCTCCAGGACACTGCCCTTGAGGCGGTAGAGGTGGGATCCCTCGCCAAGTCCGAGGGAAAAGCCGAACCTGGAGGGTAAACAGATGATGATGATGATGATGATGAATAAACTTTCGAAGTATGAGGTCATGTTCAGTATATATTACATATTGAAACACATTAAGTACAGAAAAATTATGGACAACCGAACACGGGTAGTATCCAACCCACAACCTTCCGAATTCACGTCTGATGCCCGATCCAGCAGAGCTAAGGTGACATAGGTCGGAAGGTTGTGGGTCCCTCAGACCACAAAAAAAAAAAAAAAAAAAAAAAAACGGATTACGGAGCGCTGTTGTTCCTTGGTGCAAACAGAGATGGCGCGGTCATATTCACGTAGATAACAGTGCCATGTAGCGGCTGGCGGGCAAAACATTGCCAGAAAGGCAACCTAAAGACAATTAGAGCAAAATTGCAGACACTTATTGACTTGTCTTCGTAGGCCTACATAGAGGAAAAACAAGTATTTTGCAGAGTATGCAGGAACAGTGCATGTATGAGTGCATAATTTGCCGTTTTTAGTAATCACGTAAGCTAAGTGGTCCTCGAACCAGCCCCAGGCGCGAAACGAACCCGGGGCCTCCGGGTAAGGGGCAGGCACGCTACTGAATATGACTTAATATCTTAAACTTCCAATGCAGTCGTGAAAATTAAATATTCATGGCATGACACCTCTTTCCGAATTAGGATTTTGAGTAAAGAAATTGCCAAGAACATTTACCTACACCCTTGTATTGTAATCAAGTGATGGACTTTATTATTTGTACGATAATAATTTAGTGGCGATTTCACCAGAAATTTACTAAGACTGCTAAAAGAATTGCACAGAACGAGTTTTGCTGTTTGTGCGTCCTGCCTCGGAATGTGAAAGTTACTGAGGATAACGAGAGGTTGCGCTTTGAAAGTTTAATACAGAACAGTAAACTCGTTAAGAGGTATTCAGGTTGGGACTAAGGGATATAAATAATTTTTCATAAAAACATTCAAGGGAGGGAACAGATTACTGCGTAATTTCCTTTTCAGCGAGTGACACGTCCAGGCTAATTCCACAGCATTCACTGCGACCACATCGCCAGTCCGGGCACGTAGAGGGCTATTTGTCAGCGATTACGGCACGACGCATTTCTTAATTAATATTCTAATTAGAGTTTCATTCATCAGTTGTGATGAATGTGAGTAAAACCTACAGAAATTATGAAGAAGTGCGAACTGTCCTTGGACGACGCCGTGGTTCCCATTCACTGTGCTGTACGTACCGGGTAAAGAAAAATCAAAAAGTTACCTTTACGCATCTTGGGAGATAAGTTGACTCGAGTCGATGATTTATAATAATAATAATAATAATAATAATAATAATAATAATAATAATAATAATAATAATAATAACCAGAAAAACCATTGCGCAACAGTCCCGAAGGGCCATGGCCTACCAAGCGACCTCTGCTCAGCCCGAAGGCCTGTAGATTATGAGGTGTCGTGTGGTCAGCAAGACGAATCCTCTCGGCCGTTATTCTTGGTTTTATAGACCGGAATAATAATAATAATAATAATAATAATAATAATAATAATAATAATAATAATAATAATAATAATAATAATAATAATAATAATAATAATAATAATAATAATAATAATAATTTGTGACAAAAATTAGTCGGAACATTTTTTATTTCAAAAAACGCATATGATTCAGCTGATCGCGAATCACTCCTCCAAATATTGAAAGAACAATATTTAGACACGAAAACGCTTGCAGTAATAAAATAGACAGTGACAGAAACGCATTCCAAGTGTTAATTCATGGGGAGAAATCTCAGATCCCTTTGAAATCAAAACGGGAGTAAGACAAGGAGATGGACTCTCTCCTCTACTGTTCAATTGCGTTCTTAAAGAGGTGATACAAGAATGGAGTAAACAAAAAATTGTCCTTAAAATTCACCAACAAATCAATTTACGCAGAGTAAAATTAGCGACAGATTGCCTAGCATTTGACGCTCGACCTAACAATCTTAACTCGATACATTTCAAAAATCCAAAATTAGAATGAACTCCTGAAAAAGTCGGCCTCCAGATGGTACACATTACTACTGAAGTATTAGTACCAGAGCCGTCCTGAAAAGTTGATGCAGAAAAGAGACGTATCTACGAGCGTACCATTAAAGACTTCCGAGGAATATCATCTCATGACTATCATTCGTTTAATGATGTAACTGCTCCACCTCGTCAAAACACTTGGGGAGATATATCCGGTATATATATCCGGGCTCACCCCCACTCTTGGTAACAGTTCAATCTCAAAACTCATATACAACGAAGTATCTGATTCGATAGATCGAAGCATCAACTCCCCTTCCCTTCTTCCTCGACAAGTCCAGAAGGCGTGGCGATGATATAGCTGACCAGCTTGCAAGCCTCGCGCACGGGTCGCTGTTTACTAGCCTTGGTCATAAAATAAACCCATGACTCACGCAAAATCCCAAGCTTCAAGAATAACCCTCCGTATGCACAAATATGAGATGAAATGAAAACAACTATGTCTCAACATATTGACCGTATTTACAACATAATGAATTCTTATCCTACATAATATAATAATTTAAATAATAAAACGATGTTATCATATATACCACATGATTCTAAAAAGCCTTGATTACAAATGATTGACGTTGAATAAATATGTTATTACAAATAATTGCCGATGGCGGATAACCTTGATATCAAATGATATCGCGTAAAATGATATTATATTAAATTAGTAGGACTGGAGAAGGCTGGACGGTTACAATGATAGGAGTGAAATGATAACTGTCCCTAAATTCTTCCCTGATTTCAACAAAAGATTCGGTCTTACCAAGTACTTCATTACAAAAGTTGTTTTAACTGCACTGATAAGTATTTTGCGTCGCACCGACACAGATAGGCCTTATGGCGACGATTGTATACAGGAGGGCAGGACTGAGAAGGAAGTGACCGTGCTCTTAATTAAGGTACAGCCGTAGCATTTGCCTGGTATGAAAATGGGAAACCACGGAAAATCATCTTCAGGGCTGCCGACAGTGGGGTTCGAACCCACTGTCTCCCGAATGCTAGCTCACAGTTGCGCGCCCCTAAGCGCACGGCCTAATTTAAATTTGCCACCAAATGTCTAAAGTCATAATAAACAAACAATGATGGAAGAGTGCAAGAAAAAAGTAAGTGGACTCCATTGTAGTAACCTGAAGAATATTTTACGCAATTGCGATTACAAATTACTTTCTCAACAAGTAATCCGTAACATTACAAATACTTTACAGAATGTTAGTCTTAAGGAAATGACTAGTTTATTTTCGCTTGGAGTTGGAGTACCAGGTGTATGCATAAGTTTTTACCGGCTTTTTGTGGTAAAGAAAACACGCAATTTTCAAGGGAAATTCATTTTTTAAAATTCGAAATACTGGCCAACGGCTTCTACACACTTCGCCCATCTTTCAGGTAAGTTATGAATACCGCGCCAGAAAAACTGCTCGTCTTTTGTGGCAAACCATTCGTCGAGTCATTTCCCAACTTCGTCGAAATTACTGAAGTGCTGCTCTGCGAGCGCGTGTCCCATTGATGCGAAGAGGTGCCAGGTCGGGGCAGTACGGCGGGTGCGGAAGGATGTCCCATCGAAGCGATTTCAAGGTGTCTTTCACTGGTTTTGCTGGGTGAGACGGCTTATTGTCGAGTAACAAAAGCACTATACCATATCTTCTGGCCCATTTCGGTCGTCTTTTGACCAATGCGTGATTTAAATTGATCATTTCTTGGTGATAGCGTTGTGCATTAACAGATCCGCCGGGCTTCAAGGGTCTTCGCACTTTTGTGGTCTACCAGAGCGTGCACTGTCTTCCACATTGAAATCACCACGTTTAAATTGTCGAAACCATGATTCTCACGTTCTAATCGATGGAGCGTGTTCACCACATACTTCTACCAGCAAACGATGACTTTCCACAGCCTTTTCCTTTTGATTAAATAAGAACAGCATTACGTGCCGTAAATGTTCTTTTTCAGGCACAAACGTCGACATGATCACTGAACGATACAACACAGACGCTAGACTCAACTTGTGTGTGTTGGTAGGTTAATGTCAGACGAACAAACTGACCTATGTGTCGAATTCTTACGCTGCGTACTGTGCGCTGGCGCCATCTCTTAGTGAAACCGGAAAAGACTTATGCATACACCTGGTACTGATTCTGCTGTAGTAGAACTGAAAAAGTCAACTATACCAAATGAATGGAGAGTTACTAGAGTAGCGCCTGTGTATAATGAAAGGGTGATGAACATAAAACCGAAAAATACGGGCCAAATTCTTTGCAATGTTTTAAGAAAAGAGTAGGTAAACAGCAGATACAGAATCTACCCTCTGAGCAACTGCTCTAATTGCAGATCAGTGCCGATTGATTGATTGATTGATTGATTGATTGATTGATTGATTTTCTTTTTCCCCGTGTCTGCTTCCGTTTGGTGTATATAAATACTAAAATGTAACTATTTCAATTTCGTTCCAAGATGTAAAATACCGGTACAAGTATAAATTACTAAGAATGTTAAAGTTACTTTTACTCAATTAGTTCCGAACTCTGTGAACAAAGGTATATTTTTATCACGAAGGTGTACGTTACTCTTTGCTGGCCATCTTTATGACATTATATTATATTCGATACCTCATGAGAAGTACGGCACTACAGAACAAATGCTCATTGCACTGTAATTTGTAGTAAGATATATCCTCGTCATTATATGAATTTGATACAAACATACTAGTTATTTTCTTATGATAAATGCTCCCTATATCGACCGTATAGAAGGTAAATATTTATTTATTTATGACGCATGCCTGGAACAGAGCTGCACTCCTAATACTTTTATTGGGTTTCGACATAGTGGGAAAAACCTTTCGACTATGGAACTGCCAAATAGAAGGGAAACAGGTAAAAATGACACTTAAAGTCCCTGTTTGTTCACTGCTATCTAATAATTCATGGTTCAATGCGTTGGACGTCGGTTCAGCGGGCCCCGAATTCGTCGAATTTAATCGCGTATGCTTAATTCATCTTTCTCAATCAATCAATCAATCAATCAATCAATCAATCAATCAATCAATCAATCAATCAATCAATCAATCAATCAATCAATCAATCAATCAATCAATCAATCAATCAATCAATCAATCAATCAATCAATACTGATCTGCATTTAGGGCAGTCGCGCAGGTGGCAGATTCCCTATCTGTTGTTATCCTAGCCTTTTCCTAAATGATTTCAAAGAAATTGGAAATTTATTGAACATCTCCCTTGGTAAATTATTCCAATCCCTAACTCCCCTTCCTATAAATGAATATTTGCCCCAGTTTGTCCTCTTGAATTCCAACTTTATCTTCATATTGTGATCTTTCCTACTTTTATAAACGCCACTCAAACTTATTCTTCTACTAATGTCATTCCACGTCATCCCTCCGCTGACAGCTCGGAACATACCACTTAGTCGAGCAGCTCGTCTCCTTTCTCCCGAATCTTCCCAGCCCAAACTTTGCAACATTTTTGTAACGCTACTCTTTTGTCGGAAATCACCCAGAACAAATCGAGCTGCTTTTCTTTGGATTTTTTCCAGTTCTTGAATCAGGTGATCCTGGTGAGGGTCCCATACACTTGAAACGTACTCTAGTTGGGGTCTTACCAGAGACTGATATGCCCTCTCCTTTACATCCTTACTACAACCCCTAAACATCCTCATAACCATGTGCTGAGATTTGTACCCTTTATTTACAATCCTATTTATGTGATTACCCCAGTGAAGATCTTTCCTTATATTAACACCTAGATACCTACAATGATCCCCAAAAGGAACTTTCACCCCATCAACGCAGTAATTAAAACTGAGAGGTCTTTTCCTATTTGTGAAATTCACAACCTGACTTTTAACCCCGTTTATCAACATAACATTGCCTGCTGTCCACCTCACACCATTATCCAGGTCATTTTGCAGTTGCTCACAATCTTGTAACTTATTTATTACTCTATAGAGAATAACATCATCCGCAAAAAGCCTTACCTCTGATTCCGCTCCTTTACTCATATCAACCCTCCAGGGTTGGTTTTTCCCACCGGACTCAGCGAGGGATCACACCTCACGTGGAGCGTGAGACATTTGGTTGGGGCTATAACCGGGGAAGAGGACGAGTACCTCACCAGGCGCGGCCTCACATGCTATACTGAACAAGGTGTTTGTGAGGGATGGGAAGGTTGGTAGGGATAGGCAAAGAAGAGGGCATGGCCTTAAGTTAGGTACCATCCCGGCATTCGCCTAGAGAAGAAGTGGAAAACCACGGACAACCACTTCGAGGATGGCTGAGGTGGCGATCGAACTCCCTGTACTCATCTGACCTCCCGAGGCTGAGTGGACCCCGTTCCAGTGCTCGTACCACTTTTTAAATTTCATGGCAGAACCGGTAATCGAACCCGTTTCTCGGAGGTGGCAGTTAATCACACTAACCACTACGCCACAGAGGCGGACCTCAATCACAGAAACACGCAATAGTCGGTACATTCGTCCACATGTCCTTGGGTTCAGGAAGTGCATCCGGCCGTACAAGTCTGCTAAATCCGTCTCAAGTGCCGACTTGAATAAATAGGGAGAAAAGAGGAGGAAGAAGACGAGGAAAAAGAAGAGATTGCCAGTGTTCAGATATGGTCACCGTAAACAAACCATAACTTTATGTTTCTTTTATAACGGGGAAACCTTCGGATGTTATGAGCCACTCCTTACAAGTACGTGTGACGCGACGTATTAACTGCTGACTGTTATAGCCGGCGGGGGCTCGGCAAAGGAGTGCTGGGTTCATCCGGAAGTTAGGGATTTCATTTCCCCTTTAGGATGTCGAGAAATAGAGAAACAAAACTTTCACATTTCGATAGGCACATAGTTCGAATACCAGAAATGAATGTTAGATAATTTGCTAGGGGCGAGGGCTACTGAGCATAAAACTAAAGTTTCTGCCTACCTAATGTTGAGGTGACGTGTGTCTATATCATAAAAACGAAATTACCCCTATGGCTGTGCCTTCTGAAATGACATCACGAGTAAATTAATGAGCAAAATTTCAATTCCAATTCCCATTATTTGCGCAAAATCGGTTAATCGTTAGCACGGATGGAATCTGTTTCTTTCTCACCCAATCACACCAAAAGTACTTGAGCTGAAATTTGGTAGGGATATACAGTATCTCAGATATACCAGCGAGTTGGCCGTGTAGTTAGGGGCGCGCAGCTGTGAGTTTGCATCCGAGAGATAGTGGGTTCGAACCCCACTGTCGGCAACCCTGAAGATGATTATCCATGGTTTCCACTTTTTCATATCAGGCAAATGCTGGGGATGTACCTTAATGAAGGCTTTCTTCCAACTCCTAGCCATTTCCTACCCCATCGTCGCCATGAGACCAAAGTGCCGAAAGTGAGGTTCGAACCCACTATTTCCCGGATGCATGCTTCCAGCTGCCCGCCTCTAACCGCACGGCCAACTCGTCCGGTCCCAAATAGCATAATTTCCCCGCCTGTAACCTTATACATTTCTTCATTTGTTATCCTCTCTCCAACTGATCTTTATGAGACGCCATCATGAGGTGAAAACTCGTGTTGCTATAGCGAAGGAAGCGTTCAATAGGAAGATGAGATTATTGTGCGGCAAATTACATAAAGGCTTGAGAAGGAGTCTTTGGAGTGTGGCATTATATGGAGCAGAGACGTGGACACAGAGAAGAGGAGATGAAAAAGGACTAATGGATGTGGAAGATAATGGGGATGGAAAGAGTGAGAAATGAAGAAGTGTTGGAAAGGGTTAGTGAGAAGAGAGGATTGCTGCAAGTTATAAGAGAAACGAAGAAGGACGGGATGGAACACTGAGGCCCAGTTTTTTCAACGAATGTTTCATCAAGAGTTGTTAACTCTAACAAATAGTTGATACTTGTGTTATATTAACATGACAGCAGCCCTGTGTAAAACCTCGTCCAGCTGTTAATATTTCAAAATGGTAGCATTTATAAGACGTAAATCTGAAGCTTTATTGCTGTTTGAAGACTATTTATAAGCTGAAAAAGGTGAAGGACGACCCATACTAAGAAAAAACGAATTTTTAGAGTTGTCAGAAGAAAGTTTTCAACAATGATACCTAGTTACTAAAGACATAATGAACCAGGTACTAGAAGAAAACGAAAATAGGTTAGAGTTTTCCATAGACTGAAATTTGTCAGTATCTCCAGTCCAGCAAGTTGCTTATAATTCTTTTTATGTAATTGTAGGCCACTATGTTCATAAGTGCAAGACAAGAGTGTGTAGAATTGTGCAAAGAATTCCTGCGTTAACAACATTAACATTATTTTCCCCGCACTAAAAGAATGCCCGAAAATCATTCAAGACATATCAATTATCACATTTTCCCGGTGATGTAGGAGCCTTAGATTGCAGTCAAATAAGAATATACTGAATGCTGTAATACAAGAGTCCTTTCTTTCATTTTTCAAGCACATTCGCATACTTTCAAATTAAATCAATAACGACATAGTTCTCGCACTCATCATAATAACGCTTTTGTTGTCTCTTACTTGACATGTTTACGTCTTAGCGGTCTCCGCTAATCATAACCTATAATAATGTCAACCATGTGTGACAAAATACTATTCCAACATAGCGCTAGGAGCGCTTTATGTAAAGAAACAAACGACGGTCGCTGCCAAACGCGTTCAGAAATCTCACAGAAACGTGTTAATTTGTCTTTAACAATTGTTTCGTAACAAATATTGGAAATGTGTTCATGAAACAAGGGTTTTTTAACCGAAGTGTTAAATTAATAACAATTGTTACTTACCATATGTTAAGTAAAATTTACGACAGCGTGGAAGAAACCGGGCCTTATTGGGACGGGAGTGTTTTTTTTAACGGAAGAACTGGAAGGATTAGTTTGCGGAAGGAGACTGACAGGAATGAGAAGGTACAGGATGATAGATGACATCAAAGAAGGAGGAACACACAAGGATCTGAAGAGGATGGCAGAAGACAGGAGAGCATGGAGAACTGCCTGTGGGCAGAACACATGATGATGACGATGATGATGATGATTTAGTATCCTTGAAGTGAAGTGAAGTGAAGTGAAGTCTGCAATTTACCCCTTTCGAGCAGTAAATCCAATTCCTACAAGAAAGGGATTTTCTAGATGGAAATCCTTGCAGAACTTTGTGAAGAAGCGTGGGGTCGTACCTCAATGGTGAGTACGCGACTTTCTTCACTGCCAACCACGGACGTTGTTCGCTCGGGGACAACCGTCATCGGATAAACCGCTGGGACATCGCTTAAACCAAAAAGGTGATTATGTTTAGGCAGATA
Source organism: Anabrus simplex (assembly GCF_040414725.1). Classification (NCBI taxonomy): domain Eukaryota; kingdom Metazoa; phylum Arthropoda; class Insecta; order Orthoptera; family Tettigoniidae; genus Anabrus; species Anabrus simplex. Next base: position 420,090,130 of record NC_090269.1, on the reverse strand, counting down.
TATCACTGACACATCTCTCTTTACTTACCCCTAAGATCACGCATTCCAGACAATAAACCACTAGAAAAACGTACAGAAATCTCATCGTTATCTGGACAATCTTTACACAATAATAATAATAATAATAATAATAATAATAATAATAATAATAAAAATAATAAAATGTATTTTTTCGTCCCACTAACTACGTGTACGGTTTTCGGAGACATCAAGAGACCGGAATTTAGTCCCGCAGGAGTTCTTTTACGTGCCAGCAGTTGAATAATACCTCAGTGTCCATTACCTTGGCAAAAATATACCTTGCTACCATTCCTCACAGCAAACGCTACACGCTGATGCGCGAGTGTCCTCTACTTGATATGGCGCTGTAGGTCTAAAAATTGGTTGGCAGCAACGAATGGTATTTTGTGCGCATTTTAGCTAAATATTTCTCTTAATAATTAAAGAAATTTAGAGAAAGAATTATCTGGTAAGACAAAAGGGTTTGTAGAAATTTGTTTTATAAAATAATTCTTATTTTCGGGCGGCTGAAATGGAATACAATTGTAATGTTTTCTCCACAAAATGGGGGGCGACTGCTCCCCTCCCCCTCTCCTAATCGCCACCTCTGCTTTGCCATACCTGCACATAACGCAGCTATTGAGAGAGTGATTTTCTCTTCTAAATTTTCAGTGGCCAGGCGAGTGAAATAAGCTCACAGTTGAGAATGAAAAATTGTTGTTGATTGCACATGTACAGTAATATGACAGCATTATTTCTAAAACGGATTTTCTAAAAAGAAAGTCCAAGCCAGTTTGCGGATGATGTTATTCCCTATAGAGTGATAAATAAGTTACAAGATCGTGAGCAACTGCAACGTGACCTCGAAAATGTTGGAGATGGACAGCAGGCAATGGTATGATGATAAACAGTGTTAAAAGTCAGGTTGTGAGTTTCACAAATAGGAAAAGTCCTCTCAGTTTTAATTACTGCATTGATGGGGTGAAAGTTCCTTTTGGGGGATCATTGTACGTATCTAGGTGTTAATATAAGCAAAGATCTTCATTGGGGTAATCACATAAACGGCATTGTAAATAAAGGGTACAGATCTCTGCACATGGTTATGAGGGTGTTTAGGGGTTGTAGTAAGGATGTAAAGGAGAGGGCATATAAGTCTCTGGTAAGACCCCAACTAGAGTACGGTTCCAGTGTATGGGACCCTCACCAGGATTACCTGATTCAAGAACTGGAAAAAATCCAAAGAAAAGGAACTCGATTTGTTCTGGGTGATTTCCGACAAAAGAGTAGCGTTACAAAAATGTTGCAACATTTAGGCTGGGAAGACTTGGGAGAAAGGAGACGAGCTGCTCGACTAAGTGGTATGTTCCGAGCTGTCAGCGGAGAGATGGCGTGGAATGACATTAGTAGACGAATAAGTTTGAATGGCGTTTATAAAAGTGGGAAAGATCACAATATGAAGATAAAGTTGGAATTCAAGAGGACAAACTGGGGCAAATATTCATTTATAGGAAGGGGAGTTAGGGATTGGAATAACTTACCAAGGGAGATGTTCAATAAATTTCCAATTTCTTTGAAATCATTTAGGAAAAGGCTAGGAAAGCAACAGATAGGGAATCTGCCACCTGGGCGACTGCCCTAAATGCAGATCAGTATTGATTGATTGATTGATTGATTCCCCCAGTTTTTAAACTTTAAAATATGGCAACTCCTCGTTTTTTTTTGTTATTATCAAATATGGTAACCCTACGTAGCTCCAGCTGAACTGAGCACGCCCGTAACGACTCAGTGTTGCCAGGTCTCCCGAAATAAGATCTCCCGATTTTTCGCAAATTTCTTCCAATTCAAATTTAAGAAAAAGGAATGATAATAATGAATGGTACATTTTATATTTGTGCTGAAAAACTCTTTTCTCGTCTCATTGCGTGACGTTTTATCGATAACGTCATTCGTTAGGTACTTTCCCGCATTCATTTTAGGCTCGAATTGCGACCCGCACAGAGCAGGATGTTAAGTGAGTGAGTCCAGTCAGTCCATTTCTCTAGCTGCCTGTTAAAAATTATATTCAGGATCTTGACAAGGAAATGGCGTATGGCTTTTAGTGCCGGGAGTGTCCGAGGACAAGTTCGGTTCGCCAGATGCAGGTCTTTTGATTTGACTCCCGTAGGCGACCTGCACGTCGTGATGAGGATGAAATGATGATGAAGACGACACATATACCCAGACCACGTGCCAGCTGAATTAACCAATTATGGCTAAAATTCCCGATCCTGCCGCGAATCGAACCCAGGACCCCTGCGACCAAAGGCCAGCATGCTAACCATTTAGCCATAGAGCCGGACATCTTGACAATGAGTGGCGGATATTAAGAAATACGGAGGTGAATGTTGACAGTACAGATCCAACAGAATTTTGGAATGCAGTATGTAAAGTAAATAAAGGGAAATGGGTCACAAATGTTACCTAAGCTATCAATCCTGATGTTGTCACTCTTGTGTTTGCCCCATTCATCACCCGCCAGTGTTGAAAGGATTTTTTCTGCTATCAATCGGATAAAAACAAAAACCAGAAATAGACTGAGCACTCAAACGATCTCCGGACTTCTGCATTCAAAAATGAATACAAGATCTGCATCTTGCTACGACTTCAAAATCGGCAAACAATTTCTACGCTTGATGAATAACGACAGCTACAGGAAGAGTGAGTAGGGAGAAGAATAAGAAGAATAGATTGGCCAGAAAGTAAGGGTGAATGCAATTGTATATTTTTTTCATAATAACTTCACATGACTATTGCATTCATTAATTTAGTTACATGATAAAATTTCAGTGCTCAAGAAACTACTGAAATTTTCATTAAAACTCCAGAAATTTTTAGTTACACTCTGTCGATATTTTATTTAGAGACCTGGCAATCGACTAAGCAGCTCCCTTTAATAAACAACTCTAGTTTAAAACTTCTAAACTCTGTGAACTTCCACTACATTCCTCGGTCATCAGGCTAATTACGTAAGACAAACAGTCCTTTAACACCTCTAACAGGTGGGCGGTCCCCGTTGCTGAATGGCGCTAATGTTGGAGACACACAGCGGCACCTACAGAGAGCGTGGGCCACTCTTCAGTCTCCTTAATGACTCTAGTGGCTCAGCAGTACCCAACCTTTAAGTTTCGAGAGAAATCAGTGGTAGTCCAGTTATAGACCAGTGACTTGTTGAAATGTTACCTTTTATTTTCCCTTTGCGTTAGAACGTTGCTCAGTAGCACGGGTTTCCTCTTCAAGTTGTTTTACGTCGCACCGACACAGAGAGGTCTTATGGCGACGAAAACAAATGTATTCTGCGTTATAACGAAGGATATAGCACGTTTTTATTTTGCCGATTTGGGATAATCGGTCATTATTTTATCTTTCAAGAAGGTTCAAGGTCAATGTGTAGTATTCTGAAGAATACTTAGATCATTTTTTTTTTTTTTTTTTTTTTTTTAAGATTTAAGCATGCACTGCTAACATATTATCGAGATGTCTTCGACTCCAGGATAGTTTTCTTTTACCTTGTTTAACGTCGCACTAACACATCGCAGGTTTTCGGAGACGGAGAGATGGGTTGGGAGAGGACTAGGATTGGGAAGGAAGCGGCATTTTATTATTATTATTATTATTATTATTATTATTATTATTATTATTATTATTATTATTATTATTATTATATAAATATAGTCCAGATAACGATGAGATTTCTGTACGTTTTTTATAGTGGTTTATTGTCTGGAATGCGTGATCTTAGGGGTAAGTAAAGAGAGATGCGTCAGTGATATATCTGCCTAAACATAATCACCTTTTTGGTTTAAGCGATAAAAATACATAAGTAACAATATAAAAAATATAAATTTTTCTTACATATGATTACCGAATATCTTTCATGGGCAATCAAACTGAGTCTTATCTCTGATTCCAGCTCTTTACTCATATAATTTATATTATTATTCTTGCGTTTCGGCCTTCTAAGGACCACGTTACAATTTCAATTGTTCCTCCTTAGTTGTTCTTTCGTTTTCTTCCAGTATTCTTTCATTGTTTCACTGTGTTTCCTTATCCTGTCTTCAGTCCACTTTGAGCCTGTTTTCTTTTCCTTCCTCCCTTGGAATCCTTCCATTTGTAAGACTTTCTTCCTAAAAACCTTTCTTTCCAATAATTCTTCTTCTCGTATGTTGTTCCTTTCCAGGTCTTTCTTGACTTCTTGAATCCAGGTGGTAGTTGATTTCTTTTCCCAAAGGTACTTGAAGATTCGTTTAGTTAGTTTATTGTCATCCATTCTGTAAATGTGTCCAAGAAATAGCAATCTCCTTTTTCTTATTGTTTCTGGTATGTTTTCTACGTTCTGGTAAATTTCATTGTTACTTCTTAATTTCCAAAACTCTGCAATTCTTATTGTGTAAGAAAACATAAAGGTTCAATGCTACTGCCTCTCTTAATGATTACAGGATCATATAAAGCTTCACCTAGTCTATGTAAGGCTGGACACTTTAGAAACCAAGACTGATGACCTCAAGACAGTGATAATGGATGGACCATAACTCTCATTCTGCAATTGAGCATGGCAATGTGGAAATTATTCTTGCACTAGTAACATAGCCCGCCTCTGTGGTGTAGTGGTTAGCGTGATTAGCTGCCACCCCCGGAGGCCCGGGTTCGATTCTTGGCTCTGCCACGAAATTTGAAAAGTGGTACGAGGTCTAGGGCGGTCAATTGAGTAGAGAGGAGTTCGATTCCTACCTCAGCCATCCTCGAAGTGGTTTTCCGTGGTTTCCCACTTCTTTTCCAGATAAATGACGGGATGGTACCTAACTTAAGGCCAAGGCCTCTTCCTTCCCTCTTCCTTATCTATCTGTTCCAAGTTTCCCATCCTCCCACAAAGCTCCTGTTCAGCATAGCACGTGAGGCCGCCTGGACGAAGTACTGGTCATCCTCCTCAGTTGTATCCTCCGACCCCAAAGTCTCACGCTCCAGGGCACTGTCGTGAGGCGGTAGAGGTGGGAACCCCCGCTGAGTCCGAGGGAAAAACCAACCCTGGAAAGTAAACGGATTAAGAAAGAAAGAAGGAAGAAAGAAAGAAGACTGATAACATATTATCGAGATGTCTTCGACTCCAGGATAGTTTTTCTTCCCTTGTTTAACGTCGCGCTAACACATCGCAGGTTTACGGAGACGGAGAGATGGATTGGGAGAGGACTAGGATTGGGAAGGAAGCGGCCGTGGCCTTAATTAAGGTACAGCCCCAGCATTTGTCTGGTATAAAATAGGAAACCACGGAAAACTATGTTCAGGGCTGCCGACGGTAGGATTCGACCGCACTATCTGCTGGTGTAATTCCTGCCTGTTTCAAGTAGGTTTTGATTTCGCCAATCCATTTCATTGCATCTACTGTTTTCATAGAATTCGACTATTTGTTTATCAAGTCTGCCTGCATGTATTCTTTTAACATGTCATAAGAATCTTAGCCTGCGTTTTCTAATGTCACTGTGAATATTTGTGTATTTATTTCTTGTCTGCCTCTATGTTGGTATTGTCCGTCCGTGAGTTTTGGGCCTAGAATTTTTAAATGATTCTGCGTTCCTTTTTCTGAATGTTTTCAATGTCTGCTTTCCTGTTCAAAATTATCGTCTCTGATCCATAAAGACATTCTGGTTTAATGACTGTATTGTCTTGTCTTAGTTTTGTGTGTTTGGAGACACATTTTTTGTTATAGATATTTTGGGTTAGTCGATGTGCGGTTTCCATCTTTTCGCATCTAATTTCATTGGCTTGTGTTTCGAGTCCATTTTGCTGAATTGTTTCACTAAGGTACGTAAATAATAATAATAATAATAATAATAATAATAATAATAATAATAGTGTAATAATAACAACAGCACTCTCTGATTACTCATTCTGAGAAAATGTCCGTAAAATTTCAAACGTATTTTCCTAAATATGTCTGAGATTTTCTCTGAGTGTTAGCACAGGTAATGAGATTCCCTTATCATCCAGATTCCGCCTGTACTGACTAGTCCAACAACTGTCCTTAATATTTTTCTTTCTTGTTTTTCTACATCTTTAATCAATGATCTGCCCCCAATGATCAGTGTTTCAGATGCATATAGTGCTTCAGGCTTGATTACAGTGTTGTAATGCAGTAATTGTTTTTATTTCGTTATATGGATTTTTATTATATCTTTTCCAAGTGAGTCCGTACGCTCTTTGTAGTTCTGAGACCCTTTCTTTGTTTGTTTCATGATTCAGTCTTGAAGGCTGGATGACTTCTCCCAGGTATTTGAATTTAGACACTTGAGATATTTTTTCGTATTGGGTTTACATTGGTTCTCCATCTAGGTACATAACAGACCCTCCCATGTAGAGGGTTTTCATTATTATTATTATTATTATTATTATTATTATTATTATTATTATTATTGTGTGGTGTAGAGGTAGAGTGCCTGTCTCTTATTTCAAGGCCCCGAGTTCGTTTTCCAGCCAATTCAAGGATTTCAATTCTGGACTGAGGAGTAGAAGGGGTTCACTTGCTACGAGATTTTCTCCAGCTCATGGTTACAGGAAGAATGCCCACAGTGAGAAGATGACGCTACTGACCTAGTACTGGTTGCCATCATTACAATGATGCCAGAACATTGATGGAGCTAATTGGTCATAGATCCCAGCCCGAAAACATGTCCATGTTATAAAAGAAAACAAATCAGATGGCATACCGTAATGATTGGAGTTATGCAGAGGGAATACGGCGTACACCCGCATCCTGTTTGGTCCTGGATTAAGACTTTTATCTCAAAACTCACGCGGCGTTAGGAAGGGCAACCAGCCTTAAAATTCCGGCCGAAACCAAATTGACCCTGGGTAGCTCCAGTGACCACGGAAATGAGCGGGGTAAGCTGAAGAAAGAAAGAAAGAAAGAAAGAAAGAAAGAAAGAAAGAAAGAAAGAAAGAAAGAAAGAAAAAGAAATGCGGCTTATACTCCCGCATACTCTGGACTACACCATTGACTGCATTTAAATTAAACTAATTTGTACGTCTTCTAACTTAAAGGGGTATGTACCAACACTTTATTCCTCTTTCTCAGTCTCGTTTATTTATTTATTTATTTATTTATTTATTTATTTATTTACGACTTTCTGTACATGGTACGGCTCAAGACAGGAAGCCTGCTGTTATGCCAAAACATGTAAGTATACACCTGCATAAACATCTCTTCTTCTTCTTCTTAATAATTTACCCTCTAGGGTTATTTTTTCCTTCGGACTCAGCGAGGGGTTCTACCTCTACCGCTTCAAGGGCAGTGTCCTGGAGCGTGAGACTTTGGGTCAGGGGACACAACTGGGAAGGAGGACCAGTACCTCTCCCAGGCGTCCTCACCTGCTATGCTGAATAGGGGCTTTGTGGGGGATGGCAAGATTAGAAGGGATAGACAAGGAAGAGGGATAGAAGCGACCGTGGCCTTAAGTTAGGTATATCCCGGTATTTGTCTGGAGGAAAAGTGGGACATCACAGAAAACTACTTCGAGGATGGCTGAAAATCGACCTCCCTCTCCGCCACAAACTCGGTTGACCTCCCGAGGCTGAACAGACCCCGTTCCAGCCCTCGAACCACTGCTCATATTTCGTGGCAGAGCCATGAATCGAACCTGGGCCTCCGCGATTAGCAGCTAATCACACTAAGCACTACGCCACAGAGGCGGACTATAGACATAATATACCGAGTCTTATAACTACTTAAAATAAACATTAAAACATTTATTATAACTTAAAGTTAATGTAAAATGTAATTTAACTCAATGTACAGTATTTGCTATGATTAAAAACTACATCTTGAAAATTTTAAACTAGGAATATTACTTATGCCTCAAGCTCTCTGTGATACAGAATACAGTAGCCAACATTGAATGCAATCTGTGCACCGTAACGAAGTGAGCTCGACGCTTGAGGCACAACTAATCCACGGTATTTACAGTCACAGCGAGTCGTGAAGGCATCAATATGCTCAGCTGCAAGTCATTACACAGCGTTCTAGAGGATTTGCAGATTTTACACCCTTTGGCGTGGAACTGGCTACAATACGCTAGTCCCTCTATTCATACCTGTGTCCCTGGAATGTCCGCAGTCCTGTTTAATAAATATCTGAAATCCGCAGCCTGTTTCCAGTCATTCGACCGGGTCAGGAATGGAGTGAATTGAAGCCCCCATCTAGCGGCGAGGGTAGGAATTGTGCCGGCTGCCGAAGCCTGTCGCACTTCTCTGGAGCAATGATTAATGAATGACAAATGATATGAAATGATACTGGAGAGCAGTGTTGCCAGGTCTCCCAAAATTTCTGGAGATCTCCCGATATTTTCCAACACACACCAGAAAACCCTATAAAACAAAAGATCTCCAACATTTCTTCTAATACAAATTTAAGGAAGAGAATAATGATTAATGGTGCATGATATGTTTGTGCCGAAAAACTTCTTCCTCATCTCACTGCGTGATCGATAACATCACTCGTTAGGTACTTCCCCGTATTAATTTTAGGCTCGAATTACGTAACCTCTGCGCCTCTTACCATCGCCCTCTACGCCTTCTCAATACAGCAATATGAGCGATATGGGCCTAGTTCTCATTTTTACCACCGAGCTCTGCTTCGCTGGCATTGAAACACGATTGTTCATTACAGCACACGTTAAGTGTTCTGTATATTTCTGTTCAAATATATAGTCAATCACTCAATAAACATATTTGAAACACACCTTACACCTTCATAAAGAAATTCAATGAAGAACGTACCGCTCTGCAGCGGAAAAATCGTACAAAATAATGTTAACGGTAGGTAGTAAATACTGTAGAAAATAAATAATTTCACACACTTTGCTGTTTAAGTGTTTCGAGTTTTCGCGTTTAAATCTTTCAAAGATCTATGTTATGTGGCTATGTTATTTAAGAACAGGAATAGCACACTCGCAAATAACTGCACTCAATAACTATGAATGTCCGATTGCAGGACAACTGAAGTGACGAAAATCACGCAACGCAGGCACTAAATAGTCACTCATAGACGCAACAGGATTTTCATGCACAAATGGTTGTGCTTTCAATACAAAACCATGAATAACTTTCAAAACCCACAGTGGCAAATCAGACGGGTGCTGCAGCCTCCTGTTTTAATATATTTTATAAATCAAGTCCATTAGCACTGTTAAACACCTTGGCCTTGTCAAAAGAATCAAGCTTCTTGTCTGGGTGCAGTGTTGCTACATTTGTGATACTGACACGTATGTCGAATCAACTTTTTATCGATAACATGTATTTGGCAGTGGTACCTGCATTAAAAACCGTGCATATCTGTATACGAATGGTCTTTTAAATATTCTAGGGCTGTTATTACTTCAGTCGCGAAAATATCTTTCGCGCGCCGCACATTCATTTTCTTAAACTTAGACGGCTCGATGTTTTTGCATGTAAGAAAAATAAAACAGTTTCACAGTTCCATTTGATTGCATGTGATACCAGTTATATCCTGGGAACCATCAAACACAGATTTTTTTGAGTAAAGAATTCCTTACTTTTCAGAATGTGCCATTTGTCGAAAGCAAGAAGAGGCATTTCACTATCGACAGGATGACAAATCTTCGGTTTAATGTGTTTTGAAGAAAACATTCTTCTTATCCTGCTAACATTAGTCTTATGATGAAATGAAATGAAATGAAATGAAATGTCGTATGGCTTTTAGTACCGGGATATCCCAGAACGGGTTCGGCTCGCCAGGTGCAGGTCTTTCTATTTGACGCTCGTACGCGACATGCGCGTCATGATGAGGATGAAATGATGATGAAGACAACACATACACCCAGCCCCGTGCATTGGAATTAACCAATTAAGGTTAAAATCCCCGACCCGGCCGGGAATCGAACCCGGAACCCTCTCAACCGAAGGCCATTACGCTGACCGTTCAGCCAACGAGTCGGACAGTCTTATGATTATCACTCACAATGCGCAACACGAAAAAACCGCAACCTTCGACTTCCTTTATTGTTTTGAGTGTTAAAGTACCTGTACCTAAGACTCTTAAAGAAGAAAAATGCTGCTGTAACATTTATTTTGTAGTCACAGCAGAAATTATAAAACAGAAAAGGTTATTAACTAGGGTAATTCGATTTCTACTTTCGCTTGCATGACAGCCATCTTGAGTAGTTTTTATTCGCTCAACATGGAATGAAGCGTCTCTCTGCTGAAAGAAGGTGTCGAGCTTCTTGACATATAACATCTGCTGTTCGATGGACTACCAATAATCGCAATCTCTCTGCTTCATTTAGGCACTGACTTTCTGCTAAGCGGCGCTCCTTTACTAAGAGACTTATTCCAGTCTCGCAGTTTATATCTCCAACGTAGCGTGAAAGTGTGGACTTATTCGGGGTGGCAAACATATCGTTTAGATGATCTCGAATTGAAATTCGGCGAAAAATCCTTTCTTGAAATAACATTTAGCCATTTATGACGTTGTTACTCGTTGAGAGCAAATTCATGAAACGAAATCCCACTTCCCGATCTGCTTTTCATCTTACATTAAGGCAGTAAACAGTATTATGTTCATACACATTAAGACGGTTCACGACCAAAGAAACAATCCAAATAAGGTAAACACAGGCTCAAATTACACCAGCACTCTTAGCAATGATCACTGAGCGTGTCTCGTCAAGCAGAATAATGCCAGCTTCTCAGCGCTCCAAGCGCCTGAAATAGTAACTACGCCGTGTTCGCTCGTTTACACGTGTGACTGGGCGAATGAGAAGCCGTATTAGCGCAGTCATAGTAGAGGGCGATGCTCTTACTGAACTCAAAACTCACGCTTGAGTGCATCATTCGAAGGGGAATCCCCGACCCGCACATAGAATACAAAATCCGCATCCTGCTACGACTTCAAAATTGGCACACAATTTCTACGCTTGATGAATAATTACATCTAGAGGAAGAGTGAAGGAGAAGAAGAAGAAGAAGAAGCATAGTGTGCTCAGAAAGTACGGGTGAGTGAAATTTTTCTCATAATAACTTCAAACGACTATTACATTATTTAATTTAGTCATAACATTAAAGTACTCGAGAAACTACCGAAAGTTTCACTAAAATTCCCGAAATATTAACGTACAATCTACCGATCGTTTATTTGTTGACCTGGCAACACTGTTGGAGAGTGTTGCTGGAATGAAAGATGGCAGGGAAAACCGGAGTACCCGGAGAAAAACCTGTCCCGCCTGCGCTTTGTCCAGCAAAAATCGCCCATGGAGTGGCCGGGAATGGAACCACAGAACCCAGCAGTGAGAGGCAGCCGCGCTGCCGCCTGAGCCACGGAGGGTCTTAACTTAAAAATCAGTTTGCCACAGCCTTATTCAATGACACTTATCCTACATGTGTTTCATCTAAGCTGGTATCAATAACAATAGTTTGGAAAGATTACAGACGTTACAAAATAGATCTTCGTATCAAGTTTTGATGTTACAGAGCCTTTCCTCCACAGTGACAACTCCATTAAGTAAGTGCAAAGGATTAGATGTAAAATTATCTGTCCACGTGCAACCGGTGATCTCGTGATTCGTTGACTGGAGTCTTCTTCGTCCGTCTCTGGGGTGTAGTGTTTAGTGTGATGAACTGCCGCCCCCGGAGGCCCAGGTTCGATTCCCGGCTCTGCCACAAAATTTGAATAGTGGTACGATGGCTGGTACGGGGTACACTCAGCCTTGGGAGGTCAACTGAGTAGAGGTGGGTTCGATCCCCACCTCAGCCATCCTGGAAGTGTTTTTCCGTGGTTTCCCACTTCTCCTCCAGGCAAATGCCGGTATGGTACCTAACTTGAGGACACGGCCGCTTCCTTCCCTCTTCCTTGTCTATCCCTTCCAAACTTCCCATCCCCCCGCAAGGCACCTGTTCAGCATAACAGGTGAGGCCACCTGGGTGAGGTACTGGTCATTCTCCCCAGTTGTATCCCCGACCCAGAGTCTGAAGCCCCAGGACACTGCCCTTGAGGCGGTAGAGGTGGGATCCGTCGCTGAATCCGAGGGAAAAACCGACCCTGGAGGGTAAGCAGATTAAGAAGAAGAAGAATAAGAAGGAGGAGAAGAAGAAGAAGAAGTTCTTCCCAATATAAAACAGACATTTCTGAGTGGTCGTGAGCATGATTCGTAGATATAGTATAGGCTAGATAACTGAGCTGAACAAATTGTCGAACGCCAATTAAGTTATCCCTTAAATGCAGAGCAATGCGTATGTGCACAGGAGAATTTACTTGCTTGTTATATCTGCTTCACGAGTGTTCACAACACGGGGACAATGCTTTGCCACAGTGAAGTGTTTACCAGTGGACTGAAAAGTTCAAAAGGGATCGAACGAGCGTGAAGGAAGAGGAAAGATATGACCGTCCATCTACAGCTTAACTGATGCCAATATTGAAAAAGTGCGTGATATGATTCTGAATAACAGACGAGTGACTGTTGACGACATGGCTAACCATATGCATAACAGGTTTAACATTCACAAAGTCTGTTCGAGATGAGTTCGAAAACAACTCAGTGAAGAGCAGAAGCGCAATCGTGTGAGAATCTATCAGCACCTACGGAATGGTCATGCTAACGAAGGTGAAACGCATCTGAAACGGATCATCACCGGAGATGAAACATGGGTTCACCACTTCGAACCAGAGAGCAAACGTCAGAGCATGGAACGGAAGCATCCGCTGTGGCAAAACATTGTCCCTGTATTGTGCTGAAAGTCTTCTATGAATTTCCGCTCCTGGTACACCCTCAGACCACAAAAAGTGGATTACGGAACACTGTTCTTCCTTGATGCAAACAGAGAGCGGCAACATCGCAAACTGTACTGATCTGATAACGCTGAAACCTACCACAGACGTAGACAACGATGGTGACTAGTACTAAAAAAGTATTAAAATTTACCTATGATAACAATGACATTTACAGCAATATACAAAATTTGAAAACTAGAAAAGCAGCTGGAATTGATAAGGTTTCGGGGGATATACAAAAAACAATGGGTTGGGATTTAGTACAATATCTGAAGTACTTATCTGATTGTTTGGTTGAAGGAGCTATACCAAATGAATGGAGAGTTGCTATATTAGCCCCTGTGTACAAAGGAAAGGGTGATAGACATAAAGCTGAAAATTACAGGTCAGTCAGTTTGACATGCATTGTATGTAAGCTTTGGGAAATCATTCTTTCTGTTTATATAAGGCATGTTTTTAAAATTAAAATCTGGTTTGATAGAAGGCAGTTTGGGTTTAGGAAAGGTTATTCCACTGAAGCTCAACTTGTAGGATTCCAGCAAGAAACAGCATATATCTTGGATTCAGGAGGTCAAATGAACTCTATCGCAACTGACCAGTCTAAGGCATTTGATAGGGTGGATCATGGGAGACTACTGGCAAAAATGAGTGCAATTGGACTAGAAAAATGAGTGACTGAATGGGTGGCTATATTTCTAGAAAATAGTAGGTGACGCTTTATCTATCCCTGTAATAATTAAGAGGGGAATTCCTGAAGGCAGTATTATTGGACCTTTATGTTTTCTTATATATATCGATGCTATGTGTAAAGAAGTGGAATCAGATAAGGCGTTTTGCAGATGTTATTATGTACAGAGTAATAAATATGTTACAAGATTACGAGCAACTGCAAGATGACTTTGATAATGTTGTGAGATGGACAGGAGGCAATGGTATGATGATAAACAGGGTTAAAAGTAAGGTTGTGATTTTCAGAAATAGGAAAAGTCCTCTCAGTTTTAATTAATGCGTTGATGGGGTGAGAGTTCCTTTTGGGGATCATTGTAAGTGTGTTAATATAAGGAAAGGTCTTCATTGGCGTAATCACATGGATATGATTGTAAATAAAGGGTACAGATCTCTGCATGTGGTTATGAGGGTATTTAGGGGTTGTAGTAAGGATGTAATGGATGGGGCATATCATTCTCTGGTAAGACCCCAACTGGAGTACGGTTCCAGTGTATGAGACCCTCAGCAGAATTACTTGATTCAAGAACTGAAAAAAAAAAATCCGAAGAAAAGCAGCTCGATTTGTTCTGGGTGATTTCCAACAAAAGAGTAGCGTTACAAAAATGTTGCAAAATTTAGGCTGGGAAGACTTGGGAGAAAGGAGACGAGCTGCTCGACTAAGTGGTATGTTCCGAGCTGTCAGCGGAGAGATGGCGTGGAATGACATTAGTAGACGAATAAGTTTGAGTGGCGTTTATAAAAGTAGGAAAGATCACAATATGAAGATAAAGCTGGAATTCAAGAAGAAAAATTGGGGCAAATATTCGGTTATGGGAAGGGAAGTTAGGGATTGGAATAACTTACCAAGGGAGAAGTTCAATCAATTTCTAATTTCTTTGCAATCATTTAAGACAAGGCTAGCAAAACAACAGATAGGGAATCTGCCACCTGGGTGACTGCCCTAAATGCAGATCAGTATTGATTGATTGACTAATTGATTGATCTAGCATCTGGTGAGCACACAACGCATAAAGTCAACCTAAAGATAATTACAGCACAATTTCGGAGACTTATTGATTTGCTCTAGTACATGTACCTTGCAGACGAACTTGCTCGGTGTCGTTAGTGTAACAAAAATGAACCGTCTTTTATAATATTTACCCCCTGTGGGTGGGGGCGCTAGAATAACACCCACGGTATACCCTGCCTGTCGTAAGATGCGACTAAAACGGGCTCCAGGGGATAACAAATCAAATCAAATCAAATCAAATCAAATCAAATCAAATCAAATCAAATCAAATCAAATCAAATCAAATCAAATCAAATCAAATCAAATCAAATCAAATCAAATCAAATCAAATCAAATCAAATCAAATCAAATCAAATCAAATCAAATCAAATCAAATCAAATCAAATCAAATCAAATCAAATCAAATCAAATCAAATCAAATCAAATCAAATCAAATCAAATCAAATCAAATCAAATCAAATCAAATCAAATCAAATCAAATCAAATCAAATCAAATCAAATCAAATCAAATCAAATCAAATCAAATCAAATCAAATCAAATCAAATCAAATCAAATCAAATCAAATCAAATCAAATCAAATCAAATCAAATCAAATCAAATCAAATCAAATCAAATCAAATCAAATCAACATGTCTTTATTTGCAAATGAGGTGTCTACCTCGGTGGTAAATGGTACACTAGAATACATTATTGTCAAGCACTAAATTTTAAATTAACAAGAGAAGAAGAAAATTTTCCTAGAATACAATATTATACAATTTACGCTAACATTTTGGAACCTAAGTAGCATAACGACCTGCTGCGTCTTAACCAGAGCTCCTTTTGCCACCACGTTTCAGATTTCCTGAAGAGCCTTGACAGCTATCGTAGCGGTCCCAGGGCCCTCGAAGTCCCCACTGTACTTCACCCCTACAGGCAGTCCCCTACTTGGGCTGTCCAAACTCCATAGACCAGGGGATGGAATTAATTTATTCACACACATTTTTTATTTACAATAACCTACACTGGTAGAATTTCCTCTAACATTTCATTTATTTTCTCTGTTGCTGTTTATTCTCTTCTTGAATATCTGTACAGATTTTGGAAAAGGATCAAACACTACCCCTGGTAAACTGTTCCACTCCTTTACGCCCTTCCCAATAACGTGAAAATTTACTCCAATCGCTTCTGTTAAAATTCCTTCTAATTTTATACTTGTGGTCAGTCCTGCCGATATAATTATTTTCCAACTAAAGCCTCTCACGGATTTCTCCCCATGCTTCTTCTCCTGTATAGGCTCTATATAATCCTATAAGTCTAGTTTTCTCCCTTCTCTTACTTAAAGTTTCCCATTCAAATGTTCCACTGACATTTCTGATACACTACTTTTTCTCCTGAAATCCCCCGTTACAAATCTTGCTGCTTTCCTCTGAACACTATCAATTTCTTTTATTAGGTATTCTTGGTGAGGATCCCAAACACTGTTTGCATATTCCAATAATGGACGAACCATACTTAAGTAACTTTTTCTTTTAATTCTTTGTTGCATCCTTTAAGTAGCCTCATTAGGACATGTAAGGATCTGTACGCTTTCCCAACAATGTCATCAACATGAACCTTCCAGTGCAAATTACCTTCAAATCTCACACCTAAGTATTTGCACTTGCCATCTTTTGGGATAACTACCTCATCCAAAGTATATTCAAATTCAGTTTTAAAGCTCATGTTTGTAACTGTTGTAACAGTTGATTTGGCTCCATTAACCTTCATATTATTTTCTTCGACCCATTGTTGGATACTCTCAAGGTCCCTTTGTAATTCTGAACAATCAATGAAGTTATTTATTTCCCTATAAACAATTATGTCATATGCATACAATCTTATTTTTGATGTTATATTGTTCCCTAAATCATTTTCGTATGTTAAGAAAAGTAACGGACCGATGATACTGCCCTGTGCAATTCCAGGGTTTGAAATAGGGAGCGTGAGTTGGCGACCACGGAGCCCTAAGCTGAGTCCTAGCAATGCTTCCACTTACTTGTGCCAAGCTCTCACTTTCATCTATCCTATCTGGCCTTCCTTGGTCAACTCTTGTTCTTTTCCAACCCCGACGGTTTCGAAGTGTCGGACCCTTCTATTTTTGTCTCTGATTAGTGTTATATAGAGGATGGTTGCCTAGTTGTACTTCTTCTCAAGACAATAATCACCACCAACTTTCATTATTTTTCTTGCTAATCAACTGGAGTGGTGTACATTTTAAACAGCTCCAGCTTCTTGGAAAGGTTTAGCAATAAAACTGATGAGCCCACTGCTACACTGGGGCGAAACGATGGTAATTTCACGGCTGGAAAAAGCCTGAAGAGCTTAAATGTTTTAAATAAAATGTTGTTTACCTCAGCAAGGACATCCCTAAGACTGAAGTGTGGCAGTAGCTGCAGTAATCGCACGTAAAACATTCAAAACTCTTTTAACATTTTGACTGGTACAACGACGGATGCAGGGTGGGTGTCGGCCCACGAGTGACCACGGCTGGTCCGACAACTCTGCACTCTGACCGACCAACCGAGCAGAGGAGGAGTGGCACGGCTCTACCGTGTCTGTACGACTCTGAATTCGGGAGACGGTGGGAGACTGGTCCCCACCGTCGGCTGCCCTGAGAATGGTTTTCATGGTTTTCTTCTGCACTAAGGCGAGTGCCGAGACAGTTCAGGCCATGGCCGCCAACCCCCTCACCTTCACCTCACATCTCCTTCTCCGATACAATTCTCCTGGCCTGAGAGACGGTGTCACCATCTAAGAGGCACGCCCGCCTCCCCCTTCAGGGGAGTAATGAAAACAGTAGTAGACAGAGAAACTGCCACCTGGACGACTGCCCTAAGTGCAGATCAATGGCGATTGACTGATTAATTCGCGCCGCAACAAATAACACTGTGCAACAGTTTTTTCTGTCCTCTGAATACAGTTATGTGATTTCACTTGTTATGGATATGGGGAATGAGGATTTGAAAACAAAAACAGTCTTTCACTTACCATTTTCACAAACCACAGTTTTTAATACTTATGAAAAATACGTAATTTTGACCAAGGAGACGTTTAGAACGATATTTTTGGTCGTTATTGTTGGTATTCCACCGACGCACCAGGTTGAAGATCCCCGCGTTGTAAAACACCGCGTCCCTTCACGGCCTTTTTGAAGGGACCTAAGGCGTGATAATCGCATGGGAAGAGATGAGGACTATAGGGCGGGTGCTCGAGTGCCTTCCACCGTCCGCTTGTTGTTGCCCGTAATGGATGAGGCTGGAAACGCGACCCACGCGGAACGTGATGCACCATTCCACAACAGACATGTTGCCCCATGCACAGTCTTAATCTCCGATGGATGTCCACCGGTGTTTGGCCATCGGCAGCCAGTAACAGAATAACAGCATCTTGGTCCTGTTTAGACGCATTCGGAAATAACGTCGCCATAGTTCACGTGGCCACATTTAACGCCCGCCCCATGGCAAGACATCACTGCCATACTAATACCTTCGCCTACATGTCCGTGCTTAAATACCCCCATCAGAGTCGCGCTACGCTGCCTGTCTGTTGCAGAAGCTTTTTGATCACGCCTTATAGTATGGTAGACACGGTTCGTAAACTGACTTTCTTTCCTTGTCCACCTTGTCAGCTTGGGTTAGATCTTTCTTGAATCTTACGGATTGATCTACCTGATTGATACCAACAACATCAGCCCTTTTTGTGGAACCATCAGGTGAGAAGCAAAGGACCTCCTCTTATACTTTCCATTGTAAATACTTTAGATCTGTAGTCAATGCAGTGTTGGCTGTGCATTGCAGTCAGATTAGTAATACGTAACTTCAGTATTTCTTTAGCTTTTCGATCAGTCATGGCATCATCACAAGTTCAATAACATTTAGAGTAATTATTACCGGCGGTATGTGATGAAAAAAACCCGATAAATGATTTAACAGTACTTTAATAATAGTCACTTGTAGAGAAACGCCGCGAACCTGCTCCACCGCCACAAAGAAGTAATTACTATCGCCAATGATGCGTGTCCCATAAAACATAATCTGAAGCCCATATCATTAAAATAATTCCTGTGGCTGTTGAACTTCCCTGTTTGTGCTGCAAATCATGAACTTTTCCAAGGTAAAGCAAGATAAGGCTGGATATCAGGCTCAATGCAACTGAAATGTATTTTCTCAGGACATTCGGCATCCACTCTCAATAATAATAATAATAATAATAATAATAATAATAATAATAATAATAATAATAATAATAATAATAATAATAGTCTAATAATAATAATAATAGTATAATAATAATAATAATAATAATAATAATAATCGTATGACTTCAGCAACCGTGTGCAAGCATTATTATTTGACGCCATCTGGCTGTCTGGTCGTCAATTTCGACGTTCTGTTTTACTCTGGGCCCACTAGATGGCAGAACAAACCGAATGTCTCTTGGGCGGAGTCTATGGCTGAGTTTTAATATATTTATTTTGAATAATCACCAAATGTGTTACCTAAGATCTTTTACATACCAACATCGTACGACATGGAGTGTCAAACTGAATTTTTTTTGCATTTAAAAAATTGTCTGCCGGGTTTGAACGCGCTATATTCGGATCAAGAAACCGACACTCTAGCACTGTTCCACTGAGTGAGAGCCATTGTCGGTAAATTTTAATGACAGGTAGTCTAAAAGTCAGCACATCTTAAAATAAAAACACCACCACACTTTTCACTTTTACCTTTGCGAAAATCAAATGCTCTTGTGCCTCCCGGTCATGAATATCCATCGACGGCTGCTAATTTCAGATGACCACCAGCCATACGACCTAGCCTACACGGTTGCTAGGTAGCACTGTCTGACCATCCATTCATACCTTACATCACAGCCTGCACGGTTGCTAGGTAGCATTGTCTGGCCGCCCATCCGTACTTTACATCACAGCCTGCACGGTTGCTAGGTAGCACTGTCTGACCATCCATTCATACCTTACATCACAGCCTGCACGGTTGCTAGGTAGCACTGTCTGACCATCCATCCATACCTTTCATCCCAGCCTGCACGGTTGCTAGGTAGCACTGTCTGACCATCCATTCATACCTTACATCCCAGCCTGCACGGTTGCTAGGTAGCATTGTCTGACCATCCATTCATACCTTACATCCCAGCCTGCACGGTTGCTAGGTAGCATTGTCTGGCCGCCCACCCATACTTTACATCTCAGCCTGCACGGATGCTAGGTAGCATTGTCTGGCCGCCCACCCATACTTTACATCACAGCCTGCACGGTTGCTAGGTAGCATTGTCTGACCATCCATTCATACCTTACATCCCAGCCTGCACGGTTGCTAGGTAGCATTGTCTGGCCGCCCACCCATACTTTACATCTCAGCCTGCACGGATGCTAGGTAGCATTGTCTGGCCACCCATCCATACCTTTCATCACAGCCTGCACGGTTGCTAGGTAGTACTGTCTGACCATCCATCCATACCTTTCATCCCAGCCTGCACGGTTGCTAGGTAGTACTGTCTGGCCGCCCATCCATACTTTACATCACAGCCTGCACGGTTGCTAGGTAGCACTGTCTGACCATCCATCCATACCTTTCATCACAGCCTGCACGGTTGCTAGGTAGCATTGTCTGGCCGCCCACCCATACTTTACATCTCAGCCTGCACGGATGCTAGGTAGCATTGTCTGGCCGCCCACCCATACTTTACATCACAGCCTACACGGTTGCTAGGTAGCACTGTCTGACCATCCATCCATACCTTTCATCACAGCCTGCACGGTTGCTATGTAACACTGTCTGACCATCCATCCATACCTTTCATCACAGCCTACACGGTTGCTAGGTAGCACTGTCTGACCATCCATCCATACCTTTCATCACAGCCTGCACGGTTGCTAGGTAGTACTGTCTGACCATCCATCCATACCTTTCATCCCAGCCTGCACGGTTGCTAGGTAGTACTGTCTGGCCGCCCATCCATACTTTACATCACAGCCTGCACGGTTGCTAGGTAGCATTGTCTGGCCACCCATCCGTACTTTACATCACAGCCTGCACGGTTGCTAGGTAGCATTGTCTGGCCACCCATCCGTACTTTACATCACAGCCTGCACGGTTGCTAGGTAGTACTGTCTGGCCGCCCATCCATACTTTACATCACAGCCTGCACGGTTGCTAGGTAGCATTGTCTGGCCACCCATCCGTACTTTACATCACAGCCTGCACGGTTGCTAGGTAGCATTGTCTGGCCACCCATCCGTACTTTACATCACAGCCTGCACGGTTGCTAGGTAGCTCTGTCTGACCATCCATCCATACCTTTCATTCCAGCCTGCACGGTTGCTAGATAACATTGTCTAGCCACCCATGCGTACTTTACATCACAGCCTACACGGTTGCTAAGTAACATTGTCTGGCCACCCATGCGTACTTTACATCACAGCCTACACGGTTGCTAAGCAACATTGCCTGGTCACCCATGCGTACTTTAACATCACAGCCTGCACGGTTGCTAGATAACATTGCCTGGCCACCCATCTATCCTTTACATCACAGTCTGCATGGTTGCTAAGTAACAATGTCTGGCCACCCATCCATCCGTTACATCACGGTCTGCCTGGTTGCTAAGTAACAATGTCTGGCCACCCATCCATCCTTTACATCACAGTCTGCATGGTTGCTAAGTAACAATGTCTGGGCACCCATCCATCCTTTACATCACAGCCTACACGGTTGCTAGATAACATTGTCTGGCCACCCATCCATCCTTTACATCACAGCCTACACGGTTGCTAGATAACATTGTCTGGCCACCCATCCATACTTTACATCACAGCCTACACGGTTGCTAAGTAACATTGCCTGGCCACCCATCCGTCCATCCTTTACATCACAGTCTGCATTGTTGCTAAGTAGCAATGTCTGGCCACCCATCCATCCTTTACATCACAGTCTGCATGCTTGCTAAGTAACAATGTCTGGCCACCCATCCATACTTTACATCACAGCCTACACGGTTGCTAAGTAACATTGCCTGGCCACCCATCCGTCCATCCTTTACATCACAGTCTGCATTGTTGCTAAGTAGCAATGTCTGGCCACCCATCCATCCTTTACATCACAGTCTGCATGCTTGCTAAGTAACAATGTCTGGCCACCCATCCATACTTTACATCACAGCCTACACGGTTGCTAAGTAACATTGCCTGGCCACCCATCCGTCCATCCTTTACATCACAGTCTGCATTGTTGCTAAGTAGCAATGTCTGGCCACCCATCCATACTTTACATCACAGTCTGCATGGTTGTTAGATTACACTTTCGTCACACCAACTTCCGCCAAGCTAACTTCAGTAACGCAATTTTTCAAGATGATCTCCAGCCATACGACATATGTATGTTAAAACCATAACACAATTTGGTCAAATAAATTATTACATCTAATAATGGTCTACGTCCAAAATGAAATTCAAACGGTTATGTGAGTCTAAAGGTACCCGCTCTACAAAGATAAAATAACATTCCTTAAAGTTAATGCAATTTAGTTTAGCGCGTAATTATGTAACAAATGTTCTATAGTGTCTTGGAAGAAGTGTAGCATGACTACAGATTTTGTAATTTGTAGTTTCAACATGTAGGGTAACTGTGCTTATGAAAAAACACGAGCATTGACATTGAATTAACAAACATTTTCTATAAACGTATAGGAAAACAATGATCTCTTCTTCCACAATTTCAGTTGTTATGAAGAAAAAAGTCATTTAGAGGAACTTCTGCATGTGTATGTGAGTGTGTAGGGAAAAGAGTAACTGACAGGGCGGTAAAGTGAAATTAATTACGAATGAGTGAACGAGTGGGCGATTAGCTAACTGTCGATAAAGAGAATAAATGTGCAGTGAAAATTTATTTACGTATATATTTTGTTCACAGTAATTTGTAAATTTATATGAAGTATAGGTTAAGGAAACTTATTATATGAACATGGGGCTCACCTTTTCGCTCTAGATCTTCCATGTTTCTATCCAGAATATTGTGTTAAATAAAATAATACTAGTACGCATATACTGTATAGTGTACATTGGCCGTTAAAATCGAAGTAATCTAGTTCACTTTAAAGTCTAATTTCTTCCTTAACGTCCGGCTCTATGGCTAAATGGTTAACGTGCTGACCTTTGGTCATAGGGGTCCCAGGTTCGATTCCCGACAGGGTCAGGAATATTAACCATCACTGGTTAATTTCGCTGACACGAGGGTTGGGTGTATGTGGCGTCTTCATCATCATTTCATCCTCATCACGACGCGCAGGTCGCCTGCGGTTGTCAAATGAAAAGACCTGCATCTGGCGAGCGGCACTAAAAGCCATACGCCATTCATTTTTCTTCTTTAACATTAAATCCCGAGTAAATGTAGGGGAAAATGTTCAAGATATTAAAAAGATAATCTACAGTAATACGTGAAAATCAGGTGTAGATTTTTAAGACTGGTACTCTCAAGAAGCACTGAAAAATCTCTTCCAGAAGGCCAGGGCTTCTTCCAGTAGCTTCCTTTAAACACAAATTACACCACCTCACTCGCAGTGTATCAAAACTCAGTATTCAATTTCTGGGGATGATAGAAGGGACAAAAGCATTTTTAATTAAATAAACATAGGATAGAAATCAATAGTTGAAGTACATTCTGAGGTGGTTGAGAATCAAACTGTGACATGTCAATTTCCCAGACCAAGTCAGCAATATTTTCGTAACACTACTCTTTTGTCAGAAGTTGCCCAGAACAAATCGCACTGCTTTCTTTTTGATATTTTCCAGCTCTGGTATCAAGAAATCTTTGTCATGGGTACATTTGAACCATACTATAATCGGGATCTTACCAGTGACATGTAAGCTCCTCCTTTACAACTTTACTACAACCCCTAAATACACTTTGGTACGTAAAGCCATTAAGCATATTAAGGAATCTGTAACCTATATTTACAGGTTCGTTAACGTGATATCCCCAAGGAAGACCTTTAGACCTATTTACACTGACTGACAGTGACAATGCAACACCAAGGAGTAGTGGTTCGAAAGGGATGAAAGTTGGGAAAAAAACAGAGACGGCACGGATGAATAATTGATGTTTATTTCAAACCGATATGCAGGTTACACAATGCGCACGGCATCGACTCAGTAGGATGTAGGACCACCGCGAGCGGCGATGCACGCAGAAACACGACGAGGTACAGAGTCAATAAGAGTGCGGATGGTGTCCTGAGGGATGGTTCTCCATTCTCTGTCAACCATTTGCCACAGTTGGTCGTCCGTACGAGGCTGGGGCAGAGTTTGCAAACGGCGTCCAATGAGATCCCACACGTGTTCGATTGGTGAGAGATCCGGAGAGTACGCTGGCCACGGAAGCATCTGTACACCTCGTAGAGCCTGTTGGGAGATGCGAGCAGTGTGTGGGCGGGCATTATCCTGCTGAAACAGAGCATTGGGCAGCCCCTGAAGGTACGGGAGTGCCACCGGCCGCAACACATGCTGCACGTAGCGGTGGGCATTTAACGTGCCTTGAATACGAACTAGAGGTGACGTGGAATCATACGCAATAGCGCCCCAAACCATGATGCCGCGTTGTCTAGCGGTAGGGCACTCCACAGTTACTGCCGGATTTGACCTTTCTCCACGCCGACGCCACACTCGTCTGCTGTGACTATCACTGACAGAACAGAAGCGTGACTCATCGGAGAACACGACGTTCCGCCATTCCCTAATCCAAGTCGCTCTAGCCCGGCACCATGCCAGGCGTGCACGTCTATGCTGTGGAGTCAATGGTAGTCTTCTGAGCGGACGCCGGGAGTGCAGGCCTCCTTCAACCAATCGACGGGAAATTGTTCTGGTCGATATTGGAACAGCCAGGGTGTCTTGCACATGCTGAAGAATGGCGGTTGACGTGGCGTGCGGGGCTGCCACCGCTTGGCGGCGGATGCGCCGATCCTCGCGTGCTGACGTCACTCGGGCTGCGCCTGGACCCCTCGCACGTGCCACATGTCCCTGCGCCAACCATCTTCGCCACAGGCGCTGCACCGTGGACACATCCCTATGGGTATCGGCTGCCATTTGACGAAGCGATCAACCTGCCCTTCTCAGCCCGATCACCATACCCCTCGTAAAGTCGTCTGTCTGCTGGAAATGCCTCCGTTGACGGCGTCCTGGCATTCTTAGCTATACACGTGTCCTGTGGCACACGACAACACGTTCTACAATGACTGTCGGCTGAGAAATCACGGTACGAAGTGGGCCATTCGCCAACGCCGTGTCCCATTTATCGTTCGCTACGTGCGCAGCACAGCGGCGCATTTCACATCATGAGCATACCTCAGTGACGTCAGTCTACCCTGCAATTGGCATAAAGTTCTGACCACTCCTTCTTGGTGTTGCATTTGCTCTGTCAGTCAGTGTATATTAATACCTAAGTCGATACAGTAAACCCGGTGATGTACTTTAATCGTACAAACAAAGTAATTAAAATATAGAGGACGTTTCCTGTTAGTGAAACTTATAACCTGACTTCTCACACCTTTTATCATCACACCATTGTCTGCTGTTCATCTCATTACATTGTCGAAGTGTTTTTGCGGTCGCTCGCAACCCTGTAACTTATTTACTATTCTCTATAGTATAACATCATCTAAAAAATGTCTTATCTGTGATTCCAATTCTTTACTCATATAATTTATACACGGCTGTGCAAGACTTAAGGACGAAAGTAACTTGCGCAAGTTGTGTCACTGCCACTCGATGGAACTTGAACTATACGCAGGAACTGCTACAGTATGGTGCGGTAGGCAACTGAAAGGAATATGCGATGAGACGAACAGAAATGACACTTTTATACAGGGACTACCTGTTGCCCACGGCTTCGCTCGCGAGGATTTCGTAAATTGATAAAAATTAATTAAACCTCGGTACTGAACTAAGACATTATGTAAAAATTCGTAAAGTGTAAAATGTCGCCAAAATATTGCATCTCTTTTACCCCAGAACCTCTTTATAAACCACGTTTGTGGCATTGCCTTTTGGGGGTAAGGTGACCAAGCCACTGGCAGAGCTAAATCTGGAACATGCGACATGGAACTCCACATGTGAGAAACAGTCTTCTTTTAAGTCGAAATAAAAGAAAGGTTTTCTTTATTTCTAAAGGAGATTCCAAAAACCAGTTTTCACGCCTGTAACATCTTAGTTCCTGAGATATAAGTATCCTCATTAAGAGAATTCAACCTCTTCTTCACTGCTTTTCGATCTCCAGCTTAAGTTGATTTTCCGAAAACAAAAAGTACGCGTTTCTTTATTTTTAAAGGAGACTGTAAATACCAATTTTCACGTCTGTAACATGTTAATTTTATGAGATATACTGTAGATATATTCATTTTATAAATCGCCCCACTCCTTGCCTGAGTGGTCAGCGTTGAGGCCTTCGGTTCACAGGGTTCCAGGTTCAATTCCAGGATGAGTCGGAGAATTAAATCTCGTGTGATTAATTCTTCTGGCTCGGGGACAGGTTGTTTGTGTTTGTACCAAGACTCTCCTCTTCATATCACTCAACACACCACCTTAGGAACCACAACAGGAACACGCAATAGTAATTACATCCCTACACATAGAGTCGTCGTCAGGAAGGGCATCCAGCCGTAAAACAGGGTCAAATCCACATCTGCAACACAGTTCACACCCGCGACCCCACAGATATGGGAAAAGCAATAGAAGAAGAAGATACTCATTTTAAAAATTCAACCCACCGATCTCGATAGCTGCAGTTGCTTAAGTGAGGCCAGTATCCAGTATTCGGGAGATAGTGGGCTCGAGCCCCACTGTCGGCAGCCCTGAAGATGGTTTCCCGTGGTTTCTCATTTTCACATCAGGCTGTACCTTAAATAAGGCCACGGCCGCTTCCTTCCCACTTCTAGCTCTTTTCTATCCCATCGTCGCCATGAGACCTCTCTGTATCGGTGCGATGTAAAGCAAATTGCAAAAAAAAAAAAAAAAAAAAAAAAAAAAAAAAAAAAAAAAAAAAAAAAAACCACGCATTTTTTATATTTCACCCCCCTTACATGGATTTTCCAAAAATATGTATTCATTTAATTTTAAAGGAGATTCCAAGTACCAATGCGATATATTGTAGATAGTTCATTGTAGTTCATTTTCTTAACCGATTCCTAGAACAGGGTTAGTGTGGTGCCAATATCTCCGTAACGGTTGACTTTTGGGTCTTAAAACATGGTTTTCGGGCCCGTAGGGCTTAGCGAGTTTTGTTCTTTGCGCCAAAGGGCTTAAAATGAGCTTTATCTCGTCCTTGTACTATAAATTCGATTTCGCCTATATTAGCCTATTATTTTTATATTTTTATATCTCCCCCCTCGTTCCTCCCCTCTGGAATTGTTTTGAAAATAAAATACAGCTCATGTTACTCACTGGCAATGTAGGTTTCTATAGGTTAAGTAATTTTTAAAATCGGTTCAGTAGTTTTTGAGTCTATCCGTTACAAACAAATATACAATTTTTTCCTTTTTATAATATTATTAGTATGGACAATAAATTACACGTAAGTCACTGTGACTCATGGTCCCCTGGACATCACAAAAGAAGAGACATGGTTCTTAAATGCGTGTGTGATCACCATGGACAGCGATGCATGCTCTGCAACGTGTTCCCATGCTGGTCACAAAACTGGTAAGACGTTCTTATGGTAAGGCTTTCCATTCCTCCACCAGCGCGGTTGACAGCTGTCGGATGGTTATTGGTGTATGTACGTGCTACAATACGTCTGCCCAACATGTCCCACACGCGCTCGATGGGATTTAAGTCGGGGGAAGGGGCAGGCCAGTCCATTCGCCGAATATCCTCTCGTTCCAAGAGCTCCTTCACCGGCGCTGTTCGATGCGGTCGTGCATATTCATCATAAAAGAAATGAAGTCAGGGCCGAATAGACCCCTGAAAAGACGCACATGGGGAAGGAGTACACTGTCACAATAACGTTGACCGTTGAGTGCACCCCGTTCAAACCGTAACATCTCGCTGATTGACTCACAGTGTCTTGTCCCATTCCTTCAACTGCCTCGTTTTGTGGCGCCAGACCCATTTGGCGCTATAGTCGCGCTGACCTCGCGCCAGGTTTCTATGCACGTGTGGCAGACTTCTGGCAACATGTTACCTCATTTTTATTCATTTCCACCGAGTAGGTGATATCTTATATCGTTTTATCTATCCCGTCCTTAAGTTTTGCACAGCAGTGTATATAAGAAAACAAAGGTCCAGTTGGGTCTTTACCGACGGACCGTAAAGATAAACATATTCTAAGTCAAAAATATTGAAGTGCAATATTATGCCTCCCCCACCATAACACTTGGACCACCAAAATTATCATGTTTGACAATGTTCCTGGGTGCATTACGTGTTCCCACCTCTCGCCAGATGAGGGTAGGCCTACGTCTAGAATCGCTACTTAGACTGAATCTACTCTCAGTTGAGAAGAGCACCCGTCGGTCCAGACCTGATGCTCTTGGCACCATCGCAAACGGTGCGGCCGATGTGCAGGTGTCAACGGAACATAACGTAACGGTCGTCGGGCAAACAGACCACCCTCATGCAGTCGCCGTGAGATTGTGTGCCTTGCAGCCCTGTTAAGTGTATTGCACCCGCTGTGTGAAGTGAGTCTCTTCTTGCCTGCTGCGGAATGTATCAGTAATCTGCTGCTATAGTCGACCCCGTGCTCTCCTTTTGGGCAACATAACTTGTGGTTCGGAATGGTCTCCATGCACGTGAAACAATGCTGCGAGAAATACCAAAATCCTGGGCTACACACGTCAGACTTCGTCCTTCTTCCATCTTCTCGATGATCCAAATGTCTCCAGGCCATGCTGTAAGGAATGACACCACCACAGTGCACCGTAACAGCTCGCTGATTGACTCACACTGTCTTGTCCCGTTCCTTCAACTGTCTCGTTTTGTGAGGCCAGACCCAGTCACGCTGACCTCGCGCAAGGTTTCTATGCATGTGTGGCAGACTTCTGGCAACATGTTACCGCATTTTTATTAATTTCCACCGAGTAGTTGATATGTTATGTTGCTTTATCTATCTCGTCCTTAAATTTTGCACAGCAGTGTATATAAGAAAACAAAGGTCCAATTGGGTCTTTACCGACGGACCGTAAAGATAAACATATTCGAAGTCAAAAATCTCCAGTAATTACCAGCAATCCTCATTGACTTCATTGTATATAATGATAAAATTAATTTCTAGAAATAGGTGGCTGCTGACGAAAAAACAACTATCCTCTGTGGGAATAATGGTGGGATGAAGTGATTGGTAGCGCGGAGTAACCAGCCACTTACTAAGGAGTTCGATGCACTTTAATCGGGCCGTAATGAAGAGACGACACGCTTTGATGTCTAAATAGCAGAGTTGGACATCAGACCATGTAATAAGTTGCCCTTGAAGAAGCGAGTTGTACAACACCTGGGCTGAGCCATACCAGTATCATAAAACACGACTTGTAGCTGAGCCATGTGCGCAATTTTGCACCCTTATACAGTATATCACCCTGAAAATTGACCGTGTGATTCACCATGATGTTACTGTTTGGGTCATCGGTCCATAGACTAGTTTAATGCAGCTCTCCATGCCAACCTATTCTG
This sequence comes from Anabrus simplex, assembly GCF_040414725.1. NCBI lineage: Eukaryota > Metazoa > Arthropoda > Insecta > Orthoptera > Tettigoniidae > Anabrus > Anabrus simplex. The sequence goes on along the minus strand of NC_090269.1, from coordinate 420,060,888 downwards.
TGCTAACAATTTCATTTCTACTACATCCTACATTTTCTCTTTGGTCTTGGTCATATTCATACCTTGGTGTAGCCCGCCTACACTTCCCTCAAAAACCCAGATGTGTCCTATCATTCTATCTCTACTTCTCATCAAATTTCGCCAAATAGTTGTCCTCTCACCAATTCGATTCAGTATCTCTTCATTCGTGATTCGATCTATCTCACCTTCGGCATTCTTCTGTAACACCACGTTTTGAAAGCTACTACTCTCTTTCTTTCTGAGCTAGTTATCGTCCATGTTTCACTTCCATACAACATGTTCCAGACGAAAAGTCTTCAAGAACACCTTTCTAATTCCTATATCAATGTTCGAAGGGAGCATATTTCTACTCTTAAGAAAGGCCTCCCTTGCTTGTGCTAGTATGTATTTTATGTTCTCCTTGCTTCTACCATCATAGTTATGTTACTGACAAAGTAACAATATTCATCTACTTCCTTTAATACTTCATTCCCTAATCTAACATTTCCTGCATCACCTGACTTCGTTAGGCTCCACTCCATTACTTTTGTTTTTGATGCATTTATTTTCATCTTCTACTCCTGCCCCAAGGCTGTGTTCATACCATTCAGAAATTTCTCCAGATCTTCTGCAGACTGAGATAAAATAAAATATCATTGGAAAATCTCAGAGTTTTGATTTTCTCTCCCTAGATTGTGATTTCTTTCCCCAAATTCTTTTTTGATTTCCTTTACCACCTGTTCTATATAAACATTGAAAAAGAGATAGGACGATTTCCAGCTTTACCTCACTCCTTTATGGATTGCTGCCTTTCATAGAGGTAGATTCTTATACTAGGGGCTGCCTGGCCGAGGTGGTAAAAGCGTGCTCGGTTCGCCCCGTCAGGATGTCGAAAATTTAAGAATCGAGATTATCATTTCCGGAGGGGCACGTGGCCCTGAGGTTCGCCAAGCCAAAACTGAGTACCAGGTTAATTCCTGGGTGAAGAACTATCCACTACCGAGCTCGATAGCTGCAGTCGCTTAAGTGCGGCCAGTATTCAGTAATCGGGAGATAGTGGGTTCGAGCCCCACTGTCGGCAGCCCTGAAGATGGTTTTCCGTGGTTTCCCATTTTCACACCAGGCAAATGCCGGGGCTGTAGCTTAATTAAGGCCACGGCCGCTTCCTTCCACTTCCTAGGCCTTTCCTATCCCATCGTCGCCAAAGACCTATCTGTGTCGGTGCGACGTAAAACAAATAGAAAAAAAAGAACTATCCACTCTATATCACCAAGTGCTGAGATTACGGATAGTGGAAGATTTTCCCTTCTACCCGTCCAAGGCCTGCATGGAGATGACTGAAAGTAGTAACAGATGTTAGACAAGGCTACAGTCTTTCAATGTGTTGTTCATAGTATACGGTACATGGATCATTTACTGAAAGATGTAAACTGGCTGCGAGGGGCCGTGCTGAAAGTCTGCAATCCAATATCCTGCAGATTGTAAGAGGGTGATGTGGAAATCTAAAGACTAAAGTGATATCAGTCGGGAAGAATACTAAAAGGATTGAATGGCACTTGGGGAATACGAAATTAAATATGTGCATCATTGCAAGTATCTGGGAACAGGATGCTAGAAAACTTACCGAAATTGAATGAAGGAGCAGCAAAATTATTGAGGTCACAGTTGCAGTCCAAGGTATTTTGTGAGAATGAAGTCAACTCCTGGACATCGGTTTATTTTCAGATTGAATTTGTTATACAGGTGTAAATGCTTGGTGGGCTCGGGATATCATATTCATAAGTTGTATGTAACAGACGTGAAAGTAACAAGATTTCTGCGGCACACAGGTGGGAACAATGGCAGGAGAGTACCCGGAATAAGAGATACAGGCTAAGTTAGGAATAAATGCCGATGGATCAAGTTGCACGCATTTATTAGCTTCAATGGTGTGGGGATGTGTGGCGAATGGAGGAGAATATACGTTACCTAGGTTAACAATTGACTTGGTCTTGGAGGGTAAGATAAGCAGAGGGGGACAATGAATTGACGGCAAGGTAAGCCCACCGTGATTCATATATACTTTTCAGATATGCATTTAACTGTCTCAGTGTTGAAAAAAGTATTTTTATAAAAGCAGTTGAAACTGGTAAAGCAGGTCATAATATCTTGATAAAAACCTACATATTAGGAAAATACTGTTGTCAGTTTTCACAAGCATCCAATGCAGTTTTAGGAATGTCGTTTTTGAGACCATTTTTTTGCCATAGTGAATATATATTTTCATTCACTTCTGCATAACATTTCTTTTCCCACAGAACTTCACAGCAGGCTGGATAGACAGCAAATCAGTGCTTGGCGAGAATGACAACCGGAGAAGTCGCACATTGAGTAAACTTCTCTTATGATAAATATTTCACCCTATGTGACTATTTTAGCTACATGTATGTTATTTACGTTTCTAACGAAAATATTCCACTGATGGAGGGCCGAGAAAAAAGACAATTCGAGAAGGGATGGAGCTACCCTGTTCCCTCCCTAAAATGCTCTGCTTCAATAAGACTTTGTAACTTAACATGTGGCAACTTTTGGGGGAGGGATTCTTTTTTAAATACGTAATTTTTAGTATCCCATGAGCAAGACATTTATACATTTAGCAGGCCTGTTCGCGCGCATGACAACAACACTTATTAGAACATTTTTCAAAGAATGATCAATGAAACAAACGTTGATGTTTGATTTCAGATCAAACTATAATATCGCATCACATGTAGCGCAGAATTTACGCTTGTAACTTTCTTATTGTTACAGCGCAGATCACATTAGGCCTACTTCAAAGACAAGTAACACCTGTTTTAGGCATTTTGATTTCACAAACGGGTTTGAAAAATATATACCCATATGTGAACATAACTTTGCGTTTGTACCCGTCCGTCCCCGTATCCAACAAATCAACCGAACGTTCATTTTAGTCATTGCGACTAGTCAAAACATATATCCTTTCTTTTCTTTCTGAGGAAAGCTTACAGAAATTTTCTCTTCTCTGCGATGAGAGTCAACTCTTGAAACCCATGGACTATGATGATGTAACCGATGCCTTTTCAGAGCGAGAAAAACCAACTACAACTTTATTGACTTATGAAGTTTTATATATTAGTGTGTAATTTGACTCTGGAATTATGTTGATTATTCATTTCTTTGAGCTAACGTCGTTATGATAACAAACTTCACACAGCCAGGAAGCAAGAAGACAAACTACAACTTTTGCGACCAAAACAGGATTAAGAATTTGAAAAACGAGCATTTCATGCATTCAGCAAAGTAGTTGGCATGGACAGAATTGTAACTCAATATGGGGACATCAACCGCGTTCATATATTTAAATACCTGAAAGAAATTCTCACTCCCAATGGAAATGAAAAGGAGGTATTAAAAGAGAGGGTGTCCATGGCCTTCAGATTATGTCATGGCACCTACAAGTCCATCTCCATTCAAACCAAAGTAAAACATTACTGCACAGAGGTTAGAAAGGACATTACTGCACGATGGTTAGAAGGAACATTTCTGCACAGTGGTTAGAAAGAACATTACTGCGCAGTGGTTAGAAAGAACATTACTGCACAGTGGTTAGAAAGAACATTACTGCACAGTGGTTAGGAAGAACATTAGTGCACAGTGGTTAGAAAGACATTACTGCACGATGGTTAGAAAGAACATTACTGCGCAGTGGTTAGGAAGAACATTACTGCACAGTGGTTAGGAAGAACATTACTGCACAGTGGTTAGAAAGACATTACTGCACAGTGGTTAGGAAGAACATTACTGCACAGTGGTTAGAAAGAACATTACTGCGCAGAGGTTTGATGGACATTACTGCACAATGGTGAGAAAGAACATTACTGCGCAGTGGTTAGGAAGAACATTACTGCACAGTGGTTAGGAAGAACATTACTGCACGATGGTTAGAAAGGACATTACTGCACAGTGGTTAGGAAGAACATTACTGCACAGTGGTTAGAAAGAACATTACTGCGCAGTGGTTAGGAAGAACATTACTGCACAGTGGTTAGGAAGAACATTACTGCACAGTGGTTAGAAAGACATTACTGCACAGTGGTTAGGAAGAACATTACTGCACAGTGGTTAGGAAGAACATTACTGCACAGTGGTTAGGAAGAACATTAGTGCACAGTGGTTAGAAAGACATTACTGCACGATGGTTAGAAAGAACATTACTGCACAGTGGTTAGAAAGACATTACTGCACAGTGGTTAGGAAGAACATTACTGCACAGTGGTTAGGAAGAACATTACTGCGCAGAGGTTTGATGGACATTACTGCACAATGGTGAGAAAAAACATTACTGCACAGTGGTTAGAAAGACATTACTGCACAGTGGTTAGGAAGAACATTACTACACAGAGGTTAGAAAGACATTACTGTACAGTGGTTAGGAAGAACATTACTGCACAGTGGTTAGGAAGAACATTACTGCACAGAGGTTAGGAAGAACATTACTGCACAGAGGTTAGGAAGAACATTACTGCACAGACGTCAGAAAGAACATTACTCCACAGAGATTAGAAAGACATTACTGCACAGTGGTTAGAAAGGAGTGCCTTTATGGTGCAGAAACACTAACAAGGGTGGCAGACTCAGACCTTAAAAAAAATAAAAGAGAAAGAAGATTCCTTCCAAAAAATCTTGGCTCCGAAAATGTCGCAAAATGACCAACATACTTTCTGGTTAAGATTGAACCAGGAACCCTATAAAACCATCGAAACGACAACGATGAAGAAAGGGAGAATGACATTTTATGGACACATTAAAAGAATATCCCATCTGCAAGAAAAGTGGAAAGCACACCCTGGGTGGCTTACGCAGGTGCACACGTGGTGTCAAGAAGGAAGAGATACAGGACAGAGCAACATTTCGTAAAAACGTTGTGGGAGTGAGGAATGCACCCGAACAGCCACTGACCAAACCACGGAATATCTCGGTGGAGGAGTGAGAGAAGAGAAGCCAAAGACTTCAGGAACTTTGGCGAGAGGACAGGTAGATTGTGTAAACCTGGCCCTCTGATGAATGTATGAATGATTATTCATTTCATTGTAATCCTTTCGATTATTTTCACATATATCTGTAATTTTGTTGGAGAAGAGGAGTGGCAAATATGTTAAACTAGGGGACCCTTCGAGAAATCTCGCGTGTTTATAAAGTATGTGGTGGAGTAGACCCCTGGCGAACTGCTAGTGAACTAAGGAATACACAAATCAGTACAATATTAGACAGTGTTACTTACCACTTAACGTAATCTTTGATTTTTTAACATTTGTGGTATCCGCTTGAACGGAAGCAAATGCAAATGCATTCTTATACTGACGAATGTTCCGGAAGTAACTTTTGGTTTTACTATCATTCTTTTCTTAACTGATAATTACAGCGTATTATAATGACATAAAACAGGCGTCCTAGCGGTCAAAATGTGAAGTAGACAGCAATGATGGCGTGTATTTTCCTACAGCAACAGTATTTGCAAATCGCACACTTCGTACAATTTTTTAGAGAAATTATCTTTATTTATGAAATGAGTGTAGAATTCGTCACTGCTAATGTCTATTCTCTTTCTTTTGAATGCTCATTTGTCATGATCGGTTACCTGTGAGTGCCGCAAAAGGGATCTATACTAGTGAAATAACATATATTATATGGCACTGTTCTTATCTGGCGCGGGGCGTTCTATAGGTTCAATGGTTCTTTTTTTAAAAAATTTTTACAAGTTGCTTTACGTCGCACCGACGATGGAACAGGAAAGGGCTAGGAGTGGAAAGGAAGCGGCCGTGACCTTAATTAAGATGCAGCCCCAGCATTTGCCTGGTGAGAAAATGGGAAACCACAAAACCATCTTCAGCGCTGCCTACAGTGTTCAATGAACCCCCCATAAATGGTTTACCAACAGCCTATTCCTTTAATAAGCTCTGTAATTCGGACGCGTATCGGTAAGTTTGACATCAACACTCCGTTGCTCTCTGGAACCAGCAGGGGGGTGCAATTTCAGGACTGATGACGCGGGGCTGTGGGACGTAAGGAGGGTGCGCATGGCGAGGGGTTATGAGGAGCAGGGAGAACATACCTCAGGTATTGCTGACGAGCGGACCAGCGATAGACACGAGCAGGCACTGTCAGAGCGCGGTTAAAATTTACCGTTCGTGGTAAGTTTTAAAGAGATTTTGCGATTCTGATATAATTAACTGCAATAAACCAGAATATTTTGGCAACTACAGTGTGTACAGCATTAGTAGGCGTACATAACTTAATATTATGTGATTAATGAAAGTTTTAATTAGTAACACGTTCTTGAAGCAATATTATTCCTACGCAAGCAAAGCCTTCAAAATCAGAGGAAACTAGATCAGCTTAAAGTAATTGCACTTCATATTCTCTGGCTTTCAGGGCGGAGACCCAGCTTAACAGAGGAAAAAAGAGGCTAATATTCATTCGATTGTTAAATATGCTACAAATGATGTTGACAAATGCTGCACATATCCCAGTATTGGCATACGTCCTGGAAACCAGATGCAACTTCAAGAATGTCAAATTTCTAAGTATAAGTTTTTGAAATTTTTAAAATTTCCCGCCTTTTAAACAATATAAATTCCAAGTTTATAAAAATTTCATACTTTTCCTGTTTTAAAAGTGTGGCCCAAAAATGAACCTTACGCTGTGATTTAGATACTTTTGTCGAGTTTTTATTCTGAGCACCTGAAAATATTAGTTTTTTGTAGATAAATATATTGTATAAAACCTAATATAAATCCTATTGACCTGAATGAGGTACAGATTGTTGTACAACACTATGGGAGAAAACCCTTAAAAATCATCATTATCCGTGGAACAGCAAGATAGTTATGAAGGAAAGAGTGATATATTGTTAAAAAGGCGGGAAATATTGAATATTTTATTTTTAAATGTTAGAATTTTGACATTGTTGAAGTTGCTTCTGGTTGCCAGGAAGGATATCAATACAGGGATATGTGCAGCATTTGTCAACAACATTTGCAGCATATATAATAATCGAATGAATATTGGTCTATTTTCCCCCTGTTAAGTTGGGTCTGCCCCCTTAATTACTCATTGTTTTAGTAACTTCTTCGAGCTGCAGCTGTGTGCCATGAGAGGAAAGTCACGTCGCTAATCAAGCAATGTCACTATTTTACTTCTATGTAAACATCAAGTAACAATAAAGTTGAACACGTTATTTTCAAAAGCAGTGAAACACCAGACGTTTTATCCACACGTCGCCAATGGTTCTTAGACAAAACCACAAACGGGTATCTTTAACCTGCTGTTTCTAAATATAGTGGCTTAGTGGGCTGTTGCGCTAATACTCTGAAGTCAGGACGTGAATCTACAGTAGAATGTTATATGAGCTGAAGCGTTTAAGAAAAATGAGAGGTGGATGACAAATTAGTGTTGCAATCGTGAAGCACGGCAATGGCTTGGCAACACGCATGATATATGTGAATTCCTGTGCGGAAGCGAGGAACACAATGGTTGATTTATTGAAACGAGAGATCAGTGACAAAGTTCACTCAATTAACGATCTATTATGCTACATTCCTGCTTGCCACTTAGCACCATTTAGTCGCTGTTCTTTTGACGGTGACTGTACGGAGGCGGGCCTCACTCATCCATTGAACCTCTAATTACATTAGCGTGAAAGCGTTAAAACCAACCTCTGGGCAGGAAGGAAGGACCGCCGACATTTTTCCTATTCCATGCCTCAGGTAGCACACAAGAAGTAATAAATTGTTGCTTAATCTCTAGGATAATCTGAGTTCTGAACTCACAGATGTTTCCATCTTCCTCCCCCACTCAGAACATTTAAGCTTCAAACTCACCCAGACATTAACCTGGGCTAGACTTCTCCCTCGGTCATTTTAACGTAAAACATGTTCTTTGGGACGTGCTTGGTGAGAAGCGACACACAGACAGTCGTATAGTGTAGTCTGACGTGGTCATGGTTATCATAAACCAAGACCAACTACAATTGTTACATCGGACCGTAACCCAGAAAAAAATAGGCGGATATCGGGGGGCGACAGGATTAAGCCCGTTTATTGCGAGTCAAAATATGAACAATTATACAACAAAAGTAGTGTTATCGCGTAATTCTATCGTAAATCTAATTGTACTTTCCGTGGGAAAATAACGAACGGAGACATACTGAAACAGACACAGACGATAAGAATATTTCACAAATGAAACTCCGGCCAGCAAATAAGATAAATAGATATCAAGAAATAACACTATAAGCCTTACATAAAATGCCATGCAACATCACCATTAATCATAACCCATTATGTAAAATATCGTCGCTGCCGGGACGAAACCTCCTATGTGAAATATTTTAGCTTAGATCTTTGGCCGGTAAGGTTCTGTCATCTAAGGTGCAATATTGTGTGAATAACGTCAAGGCATTCTCGCTCTTCATGATGTATGTGCTGCGGGTCAGTATATCTCCAAAAATATTATCACATAGGAGGTTTTGTCCCGGCAGCGACGATATGCAAAAATCGTATTTTTCTAACATACTTTCAACTCTCCAAAAAACATCTTAACACATTAATGACGGGCTACGTTAATTAACGTAGTTTCGTATTCGTGCCCGGACGACCGGCTACGTGAATTAACGTTTTCTCACACTGCTTCATTCTTGTGTCATTTTATCCTCTCCACCGTTTATTAATCGAAATATTTCGTGTTGTTTAGAAACTAAAGTCTTTGTTGATCGGAATTTAGATAGATATATTCTTTCCTTGACAATATTTTCGGCACAGGAAGTGTGGTTTCATAACACCCAGTACCGCGTGACCGAGCGTACTGTTAGGTGTCAATATGGCGCGCCGTAGCAAAGACAGCTTGAACGATGATGAAATATTTGGAGAATTGCATGCTGATAATTTATCTGATGTCCCTAGTGATTGCGAAAGTATTAGTGATTGTTGTTGTAAACAGGATAAGGTTTACAAGAACACAACTTATTTATTTGCTTCACACAGAAATTTACAGGAATAAACATAAAATTGTCTTGAAGCAAAGTAGATAATTAAGCTTGAGAGAGTTTCTGTTTCTATACACTATGTACACTTTGAATGTATTTACACTTGTGGCTATCTTGAAAAGATAGTTCGTAGGAATGTTCAGTTCGTGATAGTTGAAAACTATCAGTTTCACTAGCATTGATATAGCTAATAGAGTTCCTTCTAACTTGAAGTGTCTGAGTTCATGAGCTTGCACAGAATGACAGCTAAGTTCACAATTAGAGAATCTAATGTGTGTGTCGGAGCCTGAGTGAGATTGGGGATGTGTAGAGTACAGCATCGGGGCTCGACTGGAATGAAGGAACTGGAAATTGGAGCAGTGACCTGAGGTGAAACCTCATACTACCAGAATTCCGTCCACCTGGTCGAGACACATTTTTAAGAGGAGTAGCCCCCGTGTTCGACGTACAGTGTATTCTGGAGCAGGACACTGGGGAGAATCCTGGTGAGTGACAGACAGGGAGCTCCTTTTATACTGCACTCGACGTTACAGGCACGCGCACTGAAGGCTGCGCGTCGAGTCTCAAAATATCCACGCTTGCATGCGTGCGGCTGGCTGGCGCTGAGCGGAGAGAGCGGAGGACATACAACAATTGTGAAGATGTGTGTCCGTAAACATCAAAATATACGCGCGGAAGTGAAAGTGCGACATTCATTTCAGACGAGTCTGCTGACGGCAACAATAATACGAGTGAAGATGCCAGTGATAGTAGTGACTGTGAGGTTGATGGATGGACAAATAAGGATCGAAACAGAGTCCTACAACCATTTACAGGTTTTACAGGCCTCACTTATACGGCCGGTAATTCCGCGAGTATCCCGGAGGTAGTAGATCGTTTCCTAGGCGATTACTTGTTTCAGTTGCTTCACGCAATACCGCACTAAAAGCAAGTACTAGAATCACTGATAAGTGCTCTCACCAAGTTTCAATAATTTATTTCATGTCATTTAAAAGTTACGTGTATTTATATTTCATCGTACTTCTCATGCTAGGTGTGCTTCTGTTGCCGGTCCACAGGAAAGAATGGAGTAGCGCGCGTCCGGACAACAATGTGTTAATTGTTGAGTAGGTACAGTGATACGTGTACGGTACAGGTGAACACCTAAAACACTAGTCACCTTAAAACAACGTAATCCTCATTTCCACACCCGAGGAATGGGGTCAGGTTTCGTTTTTTAAATGCTATTTGTTCGGGGCGTCGATCCATGTGGATCCTTTGCCCCTACTGGCACCATACTGTATGAACCTGCGTGTACTGTAACTGGAATGGAGGTAGTGTGGAATGTTGTGTGCGAGGAAAGGAAGATTAAGGACGTCACAAACACCCAATCCCCAGGCCAGGGATATTAATCATTACAATTAAACACCCATGACCCGGCCAGGAATCGAACCCGGGATCGCCGGGTGACAGGCGCACGCTTTGCCCCCTACACCGCGGGGCCGGACTCAGGTTTCGTTTACGCACCTCCGTTGTTAAACAGTGAAAAGTATCCCCCTGTGGGTGCGGCCAGTAAAATAAAAATCCATGGTATTCCCTGCCTGTCGTAAGAGGAGACTGAAAGAGACCCAAGGGGATCTCAACTTTGGGGCGTGGGTTGGTGGCCACTGGGCCCTTAGCTGAGTCCTGACATAGCTTCCACTTACTTGTGCTAAGCTCCTCACTTTCGTCTATCCTATCCGACATTCCTTGGTCAACTCTTGTACTTTTCCGACCCCGACGGTATTACATCTGCAGGCATAGGGAGTCTTTCATTTTCACGCCCTTCGTGGCCCTTGTCTTTCTTTGGCCACTGCCTTCATTTTTCGAACTGTTCAGGAAAGAAAGATTTTGAGAGATATGTGGAGTACCAAAAAGCAGGGTGAAATATGGGTGCATAGATCAAGGCAGGAGCTATACGAGAAAATAGAAGCATTTTCAAGTGTATTAGGGAAAATAAAGTTAAGTTTCGTGCGACATTTAATGAGGGGGATGACAACAGGTTGACAAAGAAGATATGGAATGCGGTATGCTTTACGGGAAATAACTGGAAAAAGGAAGGGTAGGAAGGCTACTGGCATACTGGATACCACTAACGAAAGCTCGTCGAACGTCATAAATGGTCCGACACTAAAATCAAGATCCAAATAGCAGTAGGGGAGAGAAATGGGAGAAGTGAAATACTGAAGAGGTATTGGGAATAACGAAGACGTGCTGACCAATCGGGATCCTAAGGGTCGGAACGGAAAAAACAAAACAAAAAGAGGATGGTTGCCAAGTTGTACTTCCTCTTGAAACAATAATCACCACCACCATACTGAGAATGATCAATTACATCATTCTTACACCGCAGTTTAAAATTATTTCCATATCTCAAACGTAATTCTTGGTCACGATTTTCCGCATATTTCCGGGACTGATTTAATTCTGTAGTAAGGTACGTTGGTTGATTGGGGAAAATGCTACGATAGGCATCATTAATTAACTTCGGAAGTTTGAGTGGCACTCACCTATTCAGCACCGGAATTGTTCGAATAAATAAGCTTTTTAAGAAAAATAGCTTACTAACGCACCGAAAGAGTCTCTATAGCCATCCTAAAAGGCTATGAATAAATATAATTCGCGATTAAAATATAACTTCCGTCTCTGTGGTGTACTGGCTAATGTGATTAGCTCCCACTCCCAGAGATCCGGGTTTGATTCCCGGCTCTGCCACGATAATTGAAAAGTGATACGAGGACCGGAATGGGGTCCACGCAGCCTCCGGAGATCAACTGAGTAAAGGGGGCCCCATTCCCACCTTAGCCATCCTCGAAGTGGTTTTCCGTGGTTTCCCCACTTCTCCTAGAGGAAAATGCCGGGATGGTACCTAACTTAAGGCCACTGCCGCGTCCTTCCCTCTATCTTGTCTACCTCTTCCAATCTTCCCATCCCGCCACAAGGCCCCTGTTCAGCATAGCAGGTGAGGCCGCTTGGGCGGGGTACTGCTCCTCTTCCCCAGTTGTGTCCCCGACCCAAAGTTCCACGCTCCAGGACCCTTGAGGCGGTAGAGGTGGGATCCCTCGCTAAGTCCGAGGGTAAAACCAACCCTGGACGGTAAACGGATAAATAAATAAATAATATTAACATTTTCGTAACAACAAAACTTCCGCTAATCAAAACGAATACATGCCTCCAATACAAGTAGTTTCGAGAGGTCGGTTAAGGTGTGAGGTATTGTAGCATAAACCATTCCTAAATATAACTTCAGAGAACGAAAATAAGACTATTTTATACCAACCGTTTATTCTCCAAGTCGTTAAGTTCAAAAATGTCTATTTTAGACTAACACTACAAATCACCTTTTAAGAGATGCTACAGTATATACAGGGTGAAGCGAAATTCGCGCACTCGGGCGTCGCAGCGTGACTCCTCACATGCCACCAATAAAAAATAAAAAAATGTTTTTCACCGTCCTGCGAGTATATCATCATCATCATCATCTGTTTACCCTCCAGGTTCGGTTTTTCCCTCGGAATTAGCGAGGGATCCCACCTCTACCGCCTCAAGGGCAGTGTTCTGGAGCTTCAGACTATTGGTCGGGGATACAACTGGGGAGTATGACCAGTACCTCGCCCAGGCGGCCTCACCTGCTATGCTGAACAGGGGCCTTGTGGAGGGATGGGAAGATTGGAAGGGATAGGCAAGGAAGAGGGAAGGAAGCGGCCGTGGCCTTAAGTTAGGTACCATCCCGGCATTCGCCTGGAGGAGAAGTGGGAAACCACGGAAAACCACTTCCAGGATGGCTGAGGTGGGAATCGAACCCACCTCTACTCAGTTGACCTCCCGAGGCTGAGTGGACCCCGTTCCAGCCCTCGTACCACTTTTCAAATTTCGTGGCAGAGCCGGGAATCGAACCCGGGCCTCCGGGGGTGGCAGCTAATCACGCTAACCACTACACCACAGAGGCGGACCCTGCGAGTATATCCGGCAGAAAAAGAACGTTGAAGAGTGGCAATCTGGCAACACTGTAACTACATGTAGGGTAACTACCTCTGTCAGCACATACTGCTCATGCTGTGTAGTTGGTGCCGTGGATAGAGTTTTGGGTTAGCGTGCAGGAGGTCGAGCGTTCGATCCTGGGTTGAGGCGCACTTTTTTATTTGCTAATTTCCATCGGACATTACATACTGTAATACAGTAAGACACCGTTTCTTAGGTCACATGTATCCTACATTTACAAAATTTAGTAACTCTGAACACGTTGTAACGCATCTAGTAGATAATAATAATTTCGTGTGGCTATTTCTAGCCGAGTGCAGCCCTTGTAAGCCAGACCCTCCGATGAGGGTGGGCGGCATCTGCCATTTATAGGTAACTGCGTGTTATTGTGGTGGAGGATAGTGTTATGTGTGGTGTGTGAGTTGCAGGGATGTTGGGGACAGCACGAACACCCAGCCCCCGGGCCACTGGAATTAACCAATTAAGGTTAAAATCCCCGACTCGGCCGGGAATCGAACCCGGGACCCTCTGAACCGAAGGCCAGTACGCTGACCATTCAGCCAACGAGTCGGACATCTAGCAGATGAAGTGGTGCGTATAAACCCAAGCCAACGACGTGGAAAGGGCGTCTTTCAAAGCTGACCAATGAAAACGAATGTTCGTGCATTTCTAGGATCGTAGTATGTAAGTGCAAATGGTTTCTAGAGGACCCGCTGCAATCGCTGTTGACGATTAAGATGCCAGATACCATACAACCTGGACTACATTTACGAAATAAAGAACATACGCCTCAAACCAGGATCGACCCCGTCGACCTCCTGCATGCTAACCCAAAACTCTATCCACTGCTCCAACTAAGCAGCACGACTAATACGTGCTAACAGAGGTAGTTACCCTACATGTGGTTACAGTGTTGCCAGATTGCCACTCTCCAACGACCTTTTTCTCCCGGATATACTCGTAGGACGAACTTTTGTAAGAGACATTTTTTCATTGCTGGCATGTGAGGAGTCGCGCTGCGACGCCCGAGTGCACGAATTTCGCTTCACCCTGTATACTGATAAAGTGGTGTATGACGTAGTTCGAAAAGTACCCGCATGAAAGCAGCACAAATTTGGCGTGGTGAACGAATTGACTCAACGCTGCAGAACTAAGTGATGTACATTTAGCGGACATGGTCCTTCTTATTCTGTTTGCTATTCCTTTTGGGGCTGCTACCTACTAAGGCTCACGAGAGTTAGAGTCTGACGTTTAGCGCCACAGGCGAGAAAAAGTTGACTAATGCTGCTCGAAAATGTTCTGTTGCTATGGCAACGCTAACAGCGATGCCACATTTAAGTAAACTATCGCCACGTGTGTTAGCTTGCTCTCATTCACTTTTGTGATATTCAGAGTGTTAGTAGTTGCTGCTTTATATATTTACGTGTTTGCTATTTGAATATTATTTTCGTTGTTCTATTCTGCATTTATCGTGTACATTTTTTGAAGTTATTGTCAGAAACTGATGATTTTGTTGGTGGTTATGAATTCTCATATTTATCGGCAATGACGTGTTATGTCTTAAATGCTGGAATTATTAGCACGAGCTTCGGAATGGGTCAAAGTGTATTGAATTGCATTACGCCTACATGTTTTAATAAACACTCAGCCTGTATGAAAGGGTAATATGCAAATGGAGGCAACTATGACAATGCGGCACACTTCGTAGTTACCGTTTCACAGTTCAAACGTCAGACTCCAACTCTCGTGGGCCCAACTATACTACTACTAATAATAATAATAAGAAGAATAGTAAGAGGGGAACAACCAAAGACTCTGCACAAGTGCAAATTGTTATATTTTTAAAGAGTTCTACTAATATCTATGTTCTCTCTTACAGAAAAAATAAATCCTTTCAGTTTCTATAATACTTATTAATGATTACTCCAGCAACCACATTGAAGATTTGTCCGTCTGAAACTGAAATGCAACAGAAATACAAGAAATATTAAAATATGATTCAAACATATTTAGTCACTGATTTGGAGTAGGAAAGTGACACAACATATTGATTTCTTAATGTTGTTTTAGCAAGATTATCTTGTATCTGCATTGTTTTCCACGCTATAAAGCAATACTAAAAAATAAATTATAATTTTTTCATTGGGCATGGAAATGTGACAAATTTTGTGTCCAAAATCATTATGCAGGTTTGTAAACAGTATATGCTTCCTACAATTTACTGTGAGATCATACGCAAACGAACAAATATCTCGCATAGAACTTCCTTCAGCAGGAGGTCAGAGGGATAGCAAACCACGGAAGATTTAAAAGTAGGTGCTCAAAATATCTCTATGACACGAGCTCGTAGTGCGACAGTTTTCTTCTTCTTCTCCTTCTTATATTATTCATCAATAGTGTTAGAGAGTACTCAGCTGTGGTTCCCTGCATAGTTATCCTTATCCCGATCCCCATTTTGTAATGTTTTTCGCCCACAGTAATAACACGAAAACTGTAACATTCGTCAATGTGAATTATTTCTTGAACCGGACAAATTAATTGTAAATATTAGTAGGTTTATTTATTACTGTAATTTGTTGTGTTTAATTTCTTCGTAGGTATTATATTATTGTACTGTGCTTAGGAAGCAAAATGTTAATTTATATTGTGTATTATAACAGATCTTTAATGTACAGTATATTGCACAGCAGCACAGTAATTTTGTTCTTTCTTTCTTTCTTTCTTTCTTTCTTTTTTAATCTGTTTAACCTCCAGGGTTGGTTTTTCCCTCGGACTCAGCGAGGGATCCCATCTCTATCGCCTCAAGGGCAGTGTCCTGGAGCTTCAGACTCTGGGTTGGGGGATACGACTGGGGAGGATGATCAGTACCTCGCCAAGGTGGCCTCACCTGCTATACTGAACAGGGGTCTTGCGGGGGGATGGGATGATTGGAAGGGATAGACAAGGAAGAGGGAAGGAAGCATTATTTTTTGCAAGTTGCTTTACGTCGCACTAACACAGATAGGTCTTACGGCGACGATGGGGCAGGAAGGGGCTAGGAGTGGGAAGGATGCGGGCGTGGCCTTAATTAAGGTACAGCTCCAGCATTTGCCTGGTGTGAAAATGGGAAACCAGGGAAGACCACCCTCAGAGCTGACGACAGTGGGGTTCGAACCCACTAATCTCCCGAATACTGGACACTGCCTGCACTTAAGCGACTATAGCTATCGAGCTCGGTAGGGAAGGAAGCGGCCGTGGCCTTAAGTTAGGTACCATCCCGGTATTTGCCCGGAGAAGAAGTGGGGAACCACGGAAAACCACTTCCAGGAGGGCTGAGGAGGGAATCGAACCCACCTCTACTCAGTTGACCTCCCAAGGCCCCCGTTCCAGCCCTGGTACCACTTTTCAAATTTCGTGGCAGAGCCGGGAATCGAACCCGGGCCTCCGGGTATGGCACCTAATGACACTAACCAGTACACCACAGAGGCGGACAGTATTATTAACGCAACAATTACTGTTGCACTACATACACTTCTACTAAAAAAGTGAAGTGAATTAGTGGATTTCGAAACAAAAAAATTAAAAAAGAAGGGCAATGCAGCATAAGTAACCATTTTTAATACCTTGTCAATGGCAGGTACTAAGTGACACATATTTTAAAAAGAATAGTTCGGAAAGTGGTGGTGGTGGTGATTATTGTTTTAAGAGGAAGTACAACTAGGCAACCATTCTGTATAACACTAATCAGAGAGGAAAAATGGGAGAGATCCGACACTTCTAAAAAGTGCCAAAGAAAGACAAGGGCCACGAAGGGCGTGAAAATGAAAGACTCCCGAGACATCGAGTGCTCTAATACCGTCGTGCCCGGAAAGAACAAGAGTTGACCAAGGGAGGTCGGACAGGATGGATGAAAGTGAGGAGCCTGGCAAAAGTAAGTAGAATCCATGCCAGTACTTCAGCTAAGGGCCCTGTGGACGCTAACCCACGCTCCCAAGTTGAGAGCCCCTTGTAGTCGCCTCCTATGACAGACAGGGGTTGCCGTGGGTGTTATCCTACTGTTCCCACCCACAGGGGGAAATTCTTCGCAAAGGGGATTCTGTGTAGTGGTAGACAAAAACACTAAATCAAATAAGATTTTATTGAAAATCAGTGGGCTCAACTCTTTTCTGTACTGTTCACTGTAAAGAGTTACAAGCTACGATAAATGTACGTACTCCTTGAGAAGACCCCACATATACCACATTCTGTTTTAAACGATACGCGGTGCAGACATGGCTGCCCGGAGACTGTAACCTGGCTCACGTCTTGGGACAGTGTGACCGTGGAATGCTCGTTCGAAACTGCCGTCACCACACTGTAAGGTCAAAGGTCGCTGGCGCCATAAGGAACTGTAGGTGTGGGAATGTCCTGCCCTGCTGTGAATGGAGTGTTAACATGATAGCGTACTCCACTAATACAAAGCGAAGTGTAATTGCGGATCCCACAATAAGATTTGAGTTAGGAAGTCAGCAGTATGCAGAAGTACTGTAAATGAAATGGCCTATGACTTTTAGTACCGGGCGTGTCCGAGGACATGTTCGGTTCGCCAGGTGCAGGTCTTTCGATTTGACCCCCGTAAGCGACCTGCGCGTCGTGATCAGGATGATGAAGACGACACATACACCAAGCCCCCTGCCAGAGAAATTAACCAATGATGGTTAAAATTCCCGACCCTGCCGGGAATCGAACCCGAGGCCCCCTGTGACCAAAGGCCAGCACGGTAACCAGTTAGCCATGGAGTCGGACACAGAGTACTGTATTAATGAACCACAGCAAACGTCTTCAAACCAGTTAGAGTCGAGGGAAGTTTACGTTCTTCCATTCGAGATGCCGCACCAAGGTGTATTTTGAAGATTTTGGAAAGAGATTTGGCTTGCCATCTTGTCTCAGAGATGAGATTATAGTGACGCTACTGAAGAAATCCTGTCAAATTTTAAATCACAATCTCAATCGAAAAACAGTATTTAATTACAATGTGTTGTAACCGTTATGTAAAGCTTCTGTTGGCGAGTACTGAGCCGTCAGTTTTGAAAACAAAATAAAACTCATCACCAAAAATATTTCACCATAGGAACGGTCAGAAGAGCTCCACTCTTCTTCTATCTTCTCTCTCTCTCTCTCTCTCACTCTCTCTCTCTCTCTCGCTGTGCTGATTGGTGGTAGTCCCCATGACAGCTGGAATCGCGCACATCGTAGCTATAGCGCGACGAGTAAATACCCCATAATTATCACTAATTTTGTTTATATATATACCTACATGTGTGTAGTTACAGCATAGCCCAGGAAAGCATGGAGTAATTTCAATCAAACATGGTAAAAATTTGACTTACTATATATATAAAAGAAAAATATTTTGAGTGTGACAGAAGGGCGCCCATGCCCCCGTAGCTCTCAGAGAAAGGCAAACAATCTAATGTAGTCAGGTGTTTTTCTTTCAAGAAAATGATTTAAAAGTCGGTATTACGCAGAAGTGGTAGTACCGCCCCCATCAACAGGCAGGGGATACCGTGGGTGTCATTCTACCATGGAATACAAGTCGCCGTTGATCTTCCAAAGTATTAAAAATAGTACATACCCCCAGGTCTAGGCCTTACAAACTGCCATAAGAGCGCCCATGGCGTGACACCCCTAGCGTGAAGGTGGGTAGGGGGTGACATGTAAATACAATCAAAACTCGACCGATATTGGTGTCGAATCCGTAGTTTTCGGCTTCGCTGAGATGAATGGATGCCGTTCAAGTCCAAGTTCAGTCTCCATCTGTATGGGGGTGAGAAGGGGTGATAAAGAAAAAATGACCAAGATTAGTGTTGCATCTGTAGTTTTAGGGGTCGCTGTGCTGATTGGTGGTAGTCCCAATGACAGCTGGAATCGCGCACATCGTAGCTATAGCGCGACACGTAAATACCCCACAATTATCACTAATTTTGTTTATTCGTTTGAAAGGATCGCCTACTTCTTAGTCCACTTCCGTAGCGTAACGGTTAGTGTTATTAGCTGCCATCCTCGGGGGTCCGGGTTCCATTCCCGATACTGCCAGAAATTTAAGAATGGCAGGAGGAGTGGTATGTGCAGGTAATCTGCATTGGGGATGTGACTGAAAAGAATTGCCCACCTCACGATGAGGACACGAGTTTGCATTTTGTCCGGCTCAGTGGCTAGATGGTTAGCGTGCTTGCCTTTGGTCGCAGGGGTTCCGGGTTCTATTCCTGGCAGAGTCGAGAATTTTAAGCATGATTGGTTAATTTTCGTGGCACGGAGATGCCGTTTTTATCATAATTTCATCCTCATCACGACGCGCAGGTCGCCTACGGGTGTCAAATCAAAAGACCTGCACCAGGCTTCTCCGGAGGTCGCACGCCATTATTATTGTTATCATTATTATTACCTACTTCTCAGACAAGGACAAGGAAATGGACAAAGTTTAATGCAAAACAATCTAAGATTTAAACTTAAATACATGACAACTCTAAAACGACAAAGCAATAAAAAACCAACAAAATATAACTTCGTACATAATAGACAGGTAATACAAATCACAGAAGTCATTTCAGTGGGCTTGGCAGCCTGCTACGTAATAGCAACTTCTGGCTCAGTGAGTAAAGCAACGGGAAACTACCTCACTCCTCATTTCCCTAGTACGCCTCTTCAGTGATGCCTAGGCCATCTATGACAGCTGATAGCAGAGCTGTTGAGGATCCAACCAGCCTTAGGGCTTAAGACTGAACATACACAGAAGTAAAAAGCGCCCGGTACTACGGCTAGTGCTCCTTTTCAGGCGTTTGCTTTATAAACCAGCATTTCGTGTTGGGCCTGATATTAGGCTACTACTACTACTACTAAAACGTTTCCATTCCGTCCCTGAGGGAGAAGGCGGGCCTCCTAAACGGTAATATCGCTTCTCAGGCCAGGATGGTGTGATACGCTGAAGGATATGTTCGGAGGTGAGGTGTTTGGCGGCTGTACTAGGAACTGGACATCCACGGTAAACCAGCCCCGCTCCGTCTCCCGAATACAGAGGCGTAGAGCCACAACCACCCCTCCTCTACTCGGTTGGTCGGTCGGAGTGCAGAGCCGTTGAACTATGGACCAGCCGTGGTCACCTGTAGGCCGAAGTCCACTCTGCAACCGCTGACGCAGGTGATGTTTTCTTTTTTGTTTTCATTCTTCACCCTGAAGGGGTGAGGCGCGCCACCAAGAGGGTTGCGCCCTCGCTCAGGCCAGGATCAGATTACTTTTCCCCCCGAAGTTTTCATTACCCTCCCCGAAGGGGCGGCGCGGGCCACCTTGAAGGTTACGCCTTCACCCTGGCCAGGAGTTTCGGCTTGCTTGGGAAGGAGTGATAGTGTCAGAAGGAGAGCAGTTTGAAGTAATGAATGAGGAGGTGTGAATAGAGATGATTTGAATATCAGGAATGTGTGTGTAAGAAGTGAGAATTCAGAGGAGGTTACTTGGGTGGAGATGAAGGGTTAAGAGGTGCAAGGTTGCGGATATATTATACAGTGAGGTGGTGAGGAGTCGGAAGAGATCGAGTGACGGAGGTGGTTGGAAGAAGCTAGTTGGGAGAAGGGGTGGACTGACGGGTTGACGAGGTGGAAAGAGAGGAGGGGCTGGGGCCGGCCGGGGCGAGGACGTGTGTTGTTGGGACGATGTCTAGTAGAATGTTGGGGTGGGGAACGAGAGGGATCTACTTTGTGGAGATGCTCCGTGTTCGATGAGGTGCTGTATATCCTCTGCGGTGGGGAGATGTAGGCAGACGAGATACGTTGGACCGTTGCTGTTCAGAATTCTGAAGGCTCGACGGGCTGGGACGCCGACTTTATGGAGTTCCCGGAGTAATTCGTGGTCGGAGATTGAAGGGTCAACGCCGCGGATGACACAGCTGTACAGGGCGTTAGAAGACGTTGTTGGCGGCGATGATACCGCTGCTGCAGAGGGTGTGGCAGGTGTGGTAGATGCTTCGGCTTCGGCTCGAGAAGTTGGCCGTGGCGGGTCGGGTGCTGCGAGCGGGGCAGGTGCTGCGTCAGGTTGCAGGGGTGATATGTACCGAGGACTAGGTTGTGCTGGGGTTGGAAGTAGAGGGAGAGATGCGGTCATAATTGGTGAAGGATGTAATGTTATTACAGTAGTGATAGGAATGCGGGAAAGGTTAAGGGTAGATGTCGTGGTGGTAGTGGTGGTGGTAGTGCAGAAAGAGGACGAAGACTGTTTCTGTAGAGTCCACGTTGATAATGTGGCTGCAGCGGATGTGGCAGACGTGTCATCAGGTGGCGCTGATGATGTATACCACGGACAGTGTTCCACTGTGTGTTGGTGTCTATAAATAAGCGTCGTTGCTGACAAGGTTCAGGACGTCGTCTTAGGTGGGGAGCTGTAGACTGACCAGAGGTGTTGGATCAGAGCCGTTCATTATCCTGGACACACTGCGTGCTGGGACGCCCTCTGCGTGGAGTTCACTGAGGATATCGTGGTCAAAGTAGGCAGGATTAACATCGACTATGATGCAGCTATACATGATGGGAAGGCCGACTTCCAACTTGGTGTCAGCCCATATGCGTAATTAGTTCGGCGAGGTGCGGAGAATGTGAGGGGGGTGGGTGGCCGTGGCCTACACTACGAACTGTCCCGATATTCGCCTTAATGCAGGAGAATGGAAAACCATCCAGATGAATTTATCATCAGTCCATTAGTAGAGGCAGAGTCTGATAACTGCATACGGGAGATAAATCTCCACAATGGAAATACTGCTCGCCTAAAATTCCTAATGGCAAGGTTCCCTCATAGGAAACTTAGACTTTCCATTTTATAAATATACTAGCTATATTACCCGGCGCTGCCCGGGCATTTTATTGATTGTTTACTATTAGGTATTTTATTACCTGTTAATTACGTGTGAAAGATATTTTTTGTCGATTTCGTTACTGTGACATTTACTTATTAAGAACTATTTTGTAGTTTAGAAATTATCATTATGTGTTTAATTTCAAGTCTTATAGATCATTTTGTTTCTCGTTAATTAAACTAATCTCAGTAAGTTTGGACATTTTCTTCATCACCACTTTTCGTCATGCCTACGCAGCTGAACTGGTACTTAAACGGCATCCAGAGTGCCACAATACAATTCAGCGGCCGCGGAAACTATGGATTCGACGCTAATATTGGTCGCTTTCGATTATTTTTGTACGTCATTCCCTCCCCTAGATTTGCTAGAAAGTGTTTTACTCCTCCAGTATCTTTTCGAGATAGTAATTCGTATTTGTACGAAGTTTGGTTCAGAACTATTCTGGAAGATACTATACACACGTACATCTACAATGTTGGTAATTTCCTCTTTCACACCTTCTACTTTTAAGATTTGTATTAACTGTTTCAAGTGTAAAGTCTTCTTAACGGTGACGTTCATTGTTTATGAACTCTTTTTCAAATTTGTTAATTTGGAAATATTGTTGTGTGTATAATTGTACGTTCTAGCTTAAGATTATTTTGTTTCGCCTTAAAGTATTTCCTTCTGGCAGCCCACATAGTCTGGTAAGTACCGTAGTTGATCCTTTCGAACAAATAAAAAAAGTTATTACGAAATGTATTTACCCGCCGCTCCAACTGTCACTGTGACTGTCAACAATCAGCCGATCGACACCGCAAGCAGTGTAAAATCTTTAATCTCGGTAAATTTGGACCCTTTCTTCATCACCCCTTCTGAATCACCATGGCGATGGGTGCTGAACTTGGACTTAAACGACATCCGGAGTGCCACTATTCATCTCAGTGACCCCAGAAACTATGGATGTGACACTAATATTGGCTGTTTTCGATTATTTTGCATGTCACCCCCTCCCCCAGGGGTGTTTTACCACTACGGCATCTTTTCGAGATAGTAAATCATATCCGTACCGAGTTTGGTTGAGAGCTGTGATGGAGTTTGACCTTCAGCTTAAAGGCATCCCGAGTGTCAGAGTTTATCTAAGCGACCCCGAAAACTATGGTTTCGGCAGTATTATTCGTCGTTTTCGATTATTTTTTTAGCATCTTCCCCTTCGCCAGGGGTGTATGGGGTGTCTTACCCCACGTATTATGTTGTCAGATAGTATAGTAAGTCATGTGTGCACCAAATTTAGTCGAGAGCTATGCTGGAATATAACACGTACTGTACATCCATAGGCTCGGTCATTTTGGACATTCATTTTTCAACCCTTCTCAAACTCCATTCTGACTGGGCCTGGACTATGACTTAAACGGCATCCAAAGTGTCACTGTGTTGGAGGAGTCCTGCCCCTGCCCCCAACACAGTCATTTTTTGTTTGTTTGTTTGTTTGTTTGTTTGTTTGTTTGGAACATACATTCACCCGTAATTTTGGTTATTTTGAATATTTTCTTTTTCACTCCTTCTCACCCCCGTGCCGATGGGGACTGAACTTGGACTTAAACGACATGCGAAGTGTCACTGTTCATTTCAGCGACCCCGAAACCTATTGTTTCGAACCATTTCCGATTATTTTTATACACAACCCCAAACACAACCCCTAGGGGTGGCTTGCCCCGCAGTGTTTTTTCCGAGAGAGTCATATGTGTAGCAGAATCTCTCCTTTGCTTAGCCTACATTTTACGCACGTGCCTGCTTCGAACACCAGGCCTGTATTCTAGTGCAGCATCCTTGAGCCGACGTCATGGTTACGGCTGGTCATTTCTTCATCCATTTCCTAAAGCAGGGAAGTGTGATGTCAATATCTACAAAACGGTTTCAGGCCCTTAAAATATGGTTTTCGGAGCCCGTAGGGCCGTACCAAGTTTTGTTGTACACGTCGTGAGGCTCAAAATGAGCACTGTTTTGTCCTTGTACGGCAAATTAAATATTTCGCCTACATTAGCCTATGTTAATGTACCAAAAGGCCTAAATCTAGGGAATGGAGAGGGATGTTAACATTTCTTGCAGACGGGGTTACCAGACAGACAGACAGACAGACAGACAGACAGACAGACAGACAGACAGACAGACAGACAGACAGACAGACAGACAGACAGACAGACAGACAGACAGACAGACAGACAGACAGACATTTTGCTTTATATAATATATATATAGATTGCAAATTGTTATGTAATATTAATAAGACAATAAGTCCTTGGCAGTGGACACTTGGGATAAGTAAAACTTTCTACAAAAATGGAGTCAGCGAAGTTGGATAATACATTTTTTGTGGGTTTCATTGCTATAAAAACTTGTTCTTAGCATCATTTTGTCGTCAAAACTGTTTAAATGTAGATAATTTATTGAGAAAAATTCTCATGCTTTTAGATTCTTTCCGTAATAGTAGAAAAGGAACGACCACTTCTCGCGCCAAATAAAATGACTATTCCAGTTCATAGTTTTGAGGGCGGTAGTTTTCACATGAGCACCCAGAGAAGCGCGCGCTCTTCAACCACAGAGGCCACTGGGATCAAGCTGCCCGAACGGAAGTTCTCTGGCAGCCCCGGGCTATAAGAAGGATTTATGTTCACCTTGTGTTGGAGCAGGGCGTGGTATATGTGTCTAATGCCAGGTGTCGCCTCTAATGTTCATTGAGCAGGACTAACCTTACAGTACAGGCGAGTTTCTAATCTTATCTCCGATGTGCTCGTTACGTAACAGATGTTACCGCTGTACTACTGAGGTCTGTGGCGCCAAGTCAAGTTAGTCACACATACATGTTATTCATTTGGTATTTTTTAACTAACTAACTAACCAGTCTAACTACTTTTGTTTGAGCCATCAATCCATAGACTGATTTGATGCCACCACATTGTGTATTCCATAATTTATTTTGTACGTAACTACTACATCCGACATCTACTCTCATCTTTTTGCTGGAACATCTTGATGAACCACTACCGTTCTTACCATCTACACTTCCCTCAAACATCCACTGAAATCCTGGGTGCCTTAAGACGTGTCCTATCTCTTCATTCGTGATTCGCTCTACCCTTCTCACCTTCAGCATTCTGCTGTAACACCACATTTCAAAAGCTTCTATTCTCTTTCTTTCTAGGCTAGTCATTGCCCATGTTTCACTTCCATACAATGCCACGCTCCACACGAAACTCTTCAAAACATCTTTCTAATTCCAATACCAGTACTACAATTGAGTACATTTCTTTTCTTAAGACAGGCCTTCCTTGTTTCAGCTAGTCTGCATTTTATGTCCCCCTTACTTCTGACATCGTACTACACAAGCAACAATATTCATCTACTCCCTTGAAGACTTCATTTCCTAATCTAATATTTCTTGAATCGTTTGAATTCGTTCGACTGGACTCCATTACTTTTTTTCTTTTTGGATTAATTTGTGTGCGTACCATTCAGCACTGCCTCCAGAACTTATGCAGACTCAGAAGAAATCATAACATCATAGGCAAATCTCAGAGTTTTGACATAAATATCTCTTACGTCTGGGGGTCATGCGAAAATTTTGGTAACGTAATGCGACAAAATACGCGACGGAAGTGTAACCATGCGACCGTGCAGGCTGTGGATTGATGGTCAGACAATGTCACCTAGCAACCGTGCAGGCTGCGGATGGATGGTCAGACAATGTCACCTAGCAACCGTGCAGACTGTGGATTGATGGCCAGACAATGTCACCTAGCAACCGTGCAGGCTGTGGATTGATGGCCAGACAATGTCACCTAGCAACCGTGCAGGCTGTGGATTGATGGCCAGACAATGTCACCTAGCAACCGTGCAGGCTGCGGATGGATGGTCAGACAATGTCACCTAGCAACCGTGCAGGCTGTGATGTAAGGTGTCGATGGATGGCCATGACCGGAAGACATATTTATAATCATTTGATTTTCGCAAAGGGAAAAATGGTTATTTTAATTTCCTCTCCTTGGATTGTGATTCCCATTACAAATTCACATTTCATTTCATTTGCCGCCTGTTATACATAAACAATGAAAAGGAGAGGTGATGACTGAAGCATTGCCTCGCGCCTTTTAGTTCATAGCCCTTGATTATCATTGCAAACTGATTTTTGTTCAGATGTTTAGAGAATCTTTCTCTTTCTGTATCTGAACCTCATTACCTTCACAATCTCAGATAGTTTGTTTCAATCAACACTATCGAATATTTTTTCTAGTTCTAGTGGGCTCACCCTTCTTACTTCGTTCCTATAAGATCCTCTAAACTACTTAATTTGAATTCTTTGTGAGCATTTTTCTTCTTTTCGCATCTTGAAGGAAAATTAAAACACCAACTTTACTTTGTGAAGTCTAAATTCTGATAACGAACAATTTCAAAACTTTCGAAGGAAAATAAACTCCATTAATTCCGTGAATTATCAGGCAGCTATTTTACAGCAGACGAAAGCAACATGGAATTAGTTCAGAGAATTCAGTGGCAATCGATGCATTTCATTGTGGAATCACCGATGAACTTGGAGAGAGACTACTTTTTCACCGGATATGTTTCCGTTTACTTTAAGAACACATTGATCCCACCTATCAAATCACCGGTGACAGAGAGAGACCCTACTCCATTATATTGTCTCTTTCCTTTATTCGCATCACTCTTAACAAAAACTAACTTAATGTTGTACTTATTTTCTCTCTAAGCCATATGTTTCTAACGATCATATATTTTTGAATGCTTGCAAATATCGTACTCACTACCTTGATCAGCACTAAACTGGTTGTCACAAAACTTACCTTTTGAATACACTAATTTTTCAGACTTACTACCACAAACCTTACTCTTCACAAAATATTCATTCTTCGGACTCATTACCTTGATCAGCACTAAGCTGGCTATCACAAACCTTACTCTTCACAAAATATTCATTCTTCGGACTCATTACCTTGATCAGCACTAAGCTGGCTATCACAAACCTTACTCTTCACAAAATATTCATTCTTCGGGCTCATTACCTTGATCAGCACTAAGATGGCTATCACAAACCTTACTCTTCACAAAATATTCACTCTTCGGGCTCATTACCTTGATCAGCACTAAATTGGCTATCACAAACCTTACTCTACACAAAATATTCATTCTTCGGACTCATTAACTTGATCAGCACTAAATTGGCTATCACAAACCTTACTCTGCACAAAATATTCATTCTTCGGACTCATTACCTTGATCAGCACTAAGATGGCTATCACAAACCTTACTCTTCACAAAATATTCACTCTTCGGGCTCATTACCTTGATCAGCACTAAGCTGGCTATCACAAACCTTACTCTTCACAAAATATTCATTCTTCGGACTCATTACCTTGATCAGCACTAAGATGGCTATCACAAACTTTACTCTTCACAAAATATTCATTCTTCGGTTTCATTACCTTGATCAGCACTAAATTGGCTATCACAAACCTTACTCTGCACAAAATATTCATTCTTCGGACTCATTAACTTGATCAGCACTAAATTGGCTATCACAAACCTTACTCTGCACAAAATATTCATTCTTCGGACTCATTACCTTGATCAGCACTAAATTGGCTATCACAAACCTTACTCTGCACAAAATATTCATTCTTCGGACTCATTACCTTGATCAGCACTAAACTGGCTATCACAAACCTTACTCTGCACAAAATATTCATTCTTCGGACTCAGTGCCTTGATCAGCACTATCAAAACCCTTACTCTTCACAAAATATTCATTCTTCAGACATCCAATCAGTAAAAAACTTCGAACTTTTACATTTTCTCTGCTACACTGAAATTCATGGAATTATTGGTACGGTTTTGGGCTTAGGAGACGAGAGAGCGAGTACAGATTCTTTGGTGGTTCCCCTCTTAGTAGCCTCTTACAACATGCGGGTGATTTCACCAACATGGGAGATAAACAGTTCCGATAAATCGAGGGAAATATGTATCAGTTTATGGCAGATGATCCAGCACACAACATTCCCATTCCATGTCACAAGATACTCCGTCTATCAAGATCTACGTCCAACAAAATGTTCGCTGATTTAGCATAACATTTTATGATCATAAATATGATGAGAAATAATACCTGCTATTTGTCTAGGGTGCATCAATTTATGCCCAATAAATAACCTCACACAGTTTAAAGGGGATGGATATGAGGTGAGTCTTCGTGGTTCTCTCAGCAGCTTCAGACACTGTCAACCATCAAATATTTCTAGACAAGGTCTACAATCTGACGAACGATGATGGTTTAACTTGAGTCATCGCTACGCTTCTTCAGAACCGAAGGTTTTTCGTCGACTTCCAAGGACAGCGTAGCCGTTGGAGGATACAGAAAAATGGTTTACTCCAAGGCAGGGCCGGCCGTACCTTATGTGCTGAAGTGCTGCAGCACATTGCCTATTTGAAAAATAAATTACTTTAATAATATTATCTCCAATCAAATACAGTGCATTGAAAAAGACATCAACCAAAGAATAGGAAGTTATTCAACACCCCTCACAACCAGGTAACTATTCGTATGCTCCACGCAGGGTGGCTGTGCGATCACAGCTCAGCGAGAATTTCTAAGCTTTTGGCCAGAAAGCAGGAACTCTGCCTTTTGCGCGTGCGTGCCCAACTCTTCGGATAGGCTGTGGATACAACAGCCAGAACCGGCAAGATATCGCTTCACAGCGATTCTTCGTTCGACCACAGAGAGGTAGCACTAGTCAGACTTGCATCACGACCGAAATTAGAACGTGGCAGGTAGCACCATCTTAACTCAGCGGCAGTATTTAAGAGGGGATCGCTCAAAGCAAACGGGGAAAAATACTGTAGAGCTGTTCCCGCCAGGTCTTTTAATACGAAAGAGGATAGAATACTCCCAACTTGCCTATTACATAGCCACCTTGTAAGTCGACGAACTATAAAAATTGTACTTTTTATGTCATCAAAGTAAGGACATGATATTGCGATTTTCTTTAATAAAAATGTATAGTTTATAAACGTCACTAAAAAAATATAACTTATAATTTTGCATTACGACGTTGCTGGTTTTATTTCAACGATTTCGGTAACATTGGGAAATTCTGTTTTTGTGCACTCACACCAAGTGTTTGAGTTCGTGAATATTTTGCCATTGCAGGTGTTATTGTGTGTTTAATTATATAGTTTTATAGTTTTTTAAATGAGGAATGTGTATATGTGCTGGGGTTGTTTGCGTATTTGTTCAGTGTGGAAAACTCAGTGGAGAGCCTCTTGAAAACCGCATACCGGTATGTTTCTCAGTATTTTTAATTTTTGGAGGGCGGATGGGTTTCAGCACACAACTGATTTTCTGCACCAGCCGCCATTGCCCCAAGGAAGTCTATTGGCGCTGTTACTTTTCAATATTTACACAAATGATCGGCCAGTATTTTGAAACACCAGAAGCTTCCTGCATGCTGATGATCTTGCCCTGGCCACGCAAAGCACAGATTTTGAAACAGTTGAAGAAAATCTGTCTAATGACCTTGAACGCCTGTCAAGCCATTCGAGTGAAAACCAGTTAAAACCTAACCCTACAAAAACTCAGGTGTGTGCACAAGGAAGCTCATCGTGAACTCGAAATAAGGTGGTCTGGTATCGAATTACAGAACTGTGACACTCCAAAATATCTGGGCGTAACCCTTGACAGAACTATCACATTCAAGAAGTACTGCAAGCATTGCAAAATCAAACTGTCGGCAAGGAATAACATACCTTATGAATTGGCTGGTTCATAGTGGGGGAGTCAACGCAAACCCTCCGTACATCTGCAATGGCACTTTGTTATTCCGTCGGAGAATATGCATGTCCTGTTTGGTATTCATCATCCCATGCCAGACAGGCTGATGTGGTCTCAACGAGACATGAAGGCTAGTGACTGGCTGCTCAAAGTCTACTCTAGTTGACAAACTCTAT
Source organism: Anabrus simplex (assembly GCF_040414725.1). Classification (NCBI taxonomy): domain Eukaryota; kingdom Metazoa; phylum Arthropoda; class Insecta; order Orthoptera; family Tettigoniidae; genus Anabrus; species Anabrus simplex. The sequence continues at coordinate 420,030,994 of NC_090269.1, read as the reverse complement.
TGCCTTGCAGGGATTGCTCCACCTTGTATTCGAAGGAAAGTAGCTGTAGACAAGGAGAGGACTACAGTGGAGCAACCAAGTACTCATCCCCTGCTTGGCCATACACCTCTAGCCCAGAGACCGAAGTCAAGAAAAAGTTTCCTACGAACATCTGAGGAACTGGGTCACCTGACACTGCAAGAGTACAGTTTTGGAAAGCCAAGGTCCCCGTCATCCCAGGACAAATGGCAGTTGCAGGAACGTTTGCCCCTGGATGTCACGAAGACTGGTCTGTCTCGATCAGACTGAGGACAGGAGTGGGCAGATCCAAAGTTAGCCTAGCAAGATGCAGCAACATCAAATGTAAATGAGGCGAAGAACAAACTATGCAGCATATCCTCCAGTGTTCCTGCACTGAAGATGATATTTCTCATGCAACACGGAATTCACTTGATGTTGCTAGGTTCTGGTCGAGATTCGTATGAAGTGCTTTTATTTGTATCTGTGTTGCACTTTGTTATGTACTTTAGTATGGGTAATTGAACTGTGTAAATGATATTTCCGATATGATAATAATAATAACAATAACAATCTCTTTATATGACCACTTGACGCGAATGAGCTCCAGAAGATTGTCCAATTGAATCTGTGCCTACTTTTCGTGAAAGAAAACCAAAGGGATCTGTTTTATAGAGGTGGAAAAAGACCCACAAGAACTGGAGATCTCACATGAGGATATCCTGCAATGGGACACTCTGAAGAAGAAATTTGGGGAAGTTCGGAGTTTTCAGCCAAAATCCAAAACCCGGCAAGTAGTGGACCGAAGAACGGAGGGATGCTCATCGAAGAATGCGGGAACACTGCGCAAATGTGAAAGATACTGGGAGAAAGCAGTTGAAATAGCGTGGTCCATAGAAGATCGAAACGAGAAGAAAAATATGAAATAATAATATTTTTTAGCGTATGATGAATACAATATTATATACAATATGTATACAACAGCCATCTCAAGTTCATAACTAAAGTCCATATCAAAAGTTGAGAGCCAGATAGGGCTTCGCTTAAGACACAGTATTAAGTTCTCTTTCTTGTTTTTTGCTAGTGGCTTTACGTCTCACCGACACGGGTAGGTGTTAGGGCGACGATGGGATAGGAAAGGCCTAGGAGTTGGAAGGAAGCGGCCGTTGCTTTAATTAAGATACGGCCCCAATATTTGCCTGGTGTGAAAATGGGAAACCACGGAAAACCATCTTCAGGGCAGCCGACAGTGCGATTCGAACCCACTATCTCCCGGATGTAAGCTCACAGCCGCGCGTCTCTAACCGCATGGCCAACTCGACCGGTGTAAGTCCTCTATAGAGCATGCCAAGGACACTCAAATGCAATGTAATCCACTGTCTGCTCCTCTTCTCCGCAGTCATATTGCAGAGATGTCTTCCATCCCCATTTTAAGAAAGTGACTCCACATCTACCTTTGCCGGTTCTAATTCGGTTTAGCGTTCTCCAGTGCCGTCTGGGAAGGGAAAAATCCGTCCGGGCACTTGCAGGGGTTCTAATGATGTGGTGATGTGGTAGCGAGGATTGCTGTTGCCATTGTTCTTTCCAGGCGTCCGATACATTAAAGGATGTGTCCTGTAGATTCATTGCAGTACGTCACCGTTGCTCATGTCCGTAGGTTTAACTTTAACTTACCCTGCACATGTCCCCCGGGTGGTACTAAGTGAGCGACATTAGAATAGAATGGGACTGAACTGTCGTATACGACCTCTCGGTCGAGGAAACCGGAGAAGAAACACACCTAGAGGCCCTTTTCAGGACCTCAAGTTCGTAACATTGGCCCTTCAAGGAAATAATAATAATAATAATAACCAGATCATCTACGCCTTTATCTTGATACAACTGTTGTATGTGTTCCTGCCATCCTTCTACCTCGTCTTCTTTCCCTAGAAGTGGTTTTTCCATCTGAGCTCTTATTATGCATACACCTAGTTTTCCTTTCTCCAAAGGTTTCCTTAATCGTTCTGTATGCAGCATCTACCTTTCCTACGAACATACAAACTTGAACATCCTTGCAATTCTCTCAGCCATTCTTCTTTAGCTGTCCTGCACTTCCTATCCACTTCATTCTTTAATGGTGTGTATTCTTTCTGCCACCGAGATCGATAGCTGCAGTCGCTTAAGTGCGGCCAGTATCCAGTATTGGGGAGATAGTGGTTCGAGCCCCACTGTCGGCAGCCCTGGAGATGGTTTTCCGTGGTTTCCCCATTTTCACACCAGGCAAATGCTGGGGCTGTACCTTAAATAAGGCCACGGCCGCTTCCTTCCCGCTTCTAGCCCTTTCCTGTCCCATCGTCGCCATGTGTCGGTGCGACGTAAAGCAACTTGCAAAAATTCTTTCCTGCTCTCTTCATTTTTGCATTCTTGTATTTTTGTGGTCCAAGTCTAGTGTCCGTTATTTACTATGTTAACTTTACTACAGCAATGTGTAATTGGACAATATTAAAGAAGAAGTGAAGGGTCTGGATACAGCAGAATGAGTCAAGAGAGTATCAAGGCAACGGTCACGTGTTCTAGAAGATGTAGGAAAGTATATTCTCGGGTGGATCATCTCATATCAATACATGATTTTGGCTTATGGAACGAATCATCTGCCTGTCAATTTATCTTTTTAATGGGAAAATTCGCTTTGATGTGCGAGTGCTTTGGATTACAGTACGTTTACAGAATGAATTATGCTCGCAATACAAAGGTTTACTCTATCGGACAAAGAAAGACAAGGGCCGCGAAGGGCGTGAAAAACAAATCCCCCTAGACCTCGAAGCTAATGCCTCGGGGACGGAAGAGAACAAGAGTCGTCCAAGGGAGGTCAGATACGAAAGATCAAAGTGTGGAACCTGGCACAAATAAGTGGAATCAATCAATCAATCAATCAATCAATCAATCAATCAATCAATCAATCAATCAATCAATCAATCAATCAATCAATCAATCAATCAATCAATCATCTGCATTTAGGGCGGTCGCCCATGTGGCAGATTCCTTATCAATTGTTTACCTAGCTTTTCCTTAAATATTTTAGAAGAACTTGGAAATTTATCGAACATTTCCCTTGATAATTTATTCCAATCCCTTACTCCTCGTCCTCTAAACGAATATTTGCCCCAATGTATTCTCCTGAATTCCAACTTTTATCTTCATACTAGCTGATGTACCCATGCTTCACTACGGGACTCTCGGAAAGACTGACTTTGTGGTTTTCCTAACTTAAGTCAACATAGGCCATTACAAGAATGTCAGTAGGAAAGTAGCGATTAAAAGCAATGTTATCATATAAAATAATCGATCAAATGAAAACGCGCACATTTTCTCACTTTTAACGAACAGTACTACGGTGCCGATCTAACACTCCGAAGTTCCAGTGTTGGAATGACCAGCTCGCAGACAGCCGTGAACACTCCTCTGCCATTATTCCGTTAAATATGCACACCTCTCATTCCAATCAGTGCCTCAGAGTAGGAATTGAATAGCTCGAATGCTATGACGGACCAGTGTGTTACGTACCAGTAGTATCAGAAAATTTATGAACCAGAGGAATGACATTCTTAAGAAGGAAGTTATCTAACTTCCCGCCAATATTCAGGCAGGCTGTTACACTCAGTACGACCGGGCGAGTTGGCCGTGTGGTTAGGAGCGCACAGCTGTGAGCTTGCATCCAGAAGATAGTGGATTCGAACCCCACTGTCGGCAGCCCTAAAGATGGTATCCCATGGTTTCCCATTTTCATACCAGGCAAATGCCGGGGCTGTGCCTTAATTAAGGCCAAGTCCGCTTCCTTCAGACTCCTAGCCCTTTCGCCTCTCATCCTCGCCGTAACACCTGTCTGTGTCCGTGCGATATAAGGCAATTTAAAAAAAAAACTCGGTACGCAGCAGTAATCATATCTATCGGAGATGAGTAGTAACAGAAGACATAAAGCACATCACAACAGACAATGGTCAGTGTAATGTTGCTGTTGATCATTTAGTTTTCTTTCGACTCTATGATATTAGGGCGTCTTATAATTTTATTTACAGCGTAGACTGTAGTTCCTTATTCTCCGACTTCACATACCGATTTTCATTAAATTCTGTTTACCCATTTTATCGTGACTCGGCGCTGATATGGACTTAGTAACAAAAATCCAAATTCATGAATATCTCTGTTATCATAGCCGCTACGATAACACTGTATAAGACATAAATGATCGGAAATGTAATATTGTATAACTTTAGTTAAGTGGTATTTATCGATACGACCACAAATAACATAAATACTTGAGAATTAAATTTTAGGCCTTCCCCTAAACTACCATTTTCTCAGTGCAAATACAACTGTTTATAGCCTATATTGTATCGACTTATTCCCCGATTTTACCTATCGATTTTCGTTAAGATACGACCACTAATAACAAATATTTGAAAATTAAATTTTAGGCCTTCCTCTAAACTACCATTTAATTCAGAGTGAATAAAATTATTTATGGCCTAGATTGTAGCGACTTAAACCCCGACTTTGCATACCGATTTTCATAAAATTCTCTTCAGCCGTTTTCTCGTGATGCGTGTATAGACAGACAGACAGACAGACAGACAGACAGACAGACAGACAGACAGACAGACAGACAGACAGACAGACAGACAGACAGACAGACAGACAGACAGACAGAAATTACGGAAAATTAAAAAGTGCATTTCCTTGTTACTGTCGACACAACTGATACAGAAATACCATCCTTTTCAAATTCTGAGCAATGTACACACAAAACTCTTACTTTATATATACAGATTATGAACTTTCCTATTTTTAAAAGCTCCACTCAAGCTTATTCTTCTACGTATGTCACTCCACGCCAACTCACCACTGACAGCTCGGAACATACCACGTAGTGGAGCATCTCGTCTCTTTACTCCCAAGTCTTCCCAGCCCAAAGTTTGCAACATTTTAGCAAGACTGCTCCTTTGTCGGAAATCACCAAGAACAAATTGTGCTCCTTTTTTTTTGAATGTTTTCCAGTTAATGTTAATATGTTTTCTGAATAATTACAGGATCAGATAATGCTAAGACTCGGCTAAGAGCCCCGTGGTCACCAACCTAGGTACTTACATTGTTCCCCATGAGTTTCTGTCACCCCATCAACACAATAATTAAAACTGAGAACACTTCTTCTCTTGGTGAAACTTATAACTTGACTTTTAATCGCATTTATATTCATACCATTGTCTGCTGTCCACCTCACTACATTGTTTAAGTCCCCTGTAGTCGCTCACAATCCCGCAACACATTTACTACTCTATACAACAGAACATGAACCGCAAATATCCTCATCTGTGATTCCAGATCTTTACTCGTATATATATATAAGAAAATATAAAGGTTCAATAATACTCCCCTGCGGGACCCCTCTTAATAATTACAGGATCAGATAATGCTAGGACTCGGCTGAGGGCCCCGTGGTCACCAACCCAGACTTCGAAGTTATGTGCCCCTGCGGCGACGTGGTCGGGAATAGAACTCGAGAACCCTTGGACCAAAGGCCAGCACACTAGATGTTTAGAGGACGTGATCAGACCTTCTCAAGTTGTGGTAAAGACACAATGAAATGATACAGTATTTCAGTTACTGTGAAATTAGCCGAACTTGTTGTTCTCTGCCAACAAATTTCCGTTGTTCTGTCGTGTTTACTCTTGTACTATGATTCTTTTACCTGGTCTCTCCCATTTTATCACTTATCGCAACGCTTTGTCCCGCTTTCTTACTTTAACTTCCTGGGCAAACTTCCTGTTGTCCTCTCAGTTGGAGCTTTAAGATTTACGTTTCCGCTTCACATGGAGCCGCAGATCTTACACACATCTCAAGAATTTGCTTCAGCGTCGCATCTTTTACAAATAACATTCTAGTATATCCATCAACCCCTCTGCCTCAAATTTCGTAAACATTGTGCTCAAATTCTATTAATTAAAATGACTGATACTACGCCTTTCATCCGAAAATCATCCAGTTAAACGTCCCATTGTACGCTTCATCCCTGAATGCTGTAAGTATCCATCCTTCACACCCTTGTATCAGCGACCCGAAGGCAGGTGATGGGTACAATAACTTGCACCCGTTTCCATTTATATTAACGGTCATTACTTTGTTCAAAGTGGTTCTTAAATTCCTAACCGCTAGAGCAGGTTCAGAGGGTACTGTGAAGTAGGAGATGTATATAGTGAAGGTAAGGATCAATACAGCTAGACTGTCAGCCTCTTTCGAGTTTGGAGCAGCCGTATGGGATCCATACCAATCAGGACTCATTAATGAACTTGAGATGATACAGCGAAAGGCTGCAAGATTCCACTTCAGTTTCTTCCGTAACAGTACATATATTGCAATACCAGTGGCGGTGGGCTCTCAGGAGCACACGAGCGCGTGAACACCCAGTTCTAATGCATATTCACGCATTAATGGATAATTCAAAATTGTTCCCTTTGTTTCTGCCTGATTTCATCAATCGATCGAAAGTATTCGACTTATACCGAAGCTCCGTTACAGTGACAGCTGTTCGTTTCCACTGACAATGCAGGGAGCACACTGGAGATTTTGCTACGAGCCTGAAGACTATACGCATGCGCTTGGAGATGACGTCATGGTTTATGCACAGGTATGTGCAGCATATAAGCAAGGAGCACGGTAAGGTATGCGCCTTTCGGTCTACAACTACCCTCAAACTAGGGATAGTATTACAGTTGACCTCCTGTGTTACTGTTGGCCACAGCTCACAGAAGTTACTAATGCATTACATCGTCGGAAGATTTCGCTAGTAGGATATTCTGAACTGGGTTGGTGATCATGGGTAGAAGTTTGCTTTACATTGTGGGTGGAGAATCGTTTCAATTTCAGTTCATTTGAGTACTGGCACTATTTTTATGCTTGTTCTCATACTTGGGTGAACCTCGTGCTATATAGGCCAAACTCCAATAATAGTGTTCGCATCTTTTAGTATTTGTTACAATACAGCATTGTAGCAAAGTTACTGTGAATTTTACTTTTACCGAGCTGAGTATTGAACCTGCCAACTTGGGGTCAGAAATCCGTCTGAGCCACTCAGCCCGGCAGTCGTAGTTTTACTTTTGTTGTACACTCACTGATCAGTCTCGGAAAAATGCATCCTCAGTTATAGAGTTTCTACTAAATTATGAGTAGAGAAGCAACCGTACAAGAAACTTTTAGTGAAATGATTTAAATAAGTTATTTTGTACTGATTTGCATTGTACTTTGATATACTTGAGACTTGAACACACAGTTTGTTGTGAACTCCCTGAAATGTTGTCACGAGCTGCCACTGAATAATACAGAATATTGTTGCGTTAATAATTATGATCGAATATACATCGTAGCTAGGCAAAGAAAACCTTGTAATTTCACACACAAGAAAACCACGTTTCTTCGTCTGGCTTGTGAAGGCTTGCTGCGTTGTCTGAGAAGGAAACAAGACTTCAATTGTCGAATAACTGGGCTATCATTAAGCAATGAAAACGCCAGAATCAGTTCTACAGCCACTGCTGACCGCTCAGTTTTAAACTTCTGTAAACTACACTCTGAAGGAGTTACGAGGTTCCCTTTGCTCTGCGATGATATATAGTAGCAAAACCCGGCAGACGTTTTCCTGCCTGTGTATATTTATTTACCTCTGCATGTTGCATAAAAATGGATGATCTACTGTGTATGTTTCTAGAATTCGTTGAAGAAAAATGTTGAAAGATAGCTCATACTGATGACATGCCATTATTTTTATCGACAGAAATTTGTGATGAACTATATACTGAACCCTTTGAAGGTCATAGGTTCAGTACATTTACAATAAACACCACCCCGTCTCTAACCCCCATGTCCATGGGGCTGAAGTTGGGCTTAAAACGACGTCTGGAGGGCACGTATTCATCTCAGTGACCAAAAAACTATGGATTCTACATTAATATTGGTCATTTTATATTTGGGCCCCTTTCAAATGCCCCCTCCCCCTAGGGGTGATGTTCAAACGGCATCTTGAGTGTCACAGTTCATCTCGGATACGACACTGATGTCGGTCGTTTCGATTACTTTAAGATTTAGATTTTAGATCTCACCCCCTCATATTTGTAGCAAGTTTGGCGCATAAAACACGGCGGTGTCTTCCCATGCTCCTCTATGCAGCAGTTCTTGTCTTACTGTCATGATACAGAGTAAGTTCTTGTCGGCTATCGCAAATATGTCCATGAACTTGCATCCAATCTTGATGTGGCGTTGTAATTAAATTAATTACATAAAATTACTCATCGTAATAAAACTGCCCATCTAATTTCGTTCAAACAACTTCCTAAACACTCTCAGAAGTTTTTTTTTTTTTTGGCGTGTGGCCTCCGGAGAGGCCTAGTGCAGGTCTTATGATTTGGCGCCTGTAGGTGACCTACACGTCGTGATGAGGATGAAATCATGATGAAGACGACACATAATCCCAGTCCCCGTGCCAGGGAAATTAACCAATTATGGTTAAAATTCTCGACCCTGCAGGAATAGAACCCGGGACCCCTGTGACCAAAGGCCACCATGCTAACCATTTAGCCATGGAACAGGATACTCTGAGAAATCATGAGAACAGATTGTGAAATTTTCAGCGAAATTGGTTGAGTAGTTTTTGAGTCCAGTAACCTCAAATATACCAACATCCATTTTTATATAATATTATTGGGGAACAGGATGGTGTAGCACTTTAGCTGCTTCCCTGTCATCTCGGCGACCGTGATTTGATTCCTGCTGGGATGGGATTTTCAGTTGAAATCCCCATGGTGTCAGGAAGGACAAACGACCGTAAATCCGCGTCCACAACTCCTTCATACCTCAGTACGTGCAAGCGGGATAAGCTGTGGAAGATGATGGTTAATAGGGTTTGGTATCGAGCAAAAATCATTTATTATTTCTGGCATACTCGTACTTCTTGGGTACGAAGGTAAAACAATTAAATTTTGGGGGTCCGCCAACCAAAAATTTGAATACTACTCATAGACTTTCCGAAGTCAAGACAGTGCACCAGGGAATGCTGCGCGCAGTGAGTCTATAAATGATCTGCGGATAGAAGTTATGATCAGGAGCCAGGCTGGATCTTTGCTGCCTTGAATGGCAAAGGGCATGTAAAGGGTGAGGGTGCAATAGAATACTGGTGGTAATGTTCACCATGAAGATAGGCCGCTGAACTTGTTTCCTTCGCAAAGAACTTCACTTTACGGGCAGTGTGAAGTTAACATTTCGTACGTATTTTCTCAATTCCAGGGACCCAAATTGCCATGCTGTACATGATATCAGACTTCGGAAGATTTAAAGTAGGTGCTAAAAATATCCATATGAAACCAGTTCTTAGTGCGACAGTTTTCTTCTTCTTCTGCTCCTTCTTTTTATATCATTCATCAACAGTATTAGAGAGTAGTCAGCTGTGGTTCCCTGCATAGTTATCCTGATCCCCATTTTGTGATGTTTTTCGCCCACAGTAACAACACGAAAACTGTAACATATATTTTTATGGAATTGGACACATTAATTGCAAATATCAGTAGGTTTACCAATATTATTATTATTATTATTATTATTATTATTATTATTATTATTATTATTATTATTATTATTATTATTATTATTATTATTATTCGTAGTATGTTAATTTCTTCGTAGGTATTATATTATTGCACTTAGGAAGCAAAATGTTAATTTATATTGTGTATTATAATAGACATTTTTTGTACAGTAGGATAGCAGAGTAGGATAGTAATTTTGTTTCAGTCTCTTTTTTAATTTATTCAGTATTTTAATATTTTTATTTTAAGTTATTTATGTATTTCACTGGTTAAGTGTAATACAGAGATACGTCGTCCCTAACTTTTCCAGTTAAAATAAACCATATCTATCTATATGATACCTAAATTCCGTGCGATCGGTTCAACTCACGACGTACCAACAAGTTTTGTCTTTTCGTGTGTGACGTCAGCTCTTTCCGGTTTCCACTCAGGTTCCCCAGTCTGCTGAAAATAAATATCCTTCTTCTTCTATCGGTTTTCCTACACCTGTGGGGTCGCGGATGAGAACTATGTCGCATGTGTGGCCGGATGCCCTTCCAAACGCCAACCCTCTATGAAGGGATGTAATCGCCACTGTGTGCGTCGGTGACGGTTGGTAGTGTAGTCTGTTGTCTGAATATGAAGAAGAGAGTGTCGGGAACAAACACAAACACCCCGTCCCCGAGCCAGAAGAATTCATCAGACACGATTAAAATCCACGACCCCGCCGCGAATCGAACCCGGCAACCTCTGAACCGAAGGCCTCAACATTGACTATTCGGCCAAGAAGTCGAACTTTGTCAATAGTAATTTATGAATGGATAAATTTATAAACTAACTGAAAAGGAAAACTATGTTAAAAGATTTATATATACCGGGCGAGTTGGCCATGCGGTTAGGAGCGCGCAGCTATCAGCCTGCATCCGGGAGATAGTGGGTTCGAACCCCACTGTCGGCAATCCTGAAGATGGTTTTCCGTGGTTTCCCATTTTCACACCAGGCAAATGCTGGGGCTGTTTCTTCCTTCCCACTCCTACTCCTTTCCTATCCCATCGTCGCCTTAAGACCTATCTGTGTTGGTGCGACGTAAACAGATTTACAAAAAAGAATTATAATTAAGTTGCCCCTTTTCTTATTTTTTTACCTAAGGGCAAGAGTACAAAAAATATAAGAAGTAGCAAGCCTACGGTTTCATTAGACGAAAACTGAATATAATTAATTATGTTCGGTCAGTTATGCAAGAAACTAGTGAAAGTCTTCGCCAGGATTAAACTTCAACAGCGAGTTCAACACTTCCAACATGTCATGATTTTTGAGTTTACACATATTAATTACGTTTTGTTTACAGTAGTTACAAACGTGAGTTCACGCTATCAACATAAACGCCGTCTCATTGTAAAGAAACTTCCCTGGCGCACTGTACCACCAGGGTTAGCAAAGAACAAAACTTGACCAACGAACGTTTGACAGGGAAAATGAAGGAGAGGAACTTAGCAGAAGCAAGAGGAAACCATGTTAGACCGAGGATTGGCGTACAAGAAAGCAGAGAGGATTATTCAGAAAATATGCAGATCTCCCAACACTGTATTTGGGAGGTTGAAATCAACGACGTAAAGTTCTAATATTCCTCAGCTATAGCCTATTCACCTTCACAAAAAATGACGAGTGTTCTTAACTGTAGACATCACAGTAATAGACATACCGTCTTCCTCAGCTGATCTGAACTCTGGACTCTTCAGCAATAGAAGTACCGTCTTCTTCAGGTGATCTGAACTTTGGACTCTTCAGCAATAGAAGTACCATCTTCCCCGAGTGATGTGAACTGAACTCTGACTCTACAGCAATGGAAGAACCATCTTCCTCAGGTGATCTGAACTCTGGACTCTTCAGCAATAGGAGTACCACCTTCCTCAGGTGATCTGAACTCTGGACTCTACAGCAGTAGATGTGCCATCTTCCCCGAGTGATGTGAACTGAACTCTGGACTCTACAGCAATAGAAGCACTGTCTTTATCAGGTGATATGAACTCTGGACTATTCAGCAATATAAGTACAATCTTCCGCAGGTGATCTGAACCCTGGACTCTTCAGCTATAGAAGTAGCATCTCCTTCAGGTCATCTGAACTCTGGTCTCTACAGCAACAGAGTGATGTGAACTGAACTCCGGACAACTCCCGGAGAAGCGCGCGCGACCCCTCATTAGTTGGAACGCGCTGTAGCCCCGCGGCCCGCTATGGCAGAGTCGTGTCAGCCTGCGGCAGCCCTTAATGACGTCACCAAGATCTTAAAGCTCCTCCAAGAGGAGAAATCGTTAAAATATTCCAGGGGAAACGACTCTCTTATTTGTAAAATGTAACTGATGCGTTATAGTCCGCCTCCTTGAAATCCCTTGACGGGATTCAGGGATGTTTCGTTGCATCTTTTTATGTCTGGGAAGGATTTCCGAAGAGAGGAGATCTTGTTCTGAACGGTGTTATACGGACCAGGACTACTGGGTTCTTACAAATTCTGACAGAACTGACCACAGTGACGTAGAAAAACTTCTGTTTATTTACAATTAGGATGAGAGTAATTCATACTAAACCTCAATAACCTCAAAACAGAATAAACAACCCGCAGTGTAATGGTTAACGCTATTCTCTGCCATCCACGGGGGCCCGGGTCTATTCCCGATAAAGCGAAATGTTTAAGATTATCGGAAAGAAAACGGGTACACACAGCTCACCTCCATAGTTGTTAAGTCTGAAAAGAGCTGTGCAACCTCGGGATGAGGACATAACTGTGCTTTCTTTCTCAAAAATATATTGTATCACTTGACTAATCACATATTTAAAAATAATAGTTCAAGTACATTTCTTGGACGAATAATTTTCGGACTATCCAGCTGAGTGTGGACGCCGTTCGCACCCGAGCATTCGCTTAACACTCCGTGTACTGCTAATATCTTCAAACCAACTGTCACTGCTCTTAATAAACATCTGAGGCAGCTGATCGTTCGGTTAAGGATGGCTCAAATGGTTAATCTTTCATAATATGGGACTTTATCAGCTGAAAATTACACTACACACAGGAAACGGTAAATTTCCGCCTGTTTACATGAGCTACGGTACGTAAATTACCTCCTGTTTACATGAGCTGCCGTGCGTAAATTACCTCCTGTTTACATGAAATACGGTACGTGAATTACCTCCTGTTTACATGAAATGCGTTACGTAAATTACGTCCTGTTTACATGAGCTGCCGTGCGTAAATTACCTCCTGTTTTCATGAACTACGGTACGTAAATTACCTGCTGTTTACATCAGATGTCGTACGTAAATTACCTCCTGTTTACATGAACTACGGTACGTAAATTACCTGCTGTTTACATCAGATGTCGTACGTAAATTACCTTCTGTTTACCTGAGCTGCCGTACGTAAATTACGTCCTGTTTACATGAGCTGCCGCGCGTAAATTACCTCCTGTTTACATGAACTACGGTACGTAAATTACCTCCTGTTTATATGAAATACGGTACGTAAATTATCTCATGTTTACATGAGCTGCCGTACGTAAATTACCTCCTGTTTATATGAAATACGTTACGTAAATTACCTCCTGTTTACATGAGCTGCCGTACGTAAATTACCTTCTGTTTGCCTGAGCTGCCGTACGTAAATTACCTTCTGTTTACCTGAGCTGCCGTACGTAAATTACCTTCTGTTTACCTGAGCTGCCGTACGTAAATTACCTTCTGTTTACCTGAGCTGTCGTACGTGCATTGCCTTCAGTTTACTTGAAATATGCCACTGTAGACGTTTCCCTTCCCCGTATGTTCATAATTCGCCCAAATGTCTGCTATGAATAAAATATAACGTAGCTAAGTGTGATTGACATGTTGGTCAGCTTCAGTTGGGAAAATCTTCATTATAAAATGTAAAATGTGTTTCAAATATTAAACGTCTCCAAACAGTCAACAACCTACTCATCCTCTCGCCGTGACAGCGACGTTTCGGTATTTATATGCAGGTATGGTTCTGTATTGAGCAAGTAAAGCCGTACGAGATGGCAGGTTTGAGGATTCCTCAAATGGGAGAAAAATTACGTACAACATCTCTACTGAATAGGAGGCAATTAATGTACTTATAAAAAGGTAAGCAGCTACATCGCCCCCTCCACACAGTCTAATGGCCGGTTGACTGCCAGCTCCCAGTGCGCCCGCCGTCCTTGACCTTATCCAAGCCAGTCTTATTAAGGTGCACTTTTCTGCAGCTAATGAAGCGAAAGTAGAGTGTAATTTGTTATTTTTTCCGACTTAACTCATTAGGAAGGGAGCACGGTATGTGAAGCGCAACCCAGTGTCACGTGACTGGACTTACGTGCGTGGTCTCCAAAGCTAACACTAAATGGTTTGATGCCATGTCGACCGTGTTCAATGTGCTTTCTCGAGACTCAGCCAAGCACTTAGGTCTTTTCTTTTTACCTACCTAATACATGCTCCAGGACGTTTCGCCCTCTAGCCCAAGTGGATTGGCCACCCATGGGGAGCGTTCGGGAGACAAGTGGGCCGAACTTCACTATCGGTCGTCATGTCTCCCACTTCCAGGTAAATGCCGGAGCAGTTCCTATTCCTTCCACCTCCTTACCCAATACCATTCACCACCATTAGCTCATCAGCTGAGGTCGATGTCAGGAAGGGCACCTAGCCGTAAAAGCATGCTATATATGATTTTATTTCCCCTGGTCCCCGGCCCCAACTCAAGAAATAGGACTGAGGGATAAAAATGGCGCAGCCATATACTGGAGATTTGAACAGTGGTAAATTTTTGATATTTAGAACATTGTATAAAAAGAACATTCAAATATTTTACAATATGTATTTGGATCCTGTATAATGCAGGTTGGCCTTTGCTGGCGTACAATAGCAGTGATTGGGAATTAAAAGTACGGGGGCAAAAAGTATACGGACAACAAACAGTACCCGGGTTTGTGGGATATATCGGACTGGGGGAGGAGGGGTACACACATCAAAACTGAAGATAAAAGCTACAAAATGGTAAGATTTTTATGCTCTCTGAGCGAATTTTGACAGAGAAGTAAAGGTTGAGAGTTTACCAACTTAAGTGCAGTAATAATATTTTCTTTTTACCGGGCGAGTTGGCCGAGCGGTTAGAAGCACACAGCTGTAAGCTCGCATCCGGGAGACAGTGGGTTCGTGCCCCACTGTCGGCAGCCCAGATGATGGTTTTCCGTGGTTTCCTATTTTCACTCCAGGCAAATGCCTTAATTAAGGCCACGGACGCTTACTTCACACTCCTAGGCCTCTCCTGTCCCATCGTCGCCATAAGACCCATCTGTGTCGGTAAAGCAACTAGCAAAAAAAATTAAAAAAAGATTTTGGTTCAATACTACACAACAAAACTTTCACAAAAGGAACAATATTACGCATTTATTGCAATTAAACAGAAGTACGGCGTGATTATGCAATTAAAATAATTTAGTATTTGACTACACACTAGGAACAGACACTAAAGAGACTGCCAGATTGACGAATGCGCACGGCAAGCGGGTGAATCATACCTCTGTGTCCATGACCTTGGCAATTATAGTATAACCCCTGCTACCCTTCCTCACAGCACTTGCAAAGTGTCCACTACTTGCTCTGTCGCTATACAAATCGGTTAGCCGCGACAGATGACATTTTGTGCGCATTTCGCCTAATAATTTTGTTAATAATTAAAGAAAATAAACCAAAGAATTAGCTGATAAGACAACAGGGCTTGTAATGATTGCTTTCTTTAAATAATTCCTAGTTTCATCCGGTAAAAATGTGAATGTAATATTTTCACCAAAAGTGGAGGGAGGGGGGTACTGTCCCGCCTCGCCCCCCCCCCCACCCCCACCCCTAATCGTCGCTACTGACTGGCGAGACCTAGTGTTTACAGTCACTGTGTTATCCGGTATGGGCTAGAACAATTCTGTCTCAGTCTTATCCTTGGCTTTAACAATACGAAAGTAACTGAGGTATCAGCGTTCCACATGAAGAAAACACTACTGCTCTTGTGGGCCAACAAGGAGCTAATGCACCTCCTCCTAGACACCTATAATTCCTCCTGATTAAGGAATATTATAATGTACTATATATTGTACTAGCAATTACCCGCGGCT
This sequence comes from Anabrus simplex, assembly GCF_040414725.1. Lineage (NCBI taxonomy): Eukaryota > Metazoa > Arthropoda > Insecta > Orthoptera > Tettigoniidae > Anabrus > Anabrus simplex. Next base: position 420,015,264 of record NC_090269.1, on the reverse strand, counting down.
TCGCTCGCGTGGATTTCGTAATTTGATCAAAGTAATCGTTCCTCGGCATTGTACTAAGACATTATCTAAAAATTCCTAAAGTATAAAAACTCATCCAACAATTGAGTTTCATTTACCCCAGAAATTATATGTAAACCATGTTTGTGGTATTACCTTTTGGGGCAAAGACGACCATGCGACATGGAACTGTACATGTGAGAAGCAGCCTTCTCTCAAGTCGAAAAAATAAATACTGTACAGGTTTATTTATTTTTAAAGGAGATTCCAAATACCTATTTCCACATCTGTAACATCTTCAGTTTTTCAGATATACATAAATATACCCATAAAATGAATTCAACCCCTTGATCATTCCTCCCCCTCCACCCCCACTTAAGTGTATTCCGGAAACAAAAATGCACGTTCCTTTATTTTTAAAGGAGATTCCAAATACCAATTTTCATGTCTGTAACATCTTCAGTTTTTCAAATATAAGTATCCTCATAAAAAATAATTCAACTATTTTTCACTTTAACCCCCCGGTAAGTGCCTTCTCCGAAAACAAACAGGTACAATTTACTGTATTTTAATGGTCTTTCCGAATACCAAGTTTCTTGCCTCTAACATGTTAAGTTTTTGACATATAATGTGGATATACCGGCGTCTGTCTGTTAGGTCATCAGCCCAGAGGCTGGTTGGATCCTCAAATAGCACCACCAAAGGTTATGCGGTTATAAGGAAACCGCAAAAACCAATGGCAGCACCATAATGAGGCGTACTAGGCAAGACGAGGAGTGAGGTAGTTTGCCATTGCTTTCCTCACTGGGTCAGAAAGTGCTATTGTAGCACGACTAACCCTATGAGCAACACCTTTTATAACACTCATGCACTAGTCGTGCTCTGAATGTCATTACTTAGCACCACCCATACCCCAGCAGCTTCCATATTGTCACAGCCATGGATGAGACTGGGACTTCGGTGGAAGCTACACTTTACTCTGGCCTGTGCCACGAGATGGATACAAAAGTACTGTATCCATCATGAAATGGCAGCAGGTAAGATATACCGGTACTCATTTCAAAAATTCATCCGCTTTTCCAATTCCTTTCAGCCCCTTAACTGGATTTTTCGAAAACAATAAAATACGTGTTTCGTTATTTTTAAATGATATTCCAAATACCAGTTTTTGTGTCTGTACGTCTGTAATACCTTCAGTTTTGAGATAAATGTATACTCATAAAAATAATTCAACTTCTTCTTCACTTATTTCCACCCCTCTCCCGCCTTAAGTAGACTTTCCAAAAACAAAAATTGCGTGTTTCTTTATTTTGAAAGGAAATTCAAAATACCAACTTTCACGCCTGTAACAGCTTCTCTTTCTTTAAGAGAAATTATCCTCATACATATTTCAACTCCTTATTTACTTATTTTCAACCCCACACCGCTTACGTCGATTTTCCGAAAAAAAAAAAGCGTGTTCCTCTATCTTTAAAAGAGATTCCAAATACTAATTTTCACGTCTGTAACATCTTCATTTTTTCAGATATAAGTATCCTCATAAACATAATCTAACTCCTTTTTCACCCCCCCCCCCTCCTACCAGTTTAGCTGACTCTCCCCTACCCCAAAGTGTGTGTTTCTTTATTTTGTAAGGAGATTACAAATAACAATGTTCGCGTCTTTAACATCTTTAGTACTCTCATACAAAAAATTCAATTAATTTTTCAATTCATTCACCCCCCTTACGAGGATTTTCCGAAGACAAAAGAACACGTGTTTCTTTACTTTGAAAGAAGATTCCAAATACAAATATTCATGCCTCTAACATCTTCAGTTTTTTAGATATAAGTATCCTCATAAAAAGAATTCAAATCCTTTTTCACCCTAACCCGTTAAGTTGATCCCCTCCCCCCCTCCAAAAATGTGTGTTTCTTTATTTTAGAAAGGGATTCCAAATACAACTTTTCACGTGTGTAACATTTTTAGTTTTTGAGATATAAGTATCCTCATACAAAGAATTCGACTAATTTTTCAATTAATTCATCCCCCCCCCCAATTAAGGGTTTTCCAGAAAACAAAAGAATACGTGATTCCTTATTTTTAAAGGAGATTCCAAATACGTCTGCAACATGTTAAGTTTTTAGATATGCTAATTTTAAAAATTCACCCCCTTTTCCAGTTCCCTTTAAGTGGAATTTCCGAAAAAAATATTTGTTTCTTTACTTTTACAGGAAATTCCAAATACCAGTTTTCAAATCTGTAATATGTTACCTGTCTGAGATAATTTGCAGATATAGTCTTTTTAAGAATTAACCCCGTTTGTCACTCCTGATCGCCCCCTATTCATCGGATTATCCAAAAACACAAAAATACGTGTTTCTTTATTTTCAAAGGAGATTCCAAATATCAATTTTCATGTCTGTAACATCTTCAGTTTTTGAGATATAAGTCTCGTCATAAAAGTGGTATGTTCCGAGCTGTCAGTGGAGAGATGAATACGTTTGAGTGGTGTTTGTAAAAGTAGGAGAGATTATAATATGGAGATAAAGTTGGAATTCAAGAGAACAACTTGGGGCAAATCTTCGTTTATAGGTAGAGGGGGGAGGGGGGTTAGGGATTGAAATAATTTACTAAGGGAGATATTCAATAAATTTCCACTAGGAAACAACAGATAGCGAACCTGCCACCTGGGAGACTGCCCTAAATAATCAGTAGTGAGTAATTGGCTAAACTCAGTTTCTAATGATTTAAAGATAAGAGGTATGGGACCAATCGAGGCCACAGAACTAGTAGACATACAGGATTGTGGCAGCGGTTAGTAAATTCACAGAAGCTTGCAGACTGAACGCTTAAAGGCATAAAGTCTATAACAGTTTATATATTGTGGTCGTGAGAAATAAATATTCAGAGGAAGAAGTAAGACTTTTAAGTATGTATTACTTGTAAATAAATTCACGGTTACTTCCTTTCTCAGTACGGATATACGCAGCAGTTTGGACTCCAGGAACTTCCTCTGCCAACTGGGAACTAATAAAGCATATCCCAGGGGATGAACTTGCTCCACCCTCTCCCTTGAGGAAATAGCATCTCCTCCCCCCATTTCATTACCTATCTTGTTTGTGATGTTACCACGTTTTCTTATGCCACAGCCGATTCAGCTAATGTCACAACAGTGGAGTCGCTCGTGTCTCCCCTAAAAAGATGTGACAGGCTGTTATTTACATCAAACGTTTATCGTCCACTGTGATTAAAAATAATAAAATACCGAAAATTTCACGTAGTTTAATTTCTTCTTTTAATTTTCACATATATATACAAATATCTCCATTATAGACGATTATATCACCCTACATCAGGGTTTCTCAAACTTTTTATCTCTGAGCATATCGCATGCATGTCAGCCACAGAGCAAAAAAACATAATTTTGTATGATACCATGTTGGATTTTATTCTATAATTTAGGACTAATATGTACTTTATTCGAAAGCTTAATTAAACTTCATTTATATAAACTCTATACATCCACAGAAATTATAAACAATGTGGCACTTGGCTAACATTTACAATAGTCTGGATCTGGACACTTACTTGAAAAAAAATCAGTTGTATCAATGGGACAGATGGTAGTGTTTCCCAGTGAGCAAGTGTTTTACAAGCGCAGTCATTCGAACCGAAGCTCAGCCTCTATATTAGCTACGTTTCTCTGCATCGTTTTTCATTTGCTTGAGAGCAAAAAAGGTACACTCACACATTAATATTTATTTATCGTATGATGTGCACAGATAGATTATATAAATAAGTATACAATATATACACAATATATACAAGCAGAAGTCTATAGTTCCAAATCAAGTCCATTGATCCATTTAAAGGCCTCCTCAGTTGCATTGTGAATGTCCTCCAAAGAACCTTGAAATGCTCTCTGTGGACACTAGTCAATTACGTGGTGGATGGTCTGTGAGGTAGCTCCACAATCACACCCAGAAGACTTCTGCCAGCCCCATTTATAAAGAGTATAGCCGCATCTTCCTTGATTGACTCTTATCCTGTTAAGAGTCCACCATTGACGTCTGGGTAGATGGAATCCGGGAGGTTGAACATGAGGTAGAGTCACAAGATGTTGATTGGGAACAGAAGACTGCTGCCAATGGTGTAACTAGGCGTTCGTGATGGAGAACCCAGATTCTTCCAGTGTAAGTGCAGTGCGCCAGGGTTGAGATCTAGACTTAAGTCGTGGAGGGGCAGGTTGAGTAATATCCTAGTGAACGGGGAGGTTGGAGTCCAGGCTGGTCTTCTTCCACAGTTTTAGAAGAGCTTCAGACCTTCTTAAGCAAGGCGGTGGAATATTACTGAGTGTAGGCAGCCAGGCCACGTTTGTAGAGCGAATACAACTAGTTATGATGCGCATTGCTTGATTTAGTTGAGCATCAATCTTCGCAGTGTGAGCACTGTTCAGCCAAGTTGAAGTGCAGTATTCGGCAAATGAATAGCAAAGAGCTAGAGCAGTAGATCTCAACACTTGGTTGTTTGCACCCCAGGATGTGCCGGCTAATTTTTGAAGAATATTATTCCGACTTTTGATCTTGGCGGCTGTGTTGTTAATATGATGTTTATATGTTAGGGATCTGTCTAATGTGACACCTAAGTATTTTGGGAAGGGACAGTGTTGTAAGGATTGATTTCTGAATGTTATTGTAGGCTTGTAGTTGGCAAATTTATTTCTGAGATGAAAAACAGATGCGACAGTCTTTTGGAGATTTGGACGGAGGCACCACTTTTGGAAGTATGTATCTAGTTTTTTTAGATCTGCTGTAAGAATTTGTTCAGCTTCTGGAAAACTTGGTGTTTGGCTAACCAGTAGTATATCATCTGCGTAAATAAATTTCCTGGACTTAGTTGCTGGTAAGTCAGCAGTATAGAGGTTGAAAATTAAGGGTGCCAGAACAGATCCTTGTGGAAGTCCATCACACATGCATCTATATAAATAAAATCGCAACGACCGTGTGTCCGTACATTGACTATTTTGCCGAAATTTCCGTACAGTTATCTGTTTCAGGTGTAATAATGACCATCTGCATATATTTTAGCTTTGGTGTCTGTTTGTCTGTTTGTTTGTCTGTTTGTTTGTCTGTTTGTCTATAACTTGAAAACTACAGGATATATCTCTACCAAACTTCATATCTAGAATCCACCTGTCCTTGGGTAGGTTTTAGAGCAATATTGTTTCTCAATCCCTGAACTAACTGGGGGTTTATACAAAGCCGAAACCGTGATTTTGCAATCCTACAAATTTATACACAACCAAACTTAATCGAAATGTACCTGCCTTAATGGAAATCAATTTCTAAACCTTTTTTCTCCTGTGCATCATTTCGATAGGAGGATTAATAAGGGATAGAGCATTAGGGGACCGTTTTTCGGTACAAGTCCCTCCAGAATTAACTCAAGAGCGGGTGCATGTAAAGCGCATTTCCTATAACTTTAAAACTACAGGATATATTTCAACCAAACTTCATATTTAGCATCCCCCTGTCCAATAGTAGGTTTTTAGGTCCATACCATGTCAAATTCCCGGACTGGACTGCGGGTTTATAGGGAATCGAAGCAGTAATTTTACTCTCCCGATATATATATATACAGTACCAACCTGACTGGAAATCGACCACCCTTGATGGAAATCCAATTCTAAAATGTTTTCCTAATGTGTATTTTTTTGATAGGAGGATTAATAAGGGAGATATCATTAACGGACGATTTTTCAGTACAAGTCCCACCCGACTTAACTCAAAAGGTGGTGCGTGTAAAGCGTATTATAATTTGAAAACTACTAGATATATTTCAACCAAACTTCATATTTAGCATCCACCTGTCCAAAGATAGGTATTTAGGTCCATACGATGTCAATTTCCCGGAATGGACTGGGTGTTTATAGGGGAACCGAAGCAGTGATTTTACTTTCCCACAATATATACAAGACTAACCCGACTGGAAAACGACCATCCTTAATGGAAATCCATTTCTAAATCTTTTTTCTCATGTGCATTTTTTTGATAGGAGGATTAGTAACGAAGATATCATGAACGGTCGGTTTTGCAGGCGAAGTCCAGCGGACATAGCCTAAAAGGCGTCGTTCGAAGAGCAGATTCCTTATCTATATAAATAAAATCGTAACGACCGTGTGTCTGTACACTGACTATTTTGGTGAAATTTTCGTACAGTTATCCGTTTCAGGTGTACAATCGACCATCTGCATATTGTTTAGCTTTAGTGTACTGAAAGTCCTCATTTTACCCCCCTCCCCCCACCACCAACAACCCAAAAAGCAGACGAGCTAGAATATTGAAATTTGGCAAAATTACATGTCTTAGCATGTAATCAACGAAAAGCTTCCAAGATCTTTAAATATTACACATTTTACCCCCGAAATATATCGAAATACTGAGGTAATTTTAATGTCGGTGTAGACCTTCGTTTCGAGGTATTTCGTGACTAAACGGTAAGTCGTATCACAGAACGGATGGCACAATATCCGTTCAATACGGAATGATCTACAACCTTTGTCCTATGACGTTTTTGTCGTATCTCTATTTCATATACGTTAGATTTTTCTCTATTTCTCGATTGTTCGTGCATTTTGTAATTTGTACACGTATAATAGTTTGAATAACTTACACGAAAGATAGAATCATCTAATTATACACAAACATTGGTCCACCCAGTATCCATATGGGCTCGAAATTCTATGTTTGCAGCTGTCACATAAGTATCCAAAATTGTGAGAAAACCTTACCCAAATTTTCCCTATTCAACGTTTCTAACTCAATAGTACCCATTAATAGGCGCGATAGGAGAAAATATCATAAGACCAGCCATTTAGAATGCAAAATGAGGCGTCTTGTGGTACAATCCGTTTGTTGATATGACGTATCGTTTAGCAGCAGTTAATCTGTAAATGAAGCTTTGCAGTATTGTAAACACGCATATACTTCGTATGTCAATCTGTATATACAATGCATATATTCATTGAAGTCGATTTGTAGCGTTGTAGAAAGGGTGTGTCTGCCATTATAATTAATATTTTACAAATCGATAGTGACTCTCAGCTTGAGGACGTCTGCTATTGTAATCATTACTCTCCACATCGACTGGCAGTAGGAAAGGGATCCTTCTCCCAACTTCTGTGTAACTGGCATTGGTAAGGAGGGGCTACCATTGCAATTAATACTTCCCTTCTTGATTTGACTGCCAGAAGTCAAGAGTGCATGCAATTTTACGTTTGGGCGTAGGCAAGTGTGTCCGCCATTATAAACAAATTTACCCCTCTAAAATGTGACTGGCATTAGGCATAGTGGCCTGCTATTATAATGCAAGCTCATCAACACGGTGTTTTTTTTTTGTTTGCAAGTTGCTTTACGTCGCACCGACACAGATAGGTCTTATGGCGACGATGGGATAGGAAGGGGCTAGGAGTGGGAAGGAAGCGGCCGTGGCCTTAATTAAGGTACAGCCCCAGCATTTGCCTGGTGTGAAAATGGGAAACCCTGGAAAACCATCTTCAGGGCTGCCGACAATGGGGTTCGAACCTAAGTAGTATAATTGGACAGTTCTGGCGCCACCGCCACCTCCGGCTCCCAGTGGCCGCCTCCTCCTCAGCCAGTGGCCTCCTCCTCCTCAGCCAGTGGCCTCCCAGTGGCCACCTCCTCCTCCTCCTCAGCCAGTGGCCCCCCAGTGGCCTCCTCCACCTCAGCCAGAGGCCTCTTCCAGTGCTGCCAACTTAACCTAACTAGCGCGAGATAAACAAAGCCACGTGCTTTTTGACAGACAACAACGCACCGCTAACCTCAGTACTGCCATCTTGACGGGCCTAAACCTCAGTAGTGCCAACTTAACCTCACAAGCGCGAGGTAAACAAAGCCACGTGCTTTTTGACAGATTTGTAAACAAAGCCACGTGCTTTTTGACAGACAACAACGCATCGCAAACCTCAGTACTGCTATCTTGATGGACTTAAACCTTAGTGGTACCAACTTAACCTCACTAGCGCGAGGTAAACAAAGCCACGTGCTTTTTGACAGCTACGTGCTGTTTTGACAGCTGTCATCCGCCATCTTTAAACCACAAAGCACTGTGCTGCCCTCTATATCACAGTAGCTGCAAAATTCGTCACCTGTCATCGACAGTGCTGCCATCTTGACGGGTCTAAACCTTAGTGCTACCAACTTAACCTAACTAGCGCGAGGTAAACAAAGCCACGTGCAGCTGTCATCCGCCATCTTTGAGCACAGTGCTGCCCTCTTTAGCTACTTACCTTTGAAATGTGGTGGCGGATAATTTGAAAAATGCTTTTTGACAGCAGCCATATTGCATCGTGCTGCCCTCTTTAGCTAGATACCTGTGGTGGCAGACAATTCCACGTGACAGCAGCCATCTTTGAGCACCGTGCTGCCCTCTATGTGGTGACGGCAAATTCTACGTAGAAACAAACCCACGTGCTTTTTTTGACAGCTACCATCCACCATCTTTAATCAACAGAGCACAGTGCTGTACTCTTTAGCTAGATACCTTTGAAATGTGGTGGCGGCAATTTGAAAAATTCTATGTGCTCTTGTTGGGAAACAAAGCCGCGTGCTTTTTTTTGACAGCTGTCATCCGCCATCTTTAATCAATAGAGCACTGTGCTGCGGGCAATTTCGTTAGCTGTCATCCGCCATCTTTAATCTAGAGAGAACAGTGCTGCACTCTATGTGGTGGCGGTAAATTCTATGTGCTTTACAAACCTATGTGCTTTTCTGACAGCTGTCATCCGCCATCTTTAATCCAGAGAGAACAGTGCTGCCCTCTATGTGGTGGTGGCAAATTCCACGTGCTCTTGTTTGAAAACATACTCACGTGCTTTTTTGACAGCTGTCATCCGCCATCTTTGAGAACAGTGCTGCCCGGTGACGGCAAATTCCACGTAGAAACAAAGCCATGTGCTTTTTTGACAGCTGTCATCCGCCATCTTTAATCCAGAGAGAACAGTGCTGCCCTCTATGTGGTGGCGGCAAATTGAAAAATTCCACGTGCTCTTGTTTGAAAACATACTCACGTGCTTTTTTGACAGCTGTCATCCGCCATCTTTAATCCAGAGAGAACAGTGCTGCCCTCTATGTGGTGACGGCAAATTCCACGTAGAAACAAAGCCATGTGCAGCTGTCATCCGCCATCTTTAATCACCGTGCTGCCCTGTGACGGCAAATTCCACGTAGAAACAAAGCCATGTGCAGCTGTCATCCGCCATCTTTAATCACCGTGCTGCCCGGTGACGGCAAATTCCACGTGGAAACAAAGCCATGTGCAGCTGTCATCCGCCATCTTTAATCACCGTGCTACACTCTATGTGGTGACGACAAATTCTAAATGCTTTACAAACCCATGTGCTTTTCTGACAGAGCTGTCATCCACCATCTTTAATCACCGTGCTGCCCCGGTGGTGGCAAATTCTACGTGCTTTACAAAGCTATGTGCTTTTTTGACAAAAAAAAATTCTGCTCTCGAGATACTTACCGAACTATACTCACGAAACTGCTCATCACCTTCTTTCTTCTATGAGTAATAAACAAAAACTCTATCCTGCAAATAAGGAGCGGGAGGAAGGTGATACCTAACCTAAAATAAAAGAATATGCCAATTCTACATTATTTATTTACATCTTGTATGTACAAGTTTTATCTCGAATCATTTCACCCTAGCGTACTTCTCGATGCAATTCTTGAATGTACAAGTTTAGACTTGCCGTACCAGCGTTCCTCTCCCGAATTGTGATGTAAGACAGCGTAACGTAAGTACACACACCTCTAGCATAATGTTTATGTAAAGTAGTACTTATCAATACTACTATGCCCCCAGGCTAGCGTGTTGGTAGAATTTGGAATGACAAACCGTTTACAATCATCGCTATTAAGGGCTACCTTACTAATTAAATGAGTGTACAACTGGTGCTTCTTGCTTCTAATGACAGACATTTGCTTATGCAAAACAGGTGGATTACTTTTAATGCAATTGTTATAGTTTTCAAAACTTAGCTGATTCTGAACGACATTCTTTTTAACCCCCTTCAATCTCTTTATTTGTAATTCATTTAAGAGTTTTATGCAATATGACTTGGATTTAGTACCTACAAATGAATCGATAATATTCCCAGCACATTCATCTTTCATTTTACCTAGAACCTTTTTGTTCACTAGCGGTAGATGATATTGATTATCTGCAGGATAGTTACTCGTATCAAACCTACCCAAGTCAGGCTTTATATCATTGTAATAGTCATCAGTTTTGATTTGATAAATAAACGAATCGGTATCTGTGTAGAGCAATTGCGCATTATGCGCGTACTTCTTCATCATATAATCGTAATGGAATTCATACATGAGTGTTTTAGCCAATTCAAGTACTGTGAAGCCGACGTAGGTAGGTTTGTCATACTTAACCTTGACACGATTCATCTGTATAATAACTAAATTCTCATGTATGATGGTGCAGCTGTGGAAATTTGGTTTACTTATTAAATAGTTAGCACCATACCTTTTCTTAATATTATCCCAGTTTGTAATCAATTTTACATCAACGCGTTTGTCAACATTCTCCATAGTCTTACCAAACACACTGTTATTCATGAGCTTGTAGAAATCTTTTTCAAACTCGTTAACCGCATTCGTTCTTAAATTATTGTTCAGATCGATATATGGCTTTAGCCACGGTGACTGATTAAATTCTAGTACGCGATGAATTTTGGATAACTTCAAACCATGCTGCAAACACTGTTTTAAATTTCGGTAATGAATGATATACTTAGATTTATCGCATAAATTAGCAATGAGCATTTTCGTCGTTGATGCAATGTACGGGGACTTCATATTTTCAGGGCAGAACGGTAGGTCATTATGAGAAGTGTGTAACTCTTTAGGATACTGTAAGTCAACTTCGAGGAAATAACCTTTATCAGCTTCATCACCTAGGGCGTGTAGCTGTAAAGCATCAATTTCGCACTGCGTCAGCCAGCGGAAACCACTCACCGGTAGATGCTGACTCATCGCCCACCCATACTGATTATTAGCATCGAGGTAAACGATATACCGAGATTCCTGACTGGAATCGAAACTCGGCATGTACTTATTATTAGCACTCGAATACCGGCCGCTGCACTGACTCAGACCACCTCGAATGGATGCTTTTATAAAGTGCACCATATCGATATCCGTTAGCAGCTCCAAATTCACACGCGTGTATTTTAACATCGCGTCCCAACTTAACCCAGGTGCAGTAAAATACTGACATGGGTCAAGGCTGTAGGTGTTCATGCAAACACAGCGAAAATTTTCAAAAACATCAGCTAACAAAAGTACATCTGTCTTTAAATATAAATCGGAGTATTCACCCAGCGTTTGAATGTGGAACTGCTCCCAGATATGTTGTGCATGTAAATAGTCATCATCACTAATATCTGCTGAATTCAGCGAGCTGTAAAAGGATTGTTTCGATGGTAAGGCACGTTCTTCGAGGCGGTCTAAGCAGTCGAGATATTCGTAACAAAAAACACCCTTACGTCGAAGTAAATTAAACTGCGCTTCTTCGGGGAAAACGCGTCGAATTTCCGTAAATTGTTCAGGCTGTAAATGACTAGAAAGTTTATCGAGGCTACTCGCCATAAAGCGAAACGAGTCAAGGAATCTCAGTTTTATAGAATGCTCAGCATCTACTTTTACAGACTTTGCAAACGCAATGTACCGCTCTTTATTCTGAGGGATTATATCTACTTTTTCATCTGAAGCTCCAAATTGTGAAATGATGAAATGAGAGTCGTAACCGGATAAGTTATGAAAAATTACAGGGATAAATTTAGGAACTCTATACTTAAGATTACAGCTATAATGAGCGGCACATCTGTAGAAACCAGTTAAATGATCATGATCAAAAACTTTAGGGTCATTTTCGGAAAATTCCCCATCACAAATGCTACACTTTGTAGCACGTTCATGATCATTTAACTGAATGTCGGTGAGTGGCTTCATAGGAATATTACTATTCAGAATACGACCGAGACGAACTGCATCACTTTCAAGTCTTTCTAAAAATACTTTAGCAGCATCATGTCCTCGATACAGCTCTAACTTGTTAAGCGTACTATCGTAACTACACTTGATGTAATACGCAAAGCTATACGGGACATGCATGTGCGTAGTATTAGTGAAAGAGTTGTCAGGATTAGGTGAGCATGTGTTGCATGGCGTGAGGATGGCTTCAAAGTCTGCATAAATCACGAACGGTACCCACATCTGCTTATGAAAATTTGTAAATTTTAAAACATTATTGCCTGTAGTAGGTATCTCTGTACGTACATGATTGCAGTCATTCTTGGAATGCTTCGTTAACTGATCTTCATTTCTGAAATACTGCAAGCATCCATCACATAGCCACTTTTTACCATCATGTTTTGACAACTGACTGCCAACAAGTCTACTCAGATTTTTAATCCAGCAAAAGTGGCTATTCTCACTGTTTTCAATATAGAGTAAATTAACGTGAGTACTCTTCTTATGACATGTATAATACAGAGGACCTACTACGGACTTTTTCTCTACACCATACACATTGATACTAATGTTATTTAGTTCCTCAAAGCGCTTAATATCCTTTATCTGCACAGGAAATTCTATACTATCGAAATTTAGCTGCGTTGAATAGTGTAGATAGGATGATGTTCTATTCGCTACATTCCGTTTCACAGGATTTAAAGCTGACATCACCGCCCATGCAAAGCATGCTTCGTCATTGTTTTGGATGTTTACAACAGCTTTTCTTTGCTGAATCCATGTCGGCAGCTCGATGTACGATGAACCTCGCATGGGATTGTACTTATTGATGTTAACTTCTAGATACATTATCTCAACTAAAGCCCACCCTGATTCCTTTTCCTGAAATCCCTCACTCTTAGTTGAAATAATGTTAGAGACATCCCTAAGTACATCACCAAAATTAGTCGACTCACTTATGACAAAATTCTTCGTATTAAATGATTTAATGTCCGTTATTTCGGATTCATCCGTGCTTTTAATGTACAAGGCGAAAAGTTCAAAATTAACTTTAAATAAACTATGATTGGACAAAGATTTAGCAAGAAGCTGTTGTACATCCGGTTGAACGCAATTTAAAAAGTTTGAAGTGCTCTGAAACTTTTGACTGGTGCGAATTCGGTAACTAGCAATCCTACTTTTAAATGCTGTATTAATTTCCTCGATGTTTGCGTTACTACCACTTCTACACGCATTATTTTTATGCGCATTACTCCGTAAGTGTCCCTGAAAATGCGAAGATGGTACATCAGTGTTACAGTGCTCGCAGTGAATAGTTTGATGTTCATTTTTCCTAGGTTTTTTACTACTAGTACTTTCTACAGCTACATCAGTAGCTGCACGCTTTTTCCCTACTACTACCTGAGGGCAAGTAGATATTTGATGTACCTCTGCTAAGTGAGCCTGGTATTGCTCTACATTAGCGAAGTACAGCCCGCAAACATCACATAAAGCAGATGTTATGCTAGGGTGTTTTGCTTTTATATGACGTGCGAGGTTATCCTGTCTTGCGAACGTTGCCTTACACTGTTCGCAGGGGAACATAGTAGGGTTATAGTCGCAAGCAGATAGCTGATGATGTTTTGTTTTTACATGGCGTGCAAGGCTGTCACGTCTTGTGAACATTGCCTTACACAGCTCGCATGGGAACATAGTGTCTTCTCTTTCTTCGAATAAAGTGTTTAGGTGAACAGCGTATGCAACAAGTTCTGAAAAGAGAACAACCAATAGAGATTAGCCTAAAGTTGCGATGCTCAACCTATAGAGGTTGGACATGGCTGTGAGTTAGGCCTATAGCATGAGGATTGAAGAGAACGACTAAAGTTACGATGTTCGGAAGAAACCAAGTTTCAACCTGTTGAGGACAGACATAGCTACGTGTGCGTGTTTGAAATTATACCACGTCTATAGTATGTTGATTAAAGAGAACAACTATTTATGATTAGCTTAAAGTTACGATGTTCGGAAGAAACCAACTTTCAACCTGTTGAGGGCAGACATAGCTATGTGTGCGTGTTTGAAATTATACCACGTCCATAGCGTGAGGATTGAAGAGAACGACTAAAGTTACGATGTTCGGAAGAAACCAAGTTTCAACCTGTTGAGGACGGACATAGCTACGTGTGCGTGTTTGAAATTATACCACGTCTATAGTATGTAGATTAAAGAGAACAACTATTTATGATTAGCTTAAAGTTACGATGTTCGGAAGAAACCAACTTTCAACCTGTTGAGGGCAGACATAGCTATGTGTGCGTGTTTGAAATTATACTACGTCTATAGTATGTAGATTAAAGAAAACAACTATTTATGATTAGCTTAAAGTTACGATTTTCGGAAGAAACCAAGTTTAAGCCTGTTGAGGACGGACATAGCTATGTACGCACCTCGTCTATAGTATGTAGATTAAAGAAAATAACTATTTATCAATAGACTAAAGTTACGATGTTCGGAAGAAACCAAGTTTCAGCCCGTTGAGGTCAGACATAGCTATGTGTGCGTGTTTGAAATTATACCACGTCCATAGCGTGAGGATTAAAGAGAACAACTATTTATGATTAGCTTAAAGTTACGATGTTCGGAAGAAACCAAGTTTAAGACTGTTGAGGATGGACATAGCTATGTACGCACCTCTTCTATGACATGCAGATTAAAGAAAATAACTATTTGTCAATAGACTAAAGTTACGATGTTCGGAAGAAACCAAGTTTCAACCCGTTGAGGTCAGACATAGCTATGTGTGCGTGTTTGAAATTATACCACGTCCATAGCGTGAGGATTAAAGAGAACAACTATTTATGATTAGCTTAAAGTTACGATGTTCGGAAGAAACCAAGTTTCAGCCTGTTGAGGGCAGACATAGCTATGTACGCACCTCGTCTATAGTATGTAGATTAAAGAGAACAACTATTTATCAATAGACTAAAGTTACGATGTTTTAGAAGAAACCAAGTTTCAACCCGTTCAGGGCAGACATAGCTATGTGTACGTGTTTGAAATTATACCACGTCTATAGCGTGAGGATTAAAGAGAACAACTATTTATGATTAGCTTAAAGTTACGATGTTCGGAAGAAACCAAGTTTAAGCCTGTTGAGGACGGACATAGCTATGTACGCACCTCGTCTATAGTATGTAGATTAAAGAAAATAACTATTTATCAATAGACTAAAGTTACGATGTTCGGAAGAAACCAAGTTTCAGCCCGTTGAGGGCAGACATAGCTATGTGTACGTGTTTGAAATTATACCACGTCTATAGTATGTTGATTAAAGAGAACAACTATTTATGATTAGCTTAAAGTTACGGAAGAAACCAAGTTTCAGCCTGTTGAGGGCAGACATAGCTATGTACGCACCTCGTCTATAGCGTGAGGATTACAGAGAACAACTATTTATCAATAGACTAAAGTTACGATGTTTTAGAAGAAACCAAGTTTCAACGAATAGAGGTCAGACATACCTTAAAATCTTCGCGCTGCAAACTGTTACTCGGATGTATAAAATGCGTGCGTTCAAGCCTGAAACTCGAATGATAATATTCTCGTCGTACCTAAAAAAAAAAAAGAAGAAACATATATGAATGTAGTGTAGGGTACATCATCTAACCTAATTATCTTTACAACTCAAAGTTCGAAAACATACCTTTAAAAAAATGCACGTGCTGCAGGCTGTTACTGGGATGAATAAAATTGTTGCGTACTTTCGAACGGTACCTAAAAAAAGAACAAACATATATGAATGTAGATGTCTAGCGTAGAAGTTGCTTTGCAAATAAAAAAAGGTAATTAACAGTTCTACTTTACCTTAAGATAAAGGCTGAAGAATAATATTCACTGCAGACGGGAGATGTGTGTGTACGTAATAAACGCACACAGAGAACTGTGAGCACTTCGCGCAGACTGCTGCGGCTAAATATTCTGCTTGTTACCAAGCGGATATGATAATCGCTGAGCTGACAACTGCGGTACAGTCGGAACGAATGCAAACAAGAGCTCCTACCTGCAGGCTGACGTATTCAAACCTCCTGTTGATACCGAGGTGTCAGAATTTAAGAGTTCGATCCTTGGAAAGTTAGCGTGTGATCCTCAACTTCTCGAGGGTACATACGCGGTATTCCTTACCTGTAGGTATTGAGCTAAAGCTAGATCATGTAATGACGATCGCGCAGGCCCCTCGCCTAGCATTTACGGCTTCTAGTTCGAACCCGCTATCCCCCGAAGTAGTGAGAATGATTGGAGAGTGTTGAGGGTGATTCATTCGTCGGATGGAGGCGTTAAGCTATGTGCAGGCTTCTTCTAGTCAGGGTACGCGATTCAAATCCTGGCAACTTATACCGTCGGGAAGGGCATCCGGCTAGATCATGCAATGACGATCACGCAGGTCCCTCGCCTAACATTTACGGCTTCCAGTTCGAACCCGCTATCTTCCGAAGTAGCGAGAATGATTGAAGAGTGTTTGAGGGTGATTCATTTGTTGGATGGAGGTGTTAAGCTGACTTCTTCGGTAGGAGTAGGCTATGTCGGGATATCGATTTAAAATCCTAGTCAGGAAGGGCAACCGGTCGTATAAAACTATGGTGTGAGGCGGGGTGTGTGTAAAAGCTAGCAATAAGTAAGGGCTGTTGATGGGGACGTTAAACCTTGTGCAGACTCCTTCGAAAATGATTTTTGAGTACATGACTTGACGGTGATTCATTTGTCGGATGGAGGCAATAAGCCTTGTGCAGGCTTCTTCTAGTCAGGAGTAGGCTATGTATCGGTACCGGGATATCTAGTTATAAAACCCGCTACAACAAATTTATCGCGTATACTGCGATTTAAAATCCTAGTCAGGAAGGGCAGCCGGTCGTATAAAACTATGGTGTGAGGCGGGGTGTGCAAAAAAGCTAGCAATAAGTAAGGGCTGTTGATGGGGACGTTAAACCTTGTGCAGACTCCTTCGAAAATGATTTTTTTGAGTACAAGACTTGACAGTGATTCATTTGTCGGATGGAGGCAATAAGCCTTGTGCAGGCTTCTTCAGTCGAGTAGGCTATGTATCGGTACCGGGATATCTAGTTATAAAACCCGCTACAACAAATTTATCACGTATACTGCGATTTAAAATCCTAGTCAGGAAGGGCAGCCGGTCGTATGGTGTGAGGCGGGGTGTGCGAAAAAAAGCCAGCATTAAGTAAGGGCTGTTGATAGGAGGCGTTAAACCATGTGCAAGCTCCTTCACCAGGAGAAGCCTACATGCCGGTACCGTGCAGGTTCTTTCGATAGGAGTAGGCACTGTGTGTGTTTTAACCTCTCCGTACAATCATGATATTTTACGTTAGGAACTTACATAGGCTAAATGCTACACATTCTATGGCAGAGCCGGGAATCGAACTCGGACCCCGAGGGTAGCAGCTAACTACTACACTACAGAGGAGGGCTATTTCAGAATATTTTACAACCTTAATTGGTACTGTGTTTTAAGAGCTTACATGGGACTCACATAAGAAGACCTTCGCGAGTTACAAGCCGCTTATCAGTGTCTTCGTTCAAGGTCGAGCCGGAAGATACGTATACAATTTCAGCTAACACATGCATTCCACACAACTCGCTCAGAATGACTGTGCCGATACTTCGAGGACTGTAGGACAAATCTATAGCCTACAGTATGCATGCCTCTCACCCGGTAGTCTCGGGTTCGATTCTCTTGGGGATAAAAATGTGTTTAAATCACATGAATGTGTTGAGTTATCCTTCCTGATGCAAAACTAGCAGTATCTAACCTCATACACCATAGTTTTACGACCGGTTGCCCTTCCTGACAACTCAGATTAAGAATCTGTTTTACAACGTCTAACACGGGGAATCGGGGATTTACAGCTAGATGCAATTCTTAGATTTTAAATCACGAACTATTGTTTTACGGCCGGATGCCCTTCCTGACTAAGATTTTAAATCGCAAGAATTTGTTTTAAGACTAGTCGCCCTCCCTGATGCAAAACTAGTAGTATCTAAGCTCTTGGTTGCCTTTCCTGACAACTCGGATTAAGAATCTGTCGAGAATCGGGGATTTACAGCTAGCTTAGATTTTAAATCACGAACTAACAAGAGCACGTAGAATTTACCGCCACCAGGGTAGCACTGTTCTCTCTGGATTAAAAGCTTTGTTTCCAAACAAGAGCATGTGGAATTTACCGCCACCAGGGTAGCACTGTTCTCTCTGGATTAAAAGCTTTGTTTCCAAACAAGAGCACGTGGAATTTGCCGTCACCGGGGCAGCACGGTGATTAAAGATGGTGGATGACAGCTCTGTCAGAAAAGCACATGGGTTTGTAAAGCATTTAGAATTTGTCGTCACCACATAGAGTGTAGCACGGTGATTAAAGATGGCGGATGACAGCTGCACATGGCTTTGTTTCCACGTGGAATTTGCCGTCACCGGGCAGCACGGTGATTAAAGATGGCGGATGACAGCTGCACATGGCTTTGTTTCTACGTGGAATTTGCCGTCACAGGGCAGCACGGTGATTAAAGATGGCGGATGACAGCTGCACATGGCTTTGTTTCTACGTGGAATTTGCCGTCACCACATAGAGGGCAGCACTGTTCTCTCTGGATTAAAGATGGCGGATGACAGCTGTCAAAAAAGCACGTGAGTATGTTTTCAAACAAGAGCACGTGGAATTTTTCAATTTGCCGCCACCACATAGAGGGCAGCACTGTTCTCTCTGGATTAAAGATGGCGGATGACAGCTGTCAAAAAAGCACATGGCTTTGTTTCTACGTGGAATTTGCCGTCACCGGGCAGCACTGTTCTCAAAGATGGCGGATGACAGCTGTCAAAAAAGCACGTGAGTATGTTTTCAAACAAGAGCACGTGGAATTTGCCACCACCACATAGAGGGCAGCACTGTTCTCTCTGGATTAAAGATGGCGGATGACAGCTGTCAGAAAAGCACATAGGTTTGTAAAGCACATAGAATTTACCGCCACCACATAGAGTGCAGCACTGTTCTCTCTAGATTAAAGATGGCGGATGACAGCTAACGAAATTGCCCGCAGCACAGTGCTCTATTGATTAAAGATGGCGGATGACAGCTGTCAAAAAAAAGCACGCGGCTTTGTTTCCCAACAAGAGCACATAGAATTTTTCAAATTGCCGCCACCACATTTCAAAGGTATCTAGCTAAAGAGTACAGCACTGTGCTCTGTTGATTAAAGATGGTGGATGGTAGCTGTCAAAAAAAGCACGTGGGTTTGTTTCTACGTAGAATTTGCCGTCACCACATAGAGGGCAGCACGGTGCTCAAAGATGGCTGCTGTCACGTGGAATTGTCTGCCACCACAGGTATCTAGCTAAAGAGGGCAGCACGATGCAATATGGCTGCTGTCAAAAAGCATTTTTCAAATTATCCGCCACCACATTTCAAAGGTAAGTAGCTAAAGAGGGCAGCACTGTGCTCAAAGATGGCGGATGACAGCTGCACGTGGCTTTGTTTACCTCGCGCTAGTTAGGTTAAGTTGGTAGCACTAAGGTTTAGACCCGTCAAGATGGCAGCACTGTCGATGACAGGTGACGAATTTTGCAGCTACTGCGATATAGAGGGCAGCACAGTGCTTTGTGGTTTAAAGATGGCGGATGACAGCTGTCAAAACAGCACGTAGCTGTCAAAAAGCACGTGGCTTTGTTTACCTCGCGCTAGTGAGGTTAAGTTGGTACCACTAAGGTTTAGGTCCATCAAGATAGCAGTACTGAGGTTTGCGATGCGTTGTTGTCTGTCAAAAAGCACGTGGCTTTGTTTACAAATCTGTCAAAAAGCACGTGGCTGTCAAAAAGCACGTGGCTTTGTTTACCTCGCGCTTGTGAGGTTAAGTTGGCACTACTGAGGTTTAGGCCCGTCAAGATGGCAGTACTGAGGTTAGCGGTGCGTTGTTGTCTGTCAAAAAGCACGTGGCTTTGTTTATCTCGCGCTAGTTAGGTTAAGTTGGCAGCACTGGAAGAGGCCTCTGGCTGAGGTGGAGGAGGCCACTGGGGGGCCACTGGCTGAGGAGGAGGAGGAGGTGGCCACTGGGAGGCCACTGGCTGAGGAGGAGGAGGCCACTGGCTGAGGAGGAGGCGGCCACTGGGAGCCGGAGGTGGCGGTGGCGCCAGAACTGTCCAATTATACTACTAACCTACTATCTCCCGAATACTGGATACTGACCGCACTTAAGCGACTGCAGCTATCGAGTTCGGTCAACACGGTGTGACTAACACTAAGAAAAGGGCCTGTCGTTATAATGATAACAGCAAAACTCAATTTTGATTGGCAGTAGGGTAGGTGCCTGCCATTATAATAAAATGTCCTTAATTGTAATCTGTCTGGAAGTAGGAAAGGGGCCTAGCACTGTAACGAAAACCTCCAAATCTATTGTGACCGCGCAGTAGGTAATGGGGCCTGCCACTACAATGAAAACATCCCTACTAGATTGTGAATGGCATTAGGCAAGCCAGCCTGTCGTTAACATCACATATCTTCAACTCGCACTTTACATTGGAAACAATGTATGGGAACCTCCCACTACCGTTTCTGACAACGCTAAGAGACATGCAATTAAAAAAAAAAAGTTATTCATTGCATGTACAGTAATTTACTTCGATATCCGTTTACAATGGAGAATACCGTAGCGAAGCACGGGTACATTTGCTAGTGTTGTCATAAAGCCATTAAACGCAATATGGTATAGACCCAAACGTCAGTGAAAGACGTGGAGTTCTGATCGATTCCTTGAGCTGAACATGCCACTGCATCTGATTCTCCACGCATATCATGTTTCAATTTATTTTTCACTTTCGTTTTGCCCAGATACTTCGGCTAGTTGATCTTCATCAAGGGAGGACTGTTTATGTTCATTTTCAAAGAAGGGGTTTCTGATCCACGCTATTTTCTCAACCAGTGCCTCACAAAGCACCTACTCTGCTAACTTGTACTATCGATCGGTCAGAGTTACATATACTGTACTGTACTGTATGTAGGTTATAGAACAGTGAAGACATACAGTAGTTACTAAATTTAGTATAATGGTCCATGAATTGTGTGTGTACAATAACATTTCGCGCTACGAATTACAGTATTACTGCGGATACTTGACGTTTGTTATTCTAATGCGATTTATTGACAGGAAGTGTAACATTAAGAGTATATGAAGGAGATGATGCTGATTTGCCAGAACGTGATGAGATTTTAAATTCTGGACTATTATTTCCTCTAAAGAACAATGGTCACTAGTGATAGGAAATCGATTATTTTACTGAATCGATTAATTTGATTCCCTTCACATAACTGAATCGATACAACCAACGGATTCACGGCACATTAGAGTCATCGTTCCCATTACATCTGCGTAGTGTGAACTGATAGACAGCAGCAACAGCATTCAATGCTTGATGATGCCATCAGGTCTTCATTGTATGAACAGCTTTCCTATGGGTCATCCAGCTTTCAGATTCATACTTCTCCTGCAGCCACATCTTACCCTCGAGTTTCGGAGTTGGATGCCCTATATGGATCAGTGGTAGAGTGTCGGCCTCTGGATCCCAAGATAGCAGGTTCAAACAGGCGCAGGTAGTCGGATTTTTGGAGGGAGGAACTAAATGTCCATTCGACACTGCATGTTGCACGACAGCATTGAACTTGAAATAAATTTCAAGCTTTTTACTTTGTGTTCAGTTAATACAGTTCGTGCAGAGGAGATGTTAACCACGCACCAGAGCGCACTCTACAGTGGCGCGGGCCTTAATGCCAGACCCGTGGTCGACTCAACAACACTTTAGCTATTGTTGTTGTCGAACTTCACCGCGAGAGCTGAACAGCTGTCTGGAAGGAAACGGACATATAATTAAGTTAACAAAGTTAATTAAATTAATTAGTAGCCTCCGTGGCTCAGGCGGCAGCGCGCCCACCTCTCACCGTTGGATACCGTGGTTCAAATCCCGGTCACTCCATGTGTGATTTGTGTTGGACAAAGCGGAGGCAGGACAGGTTTTACTCCGGGTACTCCGGTTTTCCCTGTCATCTTTCATTCCAACAACACTGTCCACTATCATTTCATTTCATCTGTCATTCATTAATCATTGCCCCAAAGGAGTGCGACAGGCTTCGGCAGCCGGCACATTTCCTATCCTCGCCGCTAGATAGGGTCTTCATTCATTCCATTCCTGACCCGGCCAAGTGATTGGAAACAGGCTGTGGATTTTCATTGTTTCAATTAAATTAATTCTTCATTTTGCAGGTGTAATACTGTTACCATAGGTTACTCAAACTTAGTTTCAGCAGACTAAAGAGACTAACATTTATAAAAGAAATTAGGAAAATCAAATGATCGTAAATATGTCTTCCAGTAAATGAAACTCAAAATGACAACGATTAAGTTTTTTGCATTTGTATGGAATTTGGAGTCGACAGGTGTAGGATGCACAGCAGGGAGAGGGTGAAACTAAGCCAGTGCTTATGAAATTACTACGAATGATATAATCAGTTCTGTAAAGTGTGATGAGATGAGATCTCAGTGATGGCCATCCATGAATACTTCACATCACAGCATACAAGATCACACTGACCATCTGTACTCTAACGTCCCTCTTTTGGTAATATATCTCTCAGTCATGGCCATCCATCAGTACTTCACATCATAGCCTCCAGCGTCATATCAACCATCTGTACTCTAATGCCCCTCATTGATAATATGTCTCTCAGCCATGGCCATCCATCAATACTTCACATCACAGCCTGCACAGTTACTAGCACACATCGTGTCACAAATTTTGTATCGCTCATTTCAGTTGGCCCCCACCCATAAAACATATTTATGTCAAAATTTAACTGAATTCTGATAGGACGTTTTTACACGTAACCCGAAATAATAAATAATGTGTGAGACAGACATTTGAAATGAATGAAGTATTCTGTATTTTATTTTTGTGTCGACCAACAGAGTTCATATAAAGTTATTATAATTACTGGTAACACTGAAAGACATACCTTTCAAGCAGACAATTGGAACCATCCTCCTAGAGAGTTCAAGTAACCTAGCAACCTAATCTGTAGAGGTATAACTTTTAAATGAATTTTGTCATTATATCTTTACAATAGACCAAAGGAGATCTCTGCGTAGGTGCAGTTCTTACTTAGTACTGAATGGATGTTACCGAGCGTAGGGAGTCTTTGAGTTGCCAGGTTAACAAGCAAGAGAGATACAGTATAATAGCGTTCCGATGTAATAGAGAAACATCCTCAATTATCTTAGACCTGGGGCCATTCTATACCCCGCCATCATTATCGAGGCCATGTATCAGAAAACCCCTTCGTTCGAGAGAAGATGAACCAGATTTTAACATTATATGGCAGGTATATATTGGCTTAAATCTGTAGCTCAATGTAGTTTAGTACTTACAATAATAATAATAATAATAATAATAATAATAATAACAATAATAATAATAATAATAATAATAATAATAATAATAATAATAATAATAATAATAATAATAATGTATATGTCAATGTCTAGTGTCCGCCTGTGTGGTGTAATGGTTAGTATGATTAGCTGCCACTCCTGGAAGCCCGGGTTCGATTCCCGGCTCTGACACGAAATTTGTAAAGTGGTATGAGGGCTCGAACTGGGTCTACTCATCTTCGGCAGGTCAATTACGTACAGGGGGTTCGATTCCCAACTCAGCCATCTTCGAAGTGGTTTTCCGTGGTTTCCCACTCCTCCTCCAGGGAAATGCTGGGATGGTACCCAACTTAAGGCCTCGACCCCTTCCTTCCCTCTTCCCCGCCTATACCTTCCAATTCCCCCCCCCCCCCACAAGGCCCCTGTTTAGCATAGCAGGTGAGACCACCTGGGCGAATTACTGGTCCTCCTCCCAAGTTTCATTTCTGATCAAATGTCTCACGCTCCAGGTGGCGGAAGAGGTAGGATCCCTCGCTGAGTTGAAGGGAAAAACCAACCCTGGACGGTAAACGGATTAGGAACGAAATAATAATGTCTATGCGAATGTCTAGTGCTGCATTACAAGCTCAATAAATTAGAAGTACTGGAAAGAAAAAATATACGGAAAATACTCGGTCCGCGATGAGTACATAACTTTGGAAATCAAAAACTTTTGATGAAGTATATCGGAACACAGAAAACATATCAGAAAAATTACGGAAGAAACGATTGATAATTTTTGGCCATTTATACAAAATGGTTGACTACAGATTAGTCAAACAGATCTTCAAATATCAATTTTATTGGAGTCAACTACAACCTAGATACATGAAGTGAAGAAGAATTTGGAAATAAGCAATATACGAGAAGAAGAAGCAACCTAGAGAGAGATTTTTACAAAAAGAGAACGTTGTAAATGGAAAGATTCAAAGGTCGAGAGAGAGAAAAAAACAGGCTCAAAATTTTACGCGGAGAGGAAAAGGCGTCATAGTGCGAAGATAAAGGAGTTTTGAAGAGAGAAGAAGGAACAAGGGATGAAGCACTGAAATTGCCACGTCGTCCCAAGAAGACCCTAACGGAGAAATAAATAAATAAATAAATAAATAAATAAATAAATAAATAAATAAATAAATAAATAATGAAGTATCGTGACCTCGAGAAAGGGGTAATTTGTGCAAAGTGGTCAGATGAACGCCGTATTTGACACAGGGAGCTAATTAAATCCTGGATCACACAGCGAGAATGCCGTACGTTTAGGGGCGCGCAGCTGCGAGCTTGCGTTCGGAAAGTAGTGGGTTCGTACTCCACTGTCGGCAGCCCTGAAGATCGTTTTCACACTAGGGAAATGCTTGTGGACTGTACCTTAATTAAGGTCACGGTCGTTTCCTTCCCACCCCTAGGCCTTTCCTATCCCATCGTCGCCATAAGATCTATCTGTGTCGGTGCGACGTAAAGCAAATAGTAAAAAGGAAAAGAAAAACTTGTTATATTAAAATGCATATTTTGTTCTCCTGTAAGCTGACTCCTTTCCGCAACTGTCTTGTTTCTCTTTCAACATGTTTACATATTAGTGGGTCAAACGAGATCCCTGCTGAGATATTTCATTCGTTTATCTCGGGATACTGTCTACGTCTCGCGGGTGACGGCGCTGTGGTAAGGCAGCGTGAAATTAACGTAGCTAACTCCGGAGGTCACGTGAGCTGACTTCTCCATGTTTAAAAAGTTCTCTTTAGGCACAGTGAATGTTGGGTTTATCCTGACAGACGCGCGCGTTAGATCTTAAGTGACAGAGCAAGATGTCTCAGTGACTGCTCCTTTCAGTTGTCCGGTTTATCATCCTGAAGTAGCAATAACCTGCATACACAGAAGAAACACAAGATTAAAATATGGCAATGTTTCTTGTTGGAGTATAAAATAAAATAACACATACCAGTTCAGTACATGCTATTCACATCTTAATCTGGGTCCCGGACTTCACTTCTCCGCTGTTTCACATTAGAACTTCGTCTCCGCCCACATTCGTGCATAAGCTCTTGAAAATATGGACGATTTTCAGGGTGAACAGAAGAGAATTATTTACTAATATCTTCAGATTTAGCACGTTTAACTGGGAGTTCAATCTCGTATTACTTCTTCTATTGACCAAACTCCCCGCTGCCTTTCAAGAGAAAAGTTTCACTTATGAAACCACTTGATGACGAGCTTGTAATTGTTGTGTTTGATCGATATTCTATAATTTTCTCACTGGTCACCTTCCGTTTGTCCTGTACCTTTGAGATGGAAACTTGTTCTCTGATTTAAATATTTTTTGAAATCCTTTGTATTATTTTTTCCGCACCAACGATGCTTGGAGCCTCCGTGGCTCAGGCGACAGCGTGCCGGCCTCTCACCGTTGGGTTCCGTGGTTCAAATCCCGGTCACTCCATGTGAGTTTTGTGTTGGAGAAAGCGGAGGCGGGACAGGTTTTTCTCCGGGTACTCCGGTTTTGCCTGTCATATTTCATTCCACCAACACTCACCCATGTTATTTCATTTCATGTATCAGTCATTAATCATTGTCGCAGAGGAGTGCGACAGGCTTCGGGAGCTGGCACTATTCCCATCCTCGCCTCTAGATGGGGGCTTCATTCATTTCATTCCTGACCCGGTCGAATGACTGGAAACACGCTGTGGATTTTCATTTTCATCAACGATGCTTGGAGGAGAAATACATTCGTGTGCAGTGTAAGCAATGTACAGCGCCATGCTCATGTGTGGTTGGCTGAGTTCCGTAACATCACAAGTCCTACACTTGTTAAACACAAGCTGTATGTTCGAATCTTGTGTTGTTCATTGGTTGGAGCTCAGCGAGACGAATTCAGTATATCTAATTCGTATAGTGTCAAAAAGTGGACTTCACGGCTTCAATTCCTTATGGGGAGTCATGACCGAAATGTTGCGAATTTTGACCAAAATTTGAATTATGAATTTAAACATTAAAAATCCCCCAATTCTTCCTCTTTCAAATCTCGTTATCACATTTGCCCTAACTCCATTTTAAACCTTTAATGCAGGAAGTAAGTGGTAACGATACGGCGTGTATGGAGCAAGACACGGCCAAACAATACTGGCTTCAAAGTTCTTTCGGACTACCATTTCAACAATCCAACTTGAATATATTCACCTTGTAGTAGGCCTACAGAAGTCTGAGGGAGTAATTTACAGTCCAGATCATTTTTAATGCAAGTATGTTTCTTAAAAGGCTGGCCCCGTGGTGTAGGGGTAGCGTGACTGCCTCTCGCCCGGAGGCCCCGGGTTCGATTCCCGGCCAGGCCAGGGATTATATCCTCTCGACCTGAGGGCTGGTTCGAGGTCCACTCAGCCTACGTGATTAGAAATGAGGAGCTATCTGACGGTGAGATAGCGGCCCCGGTCTTGAAAACCCACAATAACGGCCGAGAGGATGCGTCGTGCTGACCACTCGATCACTCGTATCTGCAGGCCTTCGAGCTGAGCAGAGGTCGCTGGGCAGACAAAAGCCCTTTTAAGGGCGTTAAGTGCCGTGGGGTTTGGTTTTTTATGTTTCTTAAAACTTTCAACTGCATTTTTCTACCATAATTATCAGCTCATTAGCATGTATAAAATGCTCCTTACGACAGAGTTCTTATCAGATCTTCTTCTTTATCTGTTTACCTTCCAGGGTTAGTTTTTCCCTCGGACTCAGCGAGGAATCCCACCTCTACCGCCTCAAGGGCAGTGTCCTGGAGCTTCAGACTCTGGGTCAGGTATACAACTGGGGAGGATGACCAGTACCTCGCCCAGGCGGCTGCACCTGCTATGCTGAACAGGGGCCTTGCGGGATATGAATATTATAATGGATAGACAATGAGGAGGAAAGGAAGCGGCCATGGCCTTACGTTAGGTAGCATCCCGGCATTTGCCTGGAGGAGAAGTGGGAAACCACGGAAAACCACTTCGAGGATGGCTGAGGTGGGAATCGAACTCTCCTCTACTCAGTTGACCTCCCGAGGCTGAGTAAATCCCGTTCCAGCCCTCGCACCACTTTTCAAATTTCGTGGCAGAGCTGGGAATCGAACCCGGGCCTCCGGGGGTGGCAGCTAATCTTACTAACCACTACACCACAGGGGTGAACTCTTATCAGATTCTCCTGACTTTTGATGATAAAGTTTCAATATGTATAGAAATGAAAAGTACATCTGCATTTTATATGCCACCGGGCGAGTTGGCCGTGCGCGTAGAGGCGCGCGGCTGTGAGCTTGCATGCGGGAGATAGTAGGTTCGAATCCCACTATCGGCAGCCCTGAAAATAGTTTTCCGTGGTTTCCCATTTTCACACCAGGCAAATGCTGGGGCTGTACCTTAATTAAGGCCACGGCCGCTTCCTTCCAACTCCTAGGCCTTTCCTATCCGACCGTCGCCATAAGACCTATCTGTGTCGGCGCGATGTAAAGCCCCTAGCAAAAAAAAAAAAAATGTATATGCCCAATTCTGAATGGTCTTCGATACAGAACATATTTAATGTAGAGGGTCTTTCACTCAAAGTGGGGCCGGCTGGTCGGCGGGTAGATGGGCGAGCTGAAGGTCACTCGAGCACATGGCAACTCGCTGAGCTTGGGGCGGGAGAGCGCCCGTATGCAAATAACAAGCACACATAACAACGCATAATATAAGTAAAAGAATTTCTCGCCTTGTCACAGAATATGTTGAAAATGTCTTTCACCTGCATCTACAAATTTCTGGCTTCATCTAAGGAAATATTCATTCATACGCATTAGCTCATCTACCGAGAGCCAGTCTGGATATTTCCAGCAAGACTCGACAACAGCGCATACGGCTAACAAGTCATTAAGTTTAACTGAGGACATTTTTGACAACAGAGTAATTAATAAACCATCATGGCCCTCAAGATCCCCAGATGTTACGGTTTGCGATTTTTACTAATTAGAAAAGCTGAAAAAGAAGTTGTATGCAACAAACCCTCACACTCTAGATGAACTCAAACAAAATATCACGAGGATGCTAAATGTTATTTGCTTTAAGTCCCGCTAACTACTTTTTACGGTTTTCGAAGACGCCGAGATGCCGAAATTTTGTCCCGCGGGAGTTATTTTAGTGCCAGTAAATCTACTGACACGAGGATGACTTATCTGAGCACCTTCAAATACCACGGGACTGAGCCGGGATAGAACCTGCCAAGTTGGCGTCAGAAGGCCAGTGCCCCAACCGTCTGAGCCACTCGGCTCGGCAATATCACGGGAGAACTCGAGGCTATCTCGGTAGATGAACTAATGCGTATGAATGAAAATATCCTTAGATGAAGCCAAAAATGTGTAGATGCAGGTGATGGACATTTTCAACATATTCTGTGACAAGGTGAGAAATTCTTTTACTTATATTATGTGTTGTTATGTGTGCTTGTTATTTACATGCGATTCATACGGGCGCTCTCCCTGCCCCAAGCTCAGCGACTTGCCATGTGCTCGTCTGACAGTAGCGTATACGGGTCCAACACTCGGCCACCTGGTTCCTCGCTGCATACCCTCTTTTCTGCACAACTTATAAGCAAAGAGAATGCTTGTAAGGAGCGGTAAGGAGTCTCGATTCCAGTAATAGCCATGTGAGCGCTAAAGGTATCTGCCATCTGTCGGTTCAGTATACGACTAAACTATTGGAAAGGGTGCAATAGCCGGTAAAAAATACCATATATGTATTATGTTATCCAGTCCAACTGTAAGAATACGATTAATATAATGACCCTATTTATGTTATTTTCTTCTCTGCCTTATTATTACCGTATATATTTTAACGAACTCGTACCCTCATGTTCATCGATATACCGGTACGCTACTTACTGAACGTATTTCTAATTATTATGAAAGGTGTTGTCAATAGCTTTTGAGGTTAGGTATATACATAATTCCTAATGATGTTGACAGGAAGGAAATATCCATGTAAGATCCATCTGCGGTGTAAAAAGAATGTGTTGAAGTAAATTTAAAAAAATAGTATATGCTACATACTTGAAGAATATTTCATATTGATTTAAATGTGGCGTCCGTGGTATGTTCGATCTCTAACATAAGTTTCGCCCAGTGGGTACCGAAAGTTTTACCGACTGATATACATGAATTCACTTTGGAAGCACTTACTCTGTTCTGGGAGGTTACTGCGCAACGCTACGAAGTACGTCCCTCTAAAAATTCAAATCATCGACCCTTGCCGCCAAACGATAGTAAGTAGAACGCAGTAAAAATCCAAATTCGCTGGGAAGTAGTACGTGACAGAAATTCAAATCGCCGGCTATTACCGCCATTCTAATAGTTTAGTTGAATTCTCACAGATGACACATACAAACCACACCTTTAGCACTCACACGGCTATTACTGAAATCGAGTCTCCTTACCGCTCCTTACACGCATTCTCTTTGCTTACAAGTTGTGCAGAAAAGAGGGTGTGCAGCGAAGAATCCAGGTGGCCGAGTGTTGGACTCGTATACGCTACTCGTCTGACTCCAGCAGTGTTGCCAACTCAGCGGATTTTTTAATGGAACAGCGGATAATTTTCCCATTTAGCGGACAGCGGATTTTTTGACGGATTTCCAAACTTCTATTAACGATTTTCAGCGGTAACAGTATCACCTGTCATCACCAGGAGAAAAATGTTGAACTTACTACGATATAACAGTCTACTTAATCCCATTGTATTGAACTTATGCCGCAGACTACCACTCGTTTTCTAGTCCAGCTCTGGCCCACAGCCTGTCAGCGTTTGTAATCGTTACTGTAGACTTGATGAGCCGGGCAGTGTCGTGTTTGATATCGTGTTTCTTGACATCAGGTTCTTTTTGGTATATCAATATGTCGAAAGAAAAGGTTAAAAAGTACAGTCAGATATTTCGTAAAGAGTGGTCAAATAATTAAACTTTAAAAGACTAGTTTGTTGAACTTCCCAGTGATCCCAAACACGAACGGTGGCAGTGCAATATAAATGCGAAATTGTTAGATATTATTTCTTTCCGCTCTGATCAAAAACAATGAAAACAACTTTCGAAATAGATTTGAAAAATTCCGTATGTGTTTTGCTGCTGTGAACTGCTAATATATATTTTGAAAAAGAATAGTAGCATGTGGCTTCATATGAAACCACAGGACCTGAACCCAGCACATCTGCTTCAGAGCATATAGTGCGCGCAGGAGAATAGGATGGCCTCCTGTTATGAAACTGGTGAGTGTTGAGTTAATCTCCTCTATTAAAACAGCTGATATATACCGTTTTGCTTCAGTTCGAAATTTAGCGGAATGTAGTGGATTTTCAGCTAAAATTTAGTGGAGAAAAGAAGTATGGGTTGGCAACACTGCCTGCAGCTAGCGGTGCAATGCGCCGGCCGCACTTTGAGTCAAAGACCCTGTACATTTGTTTCTGGGCTAGTGTCATACCTACCCAACGTCTTTGACCTTTTATTCTAGCCCAACCTACCTCTTTGCTCGGGGTTGAATTTCTGCCTTTACACTAGCCCGTTAACGCGCAGTTTTCCAGGGTGTGTTGTGACTGACGTACTGCGAGGGACTTAGAGTGTATCAGAGACAAGCATCTACACCAGGGCCTCTCAAACGCCCAAAATCTCACGCGTGCAAATCGAGGCGCAAGAGCTCCGTGCACTGTGCATCGGTCCCGCTCGGCTAAGCTCGGCTCTACTCGGCTCAACTCAGCTCGGATTTAGAGCGCTACGGAGCAAGTGGGGAAGAGGGAAACAGGGGGAGCGAGCGAGACAGGCGTGAGGAAAGAGAGACACTCTGGTCAATCCCAGGTGCATGCACCCTGACAGGCCCTGATCTACATTAATGAAGAATATGCAGATCTGGTCTGTGTTTACGGCTTCTGTGGCAGTAGTGCTCCTGCTGCTGTCGAGAAATACGCTCTCCGGCAGGTCGAACTCCTGACTGTAGAGTGTTTATCAGAGTTTTCACCACATTGCGTGAAACAGGTATTCTTGCAAGTTCCCATTTTTCTTTTGAACGTGCTCTTCAACAACCTGCAAAAGAACAGAAACACATTGTGGAAATGGTGCAGCGCAGTCCTACTACCAGCACACGGCGGCTTTCAGCACGTATCAATGTCCCACGAACTCGTGTATGGCGAACATTAGATGCGGAGAACTTGTACATATTTCAAAACTTCTAAGAGGTTGGGTGGGTAAGACACATACATGCGCGCCACTAGCTCAAAAACAAATGTACATTAAATGTGTTCTATCTAGCAAACCATTAGGAATAGAGTATATGTCCATCTGAAGATTTTGCTCTAAATGATCATTCCTGTTATATCCCTGAATGTTGGCCATTATTCCTGGGCTGGGACAAGCTCTATAATATTAACATATATATTTGGTTTGGTGTTGTGTTGAAAATGTTCAAGATAGGCGATCAATACTCTGTACGTTCAAAATTCCGGGATTCTGCTGACAGCTTTATTTTCTAGTTTCCAGGAACTTAAAAACAGCGAGATCTAGCAACTGAATAGTTGAGTTGGCAACACTTTCACTACTGAAATGGATGAAATTATAGTACGAGCTCCATACGTCGTATTTTACAACAATGAAGTATAAGCCGGGCTAATCACAGACAACTCTACCGCCGACCTCTCAAAGGAGAAGTTTTATCCATGAAAGAAAATTGATTTTATAATTGGACCGTGTGATAGCATTCCTTCGTGCCGGAGTAATATGCAAATGGCGGTCATCATTACGGAACCCATTTAACTCGATAGAGTTTTTACTCAAATCCCCAAGTAATGCCAGTGATTAAAGAAAACGACTTCAGACACACTCACTTTGTCTAATGGAGCGACGGTCCAAAACCGTTAAGTCGGGATTTATAGAAACTTTTCTTACCTTGAGGGGAACGAACATCTTTCAAACTGAACAGTGTGTTAAGGTAATTTGACGCTTACAGACAATATTTCATATGAGATAAATAGATTGCTTTGAAGACATTAGAACACAATTAGAACAATATAAATCTATTGGCAAGGTCAAATCGAACTAGCAGGATGTCTAAAGGAGATAGTAAAATAATTCGTATACCTTGGTTCAGTCATCAATAACACGGGAAGCTGTGAATTAGAGTTCAAAAGACGTATTTATGTAGGTCGTGCTACAATGGTCAAACTCACTAAGAAGTGCGACCAGTAACCTGTAATCGGGAGATAGTGGGTTCGAACCCCACTGTCCGCAGTCCTGAAGATGCTTTTCCGTGGTTTCCCAGGCAAATGCTGGGGCTGTACCTAAATTATGGCCATGGCCGCTTCCTTCCCACTCCTAGCCCTTCCTATCCCATCGTCACCATAAGACCTATCTGTGTCGGTGCGACGTAAAACCGCTAGCAAAAAAGGCTGCAACGCAGAAATGATAAGAGTTAAGACGTCTGGACGCTGAGCAATGTGCAAAACGACTAATTAATTAATTAATTAATTTCGTGTGGCTATTTCTAGCCGAGTGCAGCCCTTGTAAGGCAGACCCTCCGACGAGGGTGGTCGGCATCTGCCATGTGTAGGTAACTGCGTGTTATTGTGGTGGAGGATAGTGTTATGTGTGGTGTGTGAGTTTCAGGGATGTTGGGGACAGCACAAACACCCAGCCCATGGACCACTGGAATTAACTAATGAAGGTTAAAATCCCCGACCCGGCCGGGAATCGAACCCGGGACCCTCTGTACCGAAGGCCAGTGCGCTGACCATTCAGGCAACGAGTCGGATAAATGACTAATGATGATGACATACAAATTACAGATCACGGATCTTAATTCATTTTCATTGCACAAAGGCCGAAACATACACCAATGCATGGTCCAAATATTTACTTCAAAACATCCCTGTAGCATTTGCAGGTTGTCATGGCACTGGCCATATCAGTTGTACCGTCGTAGATTTGATATACATCTCCCCAGCAAGGCAGGACGAGATGATCTCACGTTGTTGTGGATGTGGTTAAATCATTAGATTGCCAAATATCCAAATAGTTGTGAAATCAGAACAATCGAAACAAAATTAATTCATGACAATACATTGAAAAGGAAAATTAGTTTCACGCTTTCCCTCCCCCCACTCCCAATACTTATTCATATTTGCAAGGTATATTTATCTGAGTGTGCAGAAGATCTGGAGAAATTGCTGAATGGTATGGGCACAGTCTTTGGGAATAAATAATGTAGTGCAATCGAACGAAGTCTGGTAATGCAGGAAATATTAGATTAGGAAATGAAGTCCTAAAGGAAGTAGATGAATATTGTTACATGGGTAGTAACTAATGATGGCAGAAGTAAGGAGGACATGAAACGCAGACTAGCACAAGGAAGGAAGGAAGGTCTTTCTTATAAATAGAAATTTGATCACTTCAACAATGATATAGGAATTCAGGAGGACGCTTTTGAAGACTTTTGTCTGGAGCGTGGCATTGTATTGAAGTGAAACATGGATTATAACTAGCTCAGAAAGAAAGAGAAATGTGGTATTACAGAAGAATGCTGAAAGTGAGGTGGGTAGCTCGAATCACGAATGGAGAGATACTGAATCGAGTTGGTGAGAGGAGAGTGATTTGGCGAAATTTGACAAGAAGGGGAGATATAATGTTAGGATACATGTCAAGACTCCAGGAATTGTTGAGCTAGTTTATGAGCGTGGTATAGGCGGTTAGAAAGGCAAGGGTAGACAAGCAGATTAGCACAGGATAGCATGGTATGGAGAGCTGCATCAAACCAGTCTATGGACTGATTACCCAAACAACATGTATTAATCTATGTTTACCTATGTTTTCCATTATATGACTCTGAATAACAGTAAAATCTTGTTTACTTGTGGTGACGGAAGGCCACTTATTAATTACTTTATTATTAGGAGGAAGAGAAAACTTAGATTCGAGGGAAGCACGAAGAAGAATGCATCGAGTAGCTCTGTGTAGTCCTTATATGGCCGAAAGCGAGGAGGAAGAGGAGGAGGAGGAGGTGGTGGTAGATGCGAAGATGAAGAAATATTCCCCTACCGGTTATGACAAATAACACTAAGAAAATCAAAATATTCAGAAACTGGGACATTGGGATGTCGGAAATGTTTTTTTCGGGACACGGGGGTAATTAGTTCCAAATGGGGAGTGTCCCAGAACATCCAGGACGAAAGCCAGGCTAATTATTGCCCTAGTCTGTGGGGGAGATTATTGGACCAGCCTTGGTTCCGGTATTGCGTTGTCTACTTCCTACGAAGAGGGATACGATTGTTAGCTTAAAGTGAATGTGAGTTCTCAAGTTTTTAATGAGTTCACATCACTTAAACACTTGTACTGTTAAACATCTGAATGATCGAATTGTGTGTTGCTTTGTTTAATGAGAATACGGACGGAGGTGAATGGAAGGAAAGGAACGAGAATATCGCTCCAAATTCACCGAGAGCCCCGCTGGATCAAGAGCTAATGAGCACGGAGCCTCAATCAAACGTTCCGAGACTTTTTGTGTGTATGGAGACTTGCTTAGGGGTCATTATGTGAACTTGTTATGAGATGAGAAAGAGGATTACCGCAATTACTGAAGGGTTGAGAAATGAGCTGTTCTCTTACCTCACGTGTGTGGTGTAGAGTACCACAGCCTTGTTATTAATTTTACAGGGCGCCAGCGCTGGTGGTCAAGTGGTTAACATACTGTAGCGTGATGACCAACGATTCACAAATGAAAAGTGTGTGTTCAATAGGCGCTGTTTCCCCCCTAAGAAAGATGTGGAAAAACGCAAGGAAACATACAATAAAAGGCGCATGGGAAAGTTACCCATGTTCGGGTATGGTACTACTCTTATGAAATTAAATATTTCTGGTCTGGATTGCTGATGACATTCGATAGTGTTCAATTTCTGCCACGCATGTGGACGAAAAAACAAACAAAAACAAATTAAAAGTGGTGATAATGATGCTTGTTGTTTAAATGAGTTTAGCATACAGGTCACCAGCCCCTAATGATGCGAAATGTAATGACAATTTAAAAGTCCAAAATTCATCCACTGACCAGAATTCAAAACGTGATTAGAAAAATGAATGGATGAATATGAGTTTAAAATAATCAGCGGATCCGACTCGCAATGCCTCATCTTCCCAGAAACTATCTTGAAACACAAGTTTTACTGATTAGGGGATTGCTTCCAAGGCACAATCCTGAATCATTGATGCTAGTTGTCTAAAGGGGTTCAAAATTCATGTCAACAACCCCTCATAATGGTACTTATCGCTAGTAACGTAGAACCATGGTATTTCTCATGTAGCGGCACTAATTAAAAGAAGCGTAGACTCACGGTGTTCCACACATTATGCTACACCTCAAAAGTTTTGTACGTCGCACAGGTAACGGAGCCCTACAGTGCTTCTCACATAATGGCGCCACTCACAGGCGCCGGTATTCCCGTGGTGTTTCTCACATAGTGGTACTAATCAAAGGCAACGCAGATCCACTGTGTCGCTCATATAGTGGTAGTAATCACAGGCAACGCCCAGATCCGTGGTGTTTGTCACAAAATGGTACTAATGACTGGTAGCGTAAGGCCCGCATAAAGTGGTACCAACGACGAGTACTGTAAATCCACAGTGAACCACTCTCTGCTGCTACTAATTACAAACGTATTGTGTCCCCAACATAGTGGTACTAATCACAAGTAGTTTCATGGTTCTAATTCAACCACCCCTTTAAGTCGCCTCTTACGACAGGCAGGGGATACCGTGGGTGTATTCTTCGCCTGCATCCCCCACCCACAGGGGTAAATATAAAGTGCAAACAGCACCTTTTGAACAAACATTCCTCAAATAGTGTGTTGAAGGGAATTTGGAGAAAAATAAAGAGGGGAGTTTAGAGTACGGTACGGTACTGAATTTCTTTTTATTGAAAACAGGAATTAAGAGATTAAATAATGGGTTTGGTTGAAACTGGGATTAAAGAATTGATCCAGATGGATGAAATAATTTTCAAATATCAATATTCGTGAATTTATGGTTTGAGTCCATCATATGTTTTCCCATGCCTGAAAATCTATTATATTTACATGAATTTACATGTTCTAAGTACCTCGTGTCAAGGTTTAGGCGATACAGGTGAATTTATTATTATTTATTATTATTATTAACTGAGTTTGTGTTGTGTAGAACTGATGCATTATAATTGTCTGTTTTAAAAGATATTTTTATATCATGTTTTTTGAAAATGTTGAAAATATCTGTGGATTATTAAAAGAGAAAGTGTAAAATAAGGTTTTGTTAGTCTTTCTTCTTTAGTGAGGTTAGTGGAAAGTCAATGTCTCACTTTATTTATTATTCCTTTTTTACTCTTTCAACTTTTTTAATGATCCATATTTGAAACAAATTAACATCTCAACACTTTCCCATTATCATTCTGGCCACACTTGTTTCAGCCGAACTGAATTCTAGAAGATTCTTCAATTGCTATGTAGTATTTTAAGCGTTTCACTTGGTCTTCTGTGAAGTGCATTCCTCAAATTGGAAGAAAACTGAGAACTTACACAAGAAGCGTGATCGTGATGAGTGTTTAACACAAGTCCGGCTCCATGGCTGGCCTTTGGTCACAGGAGTCCCGAGTTCGATTCCCGGTAGGGTCGGGAATTTTAACCATCATTGGTTAATTTCCCTGGCACGGGGGCTGGGTGTATGTGTTGTCTTCATCATCATTTCATCCTCATCACGACGCGTAGGTCGCTTACGGGCATCAAATCAGAAGACCTGCACCTGGCGAGCTGAACCAGTCCTGGGATCTCCCGGCACTAAAAGCCATACGCCATTTCATTCCATTTTCAACATCCAAATTTTTACTTGTCTTGCAATGAATATCAACAACACACGCTTGCTTCATAAAGTTTATCTATAATTCATGTCTTGCCTTAATTAGATTGATTTTGACTGATGATGGTCTCTAGCAAGACCGAAACTAGTTTCAGCAAATAAATGGAACTTCCTAAAGGTTACAAGAACAGTACTGAATGTGTGGAAACCTTTAGCTTTTCTTTTACATTATATTGCTCTTCAATACCGAATAATGTGAAAGTTATTACCATAGATTAAAATTATGTCTGTGCATCCGTTGATGTTGAACGCACCAGTCGTTATCGGAATGTTGGCAGTAACTGTAGTGCTACTGTACCCAACCATCCCATTACTGAGCGTTCGAAAACGAGGCTTACTAACGCAAGGGGGCAAATTAGACGGGTAGCGCTTAGAAACATGCAGCGGCCAATCGTCCGGTTGTTATGTCTTCGTATTCTGACGTAGCCCGCCTGCAGGCAGTAATAACCCTTAGAACACTTAGAAGTAGAAAGTACGGCGCTGACGGCCACGCGGTATGAGAGGTTGTTAAACTGACGTTAGCTTAAAACTGAAAAAGAGCACAAACAGGGTCCATCAATCGATACGCGACGGAAACGTCTCTGTGCTCCAGCCTATGAAACAAATACTGACGATTTTGACAACTGTGTAATTCGCCGCAAGACATGCATTTATCTGTCACAAAGTATTGTCTCTCAACAATGAGGAAATCATTTTCTATGTTTTTACAGAGTACCGGGTTTAAAAGTGCCTGAGGAAATTGACTTCAAAGAGCTAATATAATTTCAACAACACGCTTGAAATACAATATTTCAACCATTCAGCAAATTACTGTGGTTCTACAGACAATCTGGCTTGGATTTTTACAGAGAAATGGTATATCTATTGTTCTTAAGCTCTTGGATGGAGGGGGAAGTCAGAAAATTCAATTCAAATCTCTGTCGTGTATCACGTGGGTCACAACATAATAGTTCCCCTGCTAAGAGCTTCTAGAAGACCCCGCATTTGCCCTAATAGAGAAGTGAATTATGCACATTAAACAAGCCACAGAATCTAAATCCCCTGTGGATGGGGCAGTTAGATAACACTCACGGTATCCCCTGCCTATCGTAAGAGGCAACTAAAAGGCGCCCCAGGGGCTCTTAACCTGGGAGCGTGGGTGGACGATTACGGGGCTCTTAGCTGAGTCCTGGCATTGCTTCCGCTTATTTCTGCCAAGATCCTCACTTCCATCTATCCTATGCGACCTCCCTCGGTCAGCTCAGGTTCTTTTCCGATCCGAGTGTGTTAGAGCAATCGAGGCCTAGGGAGTCTTTCATTCTCAAGCCCTTCATGACCCTTATCTTTTTTTGGCCCATACCTTCATTTTCCAAAGTGTCGTATCTCTTCCATTCTTTCCTTCTGATTAGTTTTAATAGAGGATGATTGCCCAGTTGTGCATTCTCTTAAAACAATAATCACCACCACCACCACCACAGAATCTAACAGCAGAACTTTTATTTAGTAGGTTTACCGACCTTTACCTATCGCTACTTCCTGGTCAACATGGCGAGCGATGACTCTTCAAGGCGAACAAACTTGAACAGAATATATTCTAACTGACAACCTTGTTCTCCTAAACAAAGTTCACGATGATTAAACATATTCTCGAGTATATGTATAGGCTCTTTTAGACAAATTGTTCACCGGGCCAGTTGGCCGTGCGGTTAGGGGCGCGCAGCTGTGAGCTTGCATGGTTTTCCGTGGTTTCCCATTTTCACAAGAGGCAAATTCCGGGGCTGTATCTTAATTAAGGTCACGGCCGCTTCCTTCCCACTCCTAAGCCATTCCTATCCCATCGACGCATAAGACCTATCTTGTAAAACAAAAAGACGGATTGTTCGACTCCCGTACCGAAAGTCTTAAAGAACATATAGGTCTATCACCATTGTTCCCTGCAGTCCCGGAAGAATCGGAAAGTAATCTAGAACCCAGCAAGGTTTCATAGGAAAAGACTAAAAGGAAAGTCATCTCCGTGCAGGCCTGTGGCGGGCCACTATCCGCAACCTCGGCACTTGGCGGTGTAGAGTGGTTAGCTCTACGCCCGGCTCTTTGCCACCACGAAATAACCTCATCTCATTTCTTATGTAGGCTGAGAGAACCTCAGGGCCACATGCACCTCCGAAAGTGGAAATCCCGTCGTTTCTTAAATATTTCGACTTCCTAACTGGGAATCGAACCCACATCCTTCCGGGTGAATCGAGCAGGCCTTTACCAGACAGACGTTAAGGTTTAATAGGAGCAACATGTAAAAAGTAAAATATACCTGTTTAACTCTACAGTTCGATCTCATCGTCAACAACTTCCTTCTTATAAGCTCCTCCATTCTATATTCCTTCAGTGTAAAATACCAGTACGTGGTGGAGGTGATTATTGTTTTACGAGGAAGTACAACTGGGACCATGCTCTATTAACAGTAGAGAGAGAAATGGAAGGGATCCGAGACTTCAAAAATGAAGGTATCGGCCAAAGAAAGACAAGGGCCACACACGGTGTAAAATTTAGAGACTCCTCAGGCTTCAAATACTCGAATACCGCCGGGATCGGAAAAGAACAACAGTTGATCACGGGAGGTGAGATAGGATAGAAGAAATTGAGCAGTCTGGCACAAATAAGGCTCAGCTAAGGGCCCTGCGGTCACCAACCCACGCTCCCAACTGAAGAACACCTGGGGCGATTTTTAGTCTCCTCTTACGACATGCAAGGAATACCGTGGGTGTAATTCTACCCCCACAACCAACAGGGGGATAGAAGGTATTGTTCCAAAACCATTTGTATTCATTTTGTGAATCACCTGAAGTAGCGAGCGTGATTTCAGAGTGAGTAAGAAGACACGTAGTAACTGAGATTATAAAATCACAAAATCAGTAAAGCACTGGTAATTTTTTTAACCCCAGGGGCTCTTAATTTGGGACCGTAGCTTTTTTACTATTTATTTTACGTCGCACCGACACAGATAAGTCTTACGGCGACGATGGGTTAGGAAAGGTCTAGGAATGGAAAGGATGTGGCCTTGGCCTTAATTAAGGTACAGGCCGTTAGGGAATTCAGTCCCGCAGGAGTTATTTTACGTGTCATTAAATCTACCGACATGAGCATCTTCAAACACCACCGGACGGAGCCAGGATCGAACCTGCCAAGTTGGGGTTGGAAGGCCAGCGTCGCAACCATCTCAGCCACTCATCCCGGCGAGGGTTCATAAATACACGTTAAAAGACAACGGAGAATCCTAATGACATATTCTGTCCATATGCCGATTGAATAGCACTAAACACTAAACGTTAC
Source organism: Anabrus simplex (assembly GCF_040414725.1). Taxonomy (NCBI): domain Eukaryota; kingdom Metazoa; phylum Arthropoda; class Insecta; order Orthoptera; family Tettigoniidae; genus Anabrus; species Anabrus simplex. Next base: position 419,974,543 of record NC_090269.1, on the reverse strand, counting down.
TACGTCTTCAGTTTAAAGTTAAAATATGTAGACATGGTCACATACATCCCTCATTTGCAAAAGGAAAAAGAAAAAAAATTAGACATAAAAATATCCTGATGATGTGTGTTTGTACAAAGCTGCAACTTAGTACTAGTTATAATAATCTTTTGTTTACTCTTGACGGAAAATTCAAGTTCCTATTTTACTGCAGGGTGATTCTATAAGGCGTGATCAAAAAGTTTCCGTTTGAGGGCGTTGATGCAGCGGACATGCAACGTAGCGCGACTCCGATGCGGGTACATAATCATGGACGTGTAGGCCAAGGGATTCGTGTGACAGTTGTGTCGTGCCGAGGTGCGTGCGTTAAATGAGTCCAAACAGGACCAACGTGCTGGTATTCTGTTCTTGGCTGCTGAAGGAAAAACGCCGGTGGACATCCATCGGAGAATGAAGACTGTGCATGTGGCAGCATGCCTGTCGAGAACCACCGTTGTGGAATGGTGCACCAAGACCTACGGATTACCTTTCGACAAAAGACGCCGGTCGATCTGGGAAGCCGAGACCCTCGACCACCCGCCCTATAGTCCTTATTTCTCCCCATGCGATTATCAATATTTACATCCCCTCAAAGAAGGCCTTGAAAGGACGCCGTTTCCTGTACAGCAGACGATTACCGACTTCTTCACGCAGCAGGACACGGTGTTTTATCAACCTGGTGCGTCGCTGGGATGAATGACTCAATGCTCACGGCGATTTTGCGTGATTGGCATCCCGATTCAGCACTGTATGGACGGCGATTGGCCCTTATATTAACACTGTGATACATAGAATGAACTTCTCTTAAAGTATACAGACCGAATACCGGGCTTGTTTCCATATGTCAAGAATGGAGGAGCCTGAAACTGTAGCTAAGAAACAAGTTCGAAAATTTTTGTAACACTGGACGAATGAAAGGATTTCCTGTAACTTCTTCGTACCAGAATATTCTCACATGTTTAATATTTGAATTATTTTTGCTGCATATTTGTAGAACTCACTGACAGGACTCACCGTGCCAGAGTAAAGAGCTACACCGACTGATTTTCACGCAGCATGGCGATTTTATTATCTTAACATGGCGATGCTATTACATCACCTGACTTTATACTGAGGCCAGGTTCTTCCTATTTACAACGAGGTACTGAGAAGTGTCGACGCACGTGGTATCTGGGAATTATATCACCGTAGCGCCTGCGAAAACCGCCACGTTATAATGCAAATACTGACCCGCAACACATGTATCATGAGCGAGAATTCTTTGATCATTTCTCACACAATATTGAATCTTAGCGGCCGAAGTTCTGAGCTGAAATACTTCACATAGCATTGTTATTTATTTATTTATTATTTTTTCGATTTTGGCCAGCTTAGAACAGCGTAAAATGACCCGCTGCATTCATTTCGGTTTGTTTTCTGTTACTTTTCTTGCTTTCCGATAGTTCATTATTTCACTGTGCCTTTTCCTCCTCTCTTCTGTCCAGATGTAATTCCTTTCCTTCTTTTCTTTCTCCTGGGAATCCTTGAAATTTTGTATCAGTCTCCTAAAAGTTATTCTGTCGTGTATTATATCTGCCGTTATTCCCATCCGACATTATCCATCCTCATTATGTGATCAAATTACTTTCTCTCATCTTGCTGATCGTATCAAACATTCATCCAGTTTTCTTTTTGTAGACGTCTGCATTATTTCTGACCGAGCTCGATAGCTGCAGTCGCTTAAGTGCGGCCAGTATCCAGTAATCGGGAGATAGTGGGTTCGAGCCCCACTGTCGGCAGCCCTGAAGATGCTTTTCCGTGGTTTCCAATTTTCACACCAGGCAATTGCCGGGGCTGTACCTTAATTAAGGCCACGGCCGCTTCCTTCCAATTTCTAGGCCTTTCCTATCCCATCGTCGCCATAAGACATATCTGTGTCGGTGCGACGTAAAGCAAATAGAAAAAAATAGCATTCTTTTTGTGTCTGAACTCCCCATTTTCAGTCATTAACGGGCTCTAGATTAGTCTAAGAATTTTTCTCTAGCTCTTCTATTTCTCATGTTTTTATGGAGAAAATACACTCTGTAGCATGGAGACATTATGGTTTAATTACCGAGTCGTAGTGCCTGATTTTAGTTTTGGGGCATCCTTCGTCAGTTGGTAAGCTTGTTCCAATTCCCTTGCTCTTGATTTATTTGCTTCTTTGTCTATACCATTAATTTGAAATACTTCCCCCTAGTATTTAAAGTTTTATACCCTGTCGATTTTTCATATTTATTTATTTATTTATTTATTTATTTATTTATTTATTTATTTATTTATTTATTTGACAGTTTAGCCTCCGTGTCTCAGGCGCAGCACGCCGGCCCCTCACCACTGGATACCATGGTTCAAATCCCGGTCAGTCCATGTGAGATTTGTGCTGGACAAAGCGGAGGCGGGGCAGGTTTTTCTCCGGATACTCCGGTTTTCCCTGTCATCCTTCATTCCAGCAACACTCTCCACGAACATTTCATTTCACTATGCATTCATTTATCATTGCCCCACAGGAGTGCGACAGGTTTCGCCAGCCAATACAATTCCTATCCTCGCCGCTGGATGGGGGCTTCATTCATTCCATTCATGACCCAGTCGAATGACTGGAAACATGCTGTGGATTTTCATTATGATCTTTGATTCATTTAAAAGCTCCACTCAAGCTTATTCTTCTATTATGTCATTCCACGCCAACTCAACACTGACAGCTTGGAACATACCACATAGCCAAGCATCTCATCTCCTCACTCCCAAGTCTTCCCAGCGCAAAGTTTGCAACATTTTTGGAAGTCCAACAGTCCATTTTAGGGGCTTGGGACAATTTTGGTCACCGAACCTCTCAATTCATCAATCATCAAACTCTTGTTTTCAGTAGAATGTAGATTTCAGATCAGTCTGTCTATTAACTAGTCGCTGTGAAGGTGTCGCAAAATAGAGGGAAATGTTTAATGTTGGAAAAAATCACAAATAATATGGTGATTACTAAATGGGGTAAAACCGGCAGCATCGCCAGGAATTGTGTGTACCACACTCAACGATTTCTACAGTGTGGAGGGACAGAGAGTAGCAACGTGCGACATTATTGATCAATTTTACACTGTTGCTACTTCTTTACTCACTTATCGTACCCGGAAGAAGAGGGCCACAAGTGCAAAAATGATACTTCTGACATATTTGCAATGTAAGAATGCAAAAATATATAACTATATAATATATATAAAAATATATTAAAACTGAATTTACTAGACCTTTTAAAATCTGAAATTGCAATTATCTCAGAATTATCATTTTGTACTTGTGGCCCTCTTCTTCCCAAAGTGCGATATTATTTTATATTTTGCTGACTTACTGTGTAAATATCAGTCCCCCTCCACAAACACTGTACTTATTTCACTTATTTATTTTGAAGTTTTTACTTATTCTGTCAACTAAACATGAACCTGCGCGGCATAAAAGGTATACTTAAGAGGTGTTTGCATAACTTTTTGCCGATTTTTGTGGTAAAGAAAATACGTAATTGTCAAGGGAAATTCATTTTTTGTTTTATCAAAATATTGGCCACCAGCTTCTACATACTTCACCCTTTCAGGTAAGTTATGAATACCACGCCAGAAAAACTGCTTGTGTTTTGCAGCAAACCATTCGTCGAGCCATTTTACAACTTCCTCGAAATAGCTGAAGTGCTGCTCTGCGATCGCGTGCTCCATTGATGCGAAGAGGTGCCAGGTCAGGGCAGTACGGCGGGTGCGGAAGGATGTCCCATCCAAGCGATTTCAAGCTGTCTTTCAGTGGTTTTGCTGTGTCGGGTAACGAAATCACTTTGCTATGTCTTCTGACCCATTTCGGTCGTGATTTAAATTAATAATTTGTTGGCGATAGCGCTGTACATTAACGGTTTCGCCGGGCTTCAAGAGTCTTCGTACTTTTGTGGAGACCACAGGGTCTTTCACATTGGAATCACCACGTTTAAATCGTCGAAATCTTGTCTCACATGTTCTATTCGATGGAGCGTGTTCACCATATGTTTCTACCATCAAACGATGACTTGGCACAGCCTTTCTCTTTTGATTAAATAAGAAAAGCAATGCATGCCACAAATGTTCTTTTTCAGGCACAAACGTCGACATGATCACTGAACGATACAACACAGACGCTAGTGTTTGACGGACTCAACTTGTGTGTGTTGCTGAGTTAATATCAGACGCACAAACTGACCTTTGTGTCGAATTCATACGCTGCTTACTGTTTGCTGGCGCCATCTCTTAGTGAAACCGGAAAAGACTTATGAATACACCTGGTATATATACAAGACCAACTACAATATATCAGACCTTAATGCAGCTATCGATATTAGCTAAAATGGCGCCCCGATCGGTTTGTTCAAATGTAAAAATGAGCATGTGCGAAGCATCTGTTTAGTTCTTTCTGTTGGTTTGGTTTGATTAGGAAACGTTAGTGTAGTGATGTTTTTACTGAAATTTGGTTTTAAAACTATTTTGATATATTAGGACGTGTCGATCGTATTGCATGCCTGGATGTAATTCATATTACAGCAGATGCACTTACATTCAGATCAAGTGTACTTAATGCATCGTGACGATTTCGTAGTTACACGTAATTTATTAGGGTGCATTAAAACATTCGAGGAAAAATTTTTCAATAGAAAGGATGTGTTCCGTGTACCTAATGAGCTGTATTTCTTCCAGATAAGGCCAAAACTCTGTATTGGCGCCAATCCCAGTACATTTCTCAATTAATATACCTTTTCAGGATTTTAAAAGTGAGGTTGTAAAAAGTGATAAAACTATTTATTATATCTGTGAATGAAGATTACATTCTCTTTATTAAATTATAGGACAAGGTATCAACTGATATACTGTCACTTACAGTACGTATTTACGTTGCCAGCGATTTGGGTGTTAAAGTGCTTTATACGAAAATGCATATGCTACCAGAGAATTTCCAATTGATTCTCCTATTGATTGTCTGAAGTGAAACAGATGCAGCAGTTTGGTGGCTCATTATCAGAATCATTGTTATGAGAGAATTGAAATTCGCAACAAGGTTATGTCTCTAACAGATTTCTTGGTCGAGGTAGGCTATTGCCATATATTTAAAAGCGTATGGTAATAGAAAGGCTATTCAAATAAATGTATTTCTAAAACAAGTACTGATTTATAGGAAGGAGAATTACGGCCTGGAATAATTTACCAAGTGTGCCCCCTACTACATCTACACCAATTAGATAAATTTCCAACTTCTTTGAAATCACTGAAGAAAAGACTAGGTAGACAATTGATACGTAATCTTCCACTTGGACGACAGCCCTAAATTCGGATCATTGGTCATTGATTAATTAATTGACTGAATTGAAACGCATCAAATATTCCCCCAGGATTGTTATTTTCGAATGCAATCCCATATTACCTATATCCTTTACCATACTAGTTCATAGAAAATATTTATATTTTGAATTATCCACACATTGCTTATCTAAATAACTGTATAGGTTATGTCTAGATAGTATTGGTCTATTACCCAAAGTAAAGTATTCTGTTCGTTATTATTGACAGCTTAGCAACTCAATACGATAATGAAAAGGTTATTTATCACAGGCGTGTTTATATGGAACCGATGCGTCCGCCATGTTGCTTTTGTATTAACGTCTGATATTATTGTAGATGGTCTTGATATATATCATTTTTACCATTGAGAACGAAGACTAGTTTGTGCGACTATCGCCTATAAGGACAGTTAATTCCTAGTTACTTGGGAGTTGTTATAAACAGTTTCGAATCTACTTTAAAATTCTCATGATTTTTAACGCCCAGCTGCCATAGTACTATTCCGAAATTACAGATGCATTCTACGTCAAAAAGAAATTTGTGAGAATGCGAGGTCCTCTTACAACTACCAAACTGTGTAAGGAATAACGGTATTGCTGAGGGCCTTGTGTTACAACCAGTAGCTCCCTTTGCTGTGGACACGTAAATATTGTGATTACCGTTAATCTAATGCTATTGATCGCGGTCACAAGACAATCTACTCAGGAATTAGGTTCCGCCGTCTTATTTATTATTGACAGCCGCGATCAAGTAAGACTCGCACAATCAATAGTCTTGGAGGGGAAGGGGAGAGCTCACTTCTTCTGGTCGTCTTACACTTGTCCGAACAGTTGAAACATCCTATTTTTGTGAATTTCCTACTTCCTGTCTACATATCACTACTATTCTGCAGTAGCGGCGATTAGAGGGGTGGGGACAGTCGCCCCGGCACTTTGTGGAGAAAATATATTTTTATTCCATTTCAGCCTGCAGAAACTAGGAATTATTTTAGAAAAGAAAGCAATCTGTAGAAGCCGCGTTGTCTTACCAGCTAATTCGTTCCTATATTCTATTACTATTGACAAAATTATCAGGAGAAATATGCAGTAAATGCTCGTCACGGTTAACCGATTTGTATAGCGCCACAAGAAGTAGTGGAGGCTTTTTATGTGCTGTGAGGAAGGGTAGCAGGCGTATATTTGCTTGCCAATGTCATAGACATTGAGATACGATTCATCCGATTGCCGTGCGTATTCTTCAGTCTGGCATTCTCTTTAGAGCGTGTTAGTTTAATTGCATAATTACACCTTACTTTTGTTTAATTGTAATATATGTGTAATATTGTTCCTTTGGTGAAAGTTTTATTGTATAGTATTCAATCAAAATCAAAGAAAAAAATATTTTCTTCTTAATCTGTTTACCCTCCACGATTGGCTTTTTCCTCGGACTCAGCGAGGGATCCCAACTCTACCGCCTCAACGGCAGTGTCCTGGAGCGTGAGACATTGGGTCGGGGGATACAACTGGGGAGGATGACCAGTGCCTCGCCCACGCGGCCTCATCTGCTATGCTGAACAGAGGCCTTGGTGGGGATGGGAAGATTGGAAGGGATAGACAAGAAAGAGGGAAGGAAGCGGCCGTGGTCGTAAGTTAGGTACCATCCCAACATTTGCCTGGAGGAGAAGTGAGAAACCACGGAAAACCACTTCCAGGATGGCTGAGGTGGGAATAGAACCCACATCTACTCAGTTGACCTCCCGAGGCTGAGTGGACCCCGTTCCAGCCCTCGTAGCACTTTTTTCAAATTTCGTGGCGGAGCCGGGAATCGAACCCGGGCCTCCGGGGGTGGCAGCTAATCACACTAACAAGTACACCACAGAGCCGGACAAAAACTATTATTAGCGCACTTAAGTTGTTAAAAAGTCCACCTTTACCTCTCTGTCGACATTCGCTCAGAGAGCATACATATTTTTCTACTCGGGCACTTTTTGTTGTCTGTATATTTTTTGCCCCCTCACGTCCAGTTCCCAATCGCCGCTACTGCAATTCAGTATGATGGTAACACTACGTCTTGTTGTGTTTCTACCTAGAAAACATCGCAATAGATCGATCTTAGTGTGAACTCACTGGGTTGAGGAATCTTCCGAAAATAGATACAAAATGTAAATTACAGCCGAAACTATTTTCTGCGACACCGCCTTTAACGATAAATCCTATATAAACACTGTATTAAAAACTCGCTTATTACGACATATCGTATATATCCCACTTTCGGAGAAATTACTCGGCTGTAACGTCCAATGTTGATTTTTGTTTGTTACGTATTCAGAATTTGATGGCAACAACATAAAACTCGTTTTTAAACGTTTCAAATTAGTCTGTCTGTTAAACAGTCAAGGCAAGCATCGCTGTGAAGATAACACAAAAGGAGAAGTGTTTAATACTGAAGAAAAATCACGCACAACACGGCGATTAGAAACCAACGTCAGGATCGCGAAGGAATTGGGTGGATCATTCTCAACGAGTTCTACGATTTGGAAGGACACAGATAACGTCTCATTTGTTCGCCAAGTCCGTGTGAGACATTATTGATCAATTTAAATTGTAGCCACTTCTTTCCTCACTTAAGTTATTTTTTATTATGCTGGCATATTATTGTTGTACGTACTGTGTAATGATTAGGAGAAAAATTCGTCCGATCCCCAGTCCACAAATACTGTCTTGCAAATACAGTGGGCAGCCTAAAATTACATATTTTTAGCAACGATAAAATACCTTTTTGTGTGACTATCGCCTATAACGATAGTTAATTGACGGTCCCTTCGGTGTCGTTATAAGAGGTATGTCTGATTATCGCCTATAACGACAGTTAATTGACGTCCATTTGGAGTCGTTATAACCGGTTTGTGTGACTATCGTCGATAACGACAGCTAATTGACGGTCCCTTCGCGGTCGTTATAACCGGTGTGTGTGTGACTATCGTCTAAAACGACAGTTAATTGACGGATCCTTCGGAGTCGTTATAATCGGTTTGTCCGACTATCGTCGATAACGACAGCTAATTGACGGTCCCTTCGGAGTCGTTATAACCGGTTTGTGTGACTATCGTCGATAACGACAGTTATTTGACGGTCCCTTCGGAGTCATTATAACCTGTTAGTTTGACTGTCGTCTAGGACGAAAGTTAATTGACGGTCCCTTCGGGGTCGTTATAACCGGTTTGTGTGACTGTCGTCTAAAACGACAGTCAATTGACGGTTCCTTCGGAGTAGTGATGGGACATTCGATTCATTTTAGTGAATCGATTCATTTTATTCCGTTCACGTTACTGAATCGATACAGTGATCCGATTCACGGCTCATTGGTCACCGCTCCTACTACATCTGTGTAGTATGTACTGGTAAGACAGCAGCAACAGCATTCAGTGCTCGCAGCTGCCATCTGGTCTTCATACTACGAACTCCTTTCTTAGAAAAAATGCTAGTTACTCTAATACGTCGAAGGTTTCCGGCGACGCAGGGTGGAAAAGGTTAGGATTAGGAAGGTAGCAGCCATGGCCTGAATTAAGGTACAGTCCCAGCATTTCCTGGTGTGAAAATGGGGAAACTACGGAAAACCATCATAACGGCTGCCGACGGTGGGATTCAAACCCACCATTTCCCGAATGCAAGCGCATAACCACGCGATATTAACCGCACGACAACTCGCTCAGTCATTTTTGAACATATGTATTTTTCTATCAGCTGAGGATTTTGTTAATCGTCATATTTTGTATAGGCTATCCGAGATGTACAGTAGCCCGCTTGTTTTCTGATTCAACATACTGTTATTGCGTCTGTCCACATATGATTGAAGTCTTGTGCAACGATGTGACATATGAACTGAGAGAATACTGAGCCGTTCTTCCCAATATAAAACAGGTACTTTTGAGTGGTCATGAGCATGACTCATAGTCATAGGGCAGGCTAGAGTCGAGTTTAATTGTCAAATGTCAACTAAGTTGTAAAACTTTCATTAAACTAATAAATAGTATAACCTAATAGCCTACCTACTTACTAGCTACTTCAGAATTATGTTGTGACTAACTTTTTAACACTGCAAATAAATCCATCTATTATTTAAATCTCCCTGTAAGAAGAGGACAGTGAATGCAAATGGGTATTATTTTCAAATGAGCTGAGCTCGAGAGTTCATTATAGCATACGATTCTTTCAGCGTAGCATGGCTCACTGTATGTCTCGCTGCAGTGAGCCGATAAGGAGCCGTGCGTATCTTGTGTCTCACTGAGCAGGCTCGTTCACGACTCTTTCCGTGTGCCATGGCTCACTATATGTCTCGCTGCAGCGGAAGCTCGGCTCTCCGCGTGTCCAGTGAGCCGATAAGGAGCCGTGTGTATCATGTGTCTCACTGAGCCGCGCTCGTTCACGATTCTTTCGATGTGCCATGATTCACTGTCTCGCTGCAGCGGAAGCTCGGCTCCCCGTCAACGTCCAGTGAGTGCGCCACTCAGCACTATCCGCTGGGAGTAAGCTGAATCGTGTGCCGTGAGCTCGCCGTTCCTGTGAATCGATTCACTCGGACACTTGAATGAATCGATACACTGCTTCGAATCATGCATTCAGTAGCCAACACTACTTCGGAGTCGTTATAATCGGTTTGTCTGACTATTGTCGATAACGACAGCTAATTGACGGTCGCTTCGGAGTTGTTATAACCGGTTTGTCTGACTATCGCCTATAACGACAGTTAATTGACGGTCCCTTCGGTGTCGTTATAAGAGGTTTGTTTGATTATCGCCTATAACGACAGTTAATTGACGGTCCCTTCCGAGTCGTTATAACCGGTCTGTGTGACTATCGTCGATAACGACAGTTAACTGACGGTCCCTTCGGAGTCGTTATAAGCGGTTTGCGTGACTATCGTCTATAAGGGCAGTTAATTGGCGGTCACTTCGGAGTAGTTATAACCGTTTTCGACTGTATTCTCGTTATTGAAATGAAAAATGCGAGATGCTGATTGTTTAAGATTTTATGGCTTGATATACAAGCGACCTTTTTAGACAAACTACAATTTATTGGACTTTTAAACCTAGAAGCTATAATGCAAATATCATTGGTCAGAATAGGCAGCACGGTCGTTGTAGGTAGTGTTAATACGGTGATTTAACTGCACTGGCACCTTCTAGTTTGAAGAAGCAGAATGGTATTTGCAGTTCAAAGTAAAATATCCCAGCCGTGTCATGGTCGATCCCCAGGTGGAACTCGACAATTCATTTTCGTTCCCAGTGACCCGATATTTACGCACTCAGAGTTGCATAGTCTTGATAGGAATGTTTTTTATGTGTTGCTATTAAAGTAGTGCATAACACCATCTGATTAACCTCGAGCTGTGCTCTTTCGGATGATTGGATCCTGTTATAAATCGTGGCAATTCTCTAAATCTGCAAAATCTGAACCATCCCTTTTCACTTTCGACTCGGTTAAATATATTTTTATTGAGAAACTCAACTACTTTCCACACATTCTGTATTTCCAAAAGGACAAAGTTTAAATACATAAAAAAATTGTTGTTTGAGTCATCAGTCCATAGACTGGTTTGATGCAGCTCTCCATGCCACCCTATACTGTGCTAACCTTTTCATTTCTACATAACTGCTGCATCCTACATCTGATCTAATCTGCCTGTCATATTCATACCTTGGGCTACCTCTACCGTTCTTACCACCTACACTTCCCTCAAAAACAAACTGAACAAGTCCTGGGTGTCTTAAGATGTGTCTTATCATTCTATCTCTTCTTCTCGTAAAATTTAGCCACAACGATATCCTCTCAACAGTTCGATTCAGTATTTCTTCATTCGTGATTAGACCTATCTACCTCAACTTCAGCATTCTTCAGTAACACCGCATTTCAAAAGCTTCTATTCTCTTTCTTTCTGAACTAGTTATCGTCCATATCTCACTTCCATACAATGCCACACTCAAGACGAAAGTCTTCAAAAACATATTTCTAATTCCTTCCTTGTCCTAGTCTGCATTTTATGTCCTCCTTAATTCTGCCTTCATTAGTTATTTTACCACCCAAGTAACAATATTCTTCCACTTCCTTTAAGGCTTCATTTCGTAATCTTATATTTCCTGCATCATCTGACTTAGTTCGTCTGCACTCCATTACTTTTGTTTTGGACTTATTTATTTTCATCTTGTACTCCTTCCCCAAGACTTCGTCCATAGATACCATTCAGCAATTTCTCCATATCTTCTGCAGTCTCAGATAAAATAACAATATTATCGGCATATCTCAGGGTTTATATTTCCTTTCCTTGGATTGTGTAAGGATATAAAAGAGAGGGTATACAAGTCTAGGGCCAGACCCCAACTAGAGTATGGTTCCAGTGTATGGGACCCTCACCAGGATTACTTGATTCGAGGACTGGAAAAATCCAAAGAAAAGCAGCTCGATTTGTTCTGATTTCCGACAAAGGAGCAGCGTTACGAAAATATTGCAAAGTTTGGGCTGGGAAGACCTGGGAAAAACGAGGCGAGCTGCTCAACTAAGTGGTATGTTCTGAGCTTTCAGTGGAGAGATGGCGTGGAATGACATTAGTAGACAAATACGTTTGAGTCGTGTTTTTAAAAGTAGAGAAAATAAATTTGGATTTCAGGAGGAATAATTGGGACAAATATTCGCTTGCAGGAAGAGTAGTTAGGGATTGGAATAATTTACCAAGGGAGGTGTTGAATAAATTTCCAAATTATTTGCAATTATTTAATAAAAGGCTAGGTAAACAACAGATAGGGAATGTGCCACCTGAGGACTGTCCTAGATGCAGATCAGTGGTGACTGATTGAAGGAAAATGAACTGTATACTGGAGGAGTGCGTGAATACGCCATGTAAACATACATTCCTACAGATTAAATTATTTAACGTTCATTTTCTTTTACATATAAGCATAGGAAAGCGAACGCAACGAAGATTGTTCTGATGGACTACATGTGTGGCTGGGAGGCGTGTCAGAGACGAGCTTCCGCTCATGTTATAAAGAACGCAAATTTCATGCGTGATGTTTTCATGGAAACTGTTTAAATTTCTTTAAAATAAATGTTTCGCTGAAACATTTCTAGACGTGTCGAAGTTATATCCAATCTAATGTCGATCCGCAGAGCGCGACGATTGTCGATTTGGTCCCCGGGTTAATGGAACACATGGACCGTTAATTCCAACAACTATTCTTTAGCACACGACAATACACAATGGTTATTGATAAATTAATCGCCCGTGGAGAATACGCCCGGCTCTTAAAATAGCAGCCCTGAGTGCCAGAACAATAATACCTCGTCGTAACCCGGGTGCGTGAAATCGTAACTGTTTATATACAATCCCTGGTTTACTGAATAAAATTAATATTTCGTACGCAAGGGTTGTCGTCTGAGATAAAACTATCAGTTCGCAGTTCATCGGATTTCTGATCGCTAAATCGTGTGAAAGCATCAAGATCAGCAGAGAAAGAGGTCAGTGTATTCGAACTCACTTTCTAGGTTGCAGATTAGTTTTTAAACCAGTTTTGTGCACTGTGAGTGTGTTTCTGGCTGAATAGTGAACGTACTGGCCTTCATTTCAAAGGGCTCCGACTTCAGATCTCGATTTTAAACGTGTATGGTTAATTCCTCCGGATCGGAGACTGTATTTTCTTCTTTATTTTTTGCATCGCCCCGACACAGATAGTTCTTATGGAGATGATAGGGTAAGAAAGACCTATGAGCGGGAATAAAGCGACCGTGGAATTTAGGATAGTCCCAGCATTTGCCCGTAGTAAAACACGGAAAACCATCTGCAGGGCTGCCGACGGTGGGGTTTGAACCAATTACCTCTCGAATGCAAGCTCACAGCGGGACTCGATGTTTATGTTAATACGTAAACATACGAGTTCTTTCATTTCATTTCATTTCTTCTACTTTGGTTTTGGCTGACTACGGTCCACGTTAATTCGAATTCAGCTTCATCTGTTTCTAGGCTTTAATCCTCGTCCAGTTCTCCTTCATCCTTCCACTCTGCAATCTCTTCCTTTCTTCGGTTCACGGCGCTTGGGTACCATGAATACTCTTCGTGGCCTTGATCCTCGACTTGTAAGAATCCATGACTCTGATTTCCGTTCCTTGTATTCCCGTTTCTTGCAGGCCTTCCTTTACTTCCTGATGCCAGCACACCGTAGCTTTCCTGGTCTCAAAAACCTTATTGCCTGATTGGTCAGTCTTCCTGGGTTCACTGTGTAGATGGGTCTGAAGAACATGGCTCTTCTCTTCCTGATGGTGTCTGAAATCTTATACATTTTCAAGTGTAATTTCGTGCAGGTTGTGATGTAAGGTATGGCTGGATGGCCAGACAATGTTACCTAGCAACCGTAAAGGCTGTGATGTACAGTATGGATGGATGGCCAGACAATGTTACTTAGCAGCCGTACAGGCTGTGATGTACAGTATGGATGGATGGCAAGACAATGTTACTCAGCAACCGTACAGGCTGTAATGTAAGGTATGGATGGAAGGCCAGACAATGTTACTTAGCAACCGTGCAGACTGTGATGTAAGGTATGGATGGATAGCCAGACAATGTTACTTAGCAACCGTGCAGACTGTGATGTAAGGTATGGATGGAAGGCCAGACAGTGTTACTTAGCAACCGTGCAGACTGTGATGTAAGGTATGGATAGAAGGCCAGACAGTGTTACTTAGCAACTGTGCAGACTGTGATGTAAGGTATGGATGGATAGCCAGACAATGTTACTTAGCAACTGTGCAGACTGTGATGTAAGGTATCGATGTTACCTGGCAACCGTGCAGGCTGTGATGTAAGGTATGGATGGATGGCCAGACAATGTTACTTAGCAACTGTGCAGACTGTGATGTAAGGTATGGATGGAAGGCCAGACAGTGTTACTTAGCAACCGTACAGGCTGTAATGTTAGGTATGGATGGAAGGCCAGACAGTGTTACTTAGCAACCGTATAGGCTGTAATGTAAGGTATGGATGGAAGGCCAGACAGTGTTACTTAGCAACCGTGCAGGCTGTGATGTAAGGTATTGATGGAAGGCCAGACAATGTTACTTAGCAACCGTACAGGCTGTAAGGTAAGGTATGGATGGAAGGCCAGACAGTGTTACTTAGCAACCGTATAGGCTGTGATGTAAGGTATGGATGGAAGGCCAGATAGTGTTACCTAGCAGCCGTGCAGGCTGTGATGTAAGGTATGGATGTTACCTGGCAACCGTGCAGGCTGTGATGTAAGGTATGGATGTTACCTGACAACCGTGCAGGCAGTGATGTAAGGTATGGATGGATGGCCAGACAATGTTACTTAGCAACCGTACAGGCTGTAATGTAAGGTATGGATGTTACCTAGCAGCCGTGCAGGCTGTGATGTAAGGTTTGGATGTTACCTGGCAACCGTGCAGACTGTGATGTAAGGTATGGATGGAAGGCCAGACAATGTTACTTAGCAACCGTGCAGGCTGTAATGTAAGGTATGGATGGATGGCCAGACAATGTTACCTAGCAACCGTACAGGCTGTAATGTAAGGTATGGATGGATAGCCAGACAATGTTACTTAGCAACCGTGCAGACTGTGATGTAAGGTATGGATGGAAGGCCAGACAGTGTTACTTAGCAACCGTGCAGGCTGTGATGTAACGTATTGATGGAAGGCCAGACAATGTTACCTAGCAGCCGTACAGGCTGTGATGTACAGTATGGATGGATAGCCAGACAATGTTACTTAGCAACCGTACAGGCTGTAATGTAAGGTATGGATGGAAGGCCAGACAGTGTTACTTAGCAACCGTATAGGCTGTGATGTAAGGTATGGATGGAAGGCCAGATAGTGTTACCTAGCAACCGCGCAGGCTGTGATGTAAGGTATGGATGTTACCTGGCAACCGTGCAGGCAGTGATGTAAGGTATGGATGTTACCTGGCAACCGTGCAGGCAGTGATGTAAGGTATGGATGTTACCTAGCAACCGTGCAGGCTGTGTCTTATGGATGGTTATCATCTGAAATTAGCAGCCGTTGATGAATGGCCATGAACTGGAGACATATTTATGATCATTTAATTATCGCCAAGGGAAAAGTGGCTTTTTTTTTTTTTTTTACTAAAATATGTATGACTGCCAATTACGCTTGTCATCATGTTATCCTTACCTAACTTCTTCGCTAGAGCAGACTTTTCCGCTCCTTCTTACCAATCCACTCCACTCATCATGTCCATAAAGAATAGGTAAATTACCGCAATACCTACTACTACTACTACTACTACTACTACTACTACTACTACTACTACTAATAGTATAGAGTAGACTATAACATCATTTTATTACCGGAATAGGCGGTTAGGTGGGGTGCTGGTTTATAATGTCCTAATTCCGAACCAAGATAATCATAAAAACTAGCATTTGTGCCCGTTCTTCGCAAATAGAGAATGGTTCCAGTGTATGAGACACTCACCAGGATTACTTGATTCAACAACTGGAAAAAATCCAAAGAAAAGCAGCTCGATTTGTTCTGGGTGATTTCCAACATAAGGGTAACGTTACAAAAATGCTGCAAAGTTTGGGAGCTGCTCGAGCAAGTGGTATGTTCTGAGCTGTCAGTGGAGAGATGGTGTGGAATGACATTAGTTGACGAATACGTTTGAGTGGTATCTTTAAAAGTAGGAAAGATCACGATATGAAGATAAAGTGGGAATTTAAGAGGACAAATTGGGGCGAATATTCGTTTATAGGTAGGGGAGTTAGTGATTGGAATAACTTACCAAGGGAGATGTCCAATAAATTTTCAATTTCTTTGAAATCATTTAAGAAAAGGCTAGGAATACAACATATAGGTAATATCGACTTGGGCGACTGACCTAAATGCATATCAGTAATGACTGATTGATTGAAAAATAACTTCAGATCTTCCTATAAACCGCCAGTCTATTCAGTGATTTTTAAATGATATGTATATTGAAACCTGTTCCTAGATGAGTAGACTCTAAACACGAAGTTTGGTCGAGAACTATGCAGATGTTTACCCGTGATGGTGGAACAAACAAACAAACAAACAAACAAACAAACAAACAAACAAACAAACAAACAAACAAACAAACAAACAGATAGACAAACAAATAAACAAACACGCGAAAGCTAAATTCTACTGATACTGTCTTGAGTTCACCTAAAATAGATAAATATATCAAAATGGCAAAACAAATGGCATTACAGACAGCGGAACCCCTAGAACTTTATTTATAAAATAATAATCGTTTTATGCTCCACGAATTACAGTTTTATGGTTTTAGGAAACACCTAGGTGCCGAAATTTAATCCCGCAAGGGTTCTTTTACGTGCTAACAAATGTACTGACAAGAAGATCACGTATTTGAGGACCTTCAAATACCACCGGAGTTAGCCGGGATCGAACTTGCCAAGTTGGACCCGGGAGCTGAGCAATTCCACTGACTGGCTGTGGATAACTGACTTGTATTCTGCCTCTTCTGTTGCTCCTCACCTTCACCAGATGCTATTATATTTGAAACACTCAGCGGGTGATGTGCATGACCTAATAACTCTCTTTCGCCCGTAAATATATCTCCGCCCACAATTGGAGCGTTCTTCACGACTATTCAGTACAAAACATATACTTCGTTAAAAATTCTATTTCTTCGAGACAACATTTAGTCACAGCCTCCTCTTCATTAATTCTTGAAATGATTACCACCTGAGATGGGCAAAGAATTCGATCAAACTCTCTCGATTTTATAATTCGTGAGAGGGGAAGCGCGTGTGGCTCCGAGGTGAAGGTGAACACGGACATAATTTATACTTTCAACACTTTTTATGGTGCAATAAACTAATATTTATAGCATCCTTGTGGTAAACCAGGGCCATTAACACACCTCTACAGCATTCGCTTGAAGAAGAGTACACAAATATTCTCCGCATCTCCTAGCGTTCTGCCGCATTGTCGACAGGCCGCCAACACATCAACACATTGTGCGGTAGTTAAAATGCATGGCAAGGGTTAGACTAAAGTATGCACAAATTCTTATAAAATCTTCTATATAAATAAAATCGTTAACTACCGTGTGTCTGTACATTGACAATTTTGGCGAAATTTCCATACAGTTATCCGTTTCAGGTGTAATAATGACCATATGCATAATTTTTAGCTTTGGTGTCTGTTTGTCTGTTTGATTGTATGAGTGCTTATAACTTGAAAACTACTGAATATATTTGTATGAAACTCGATATTTAGAATCCACCGGTCCTTGAGTAGGTATTAGGACCAATATTATTTCTGAATACCTAAATTTAGTGGGGGTTTATCCGAAACCGAAACCACGATTTTGCACTCCCTCAAAATATGCACATCAGAAATAAATGGATGTCTAAAATCCTTAATGGAAATCCATTTCTAAAACTTTTTTACTCATATGCATTTTTCGACAGGAGGATTATTAACTGAGATATCATGAACGGTCTGTTTTGCAGGTTAAGTCCAGCGGACATAGCCCAAAAGGTGTTGCGCGTGGAGCAGATTC
Source organism: Anabrus simplex (assembly GCF_040414725.1). Lineage (NCBI taxonomy): Eukaryota > Metazoa > Arthropoda > Insecta > Orthoptera > Tettigoniidae > Anabrus > Anabrus simplex. The sequence continues at coordinate 419,956,610 of NC_090269.1, read as the reverse complement.
CTTATCTGTATAAATAAAATCGTAACGACTGTGTGTACCTGTACATTAGCTATTTTGGTGAAATTTTCGTACAGCGACCCGTTTGAGGGGTTTATTTATTTAGCGTATGGCTTTACAGATACAACCCAATGATTTTGAAGAACAAACTATATATTTAAGTCCAGTTTATTTATATAGCTAAATGTCTCTGGAAGCGCATGAGCAAGGTCACTGATATCGCCACTGGACATTCGCTGATAATGTGCAGGATGGTCTACTTGGAGGCACCACAGTCGCAGTTAGGCGTCGGAATTCTTTTCCAGTTGTAGTGGAAATCTGCGCAGTTACCATGGCCTGATCGAATCCTGTTAAGAGTAGACCAGATTTTCCTAGGAAGCTCAAATCCAGGTGGCAGTGACGGTCCTATGTGTGGCAAAGTTGACTCAGGCCTAGCACCTTGTCTTCCCTGCCATTCCTTAGTAATATTGAAGTTGGTATTCTTCAGTTCTATTGCAGTGCTTATCGGTGGATTTCGGACCTTAGACGAATAAGATGAGGGGTAATAATGACCATCTACATATTTTTGGTGTAGTTTCCTGAAAGTCCTAATTTTTATCCCCCTCACCCAAAATCCAGATTGCTGCATAATCTGCCATACAAGCAAGAACATTGAAATTTGGCAAACTTATACGTTTTAGCGTGTAACGGACGGAAAAGTTACAAGATCTTTAAATTTTTCACTTTTTATCCCCGAAGAATATCGAAATATGGAGGCAATATTAATGATGGTGCCGACCTTCGTTGCGAGGTACTTCATGGGATAAACGGGAAGTCTTTTCACGTAACGGATGGCACACTATCCGTTCAATTTGGAGTGATCTTCAACCTAGGTCTCATGACTTTTTGTCGTATCTGTATCAGTTATACGTTAGAGTCGTCTCTATTTTTCGATTTTAAGTAAATTTGGACTTTTTACATGCATAGTTCATACTTTCATTCACTTACAAGAAAGTTAGAATCATCAAACTCTACACAAACATTGGCCCACCCAGTACCCACATGTGAGCCAACTGCTATGTCACAAAATAACCCGGAAAGAAATGCAAAGTAAGATAATCTTACACAAATTTCACCCTATTCAAAGTTTCTAACTCAATCTGACCCATGAATAGACGAGATGCGACAAAATTTCATAGGACCAGCCATTTAGGCCGCTAAATACTGCGTCTTATGGTACAATCCTTTCTCGATATGACGTGCCGTTTAGCAGAAGTTAATCTGTAAATGAAGGTCTGCAATATTGTAAACATGCATATGCATATCGGGAAAGGGTGTGTCTGCTATTGTAATCAGTGCTCTCCACATCGACTTGGACTGGCAGTAGGAATGGGGTCCTTCTCCAACTCCTGTGTAACTGGCATTAGTAAGGAGGGCCTACCATTGTAATTAATAACTCACTTCTCGATTTGACTTGCAGAAGGCAAGGGAGCATGCAATTTTGTTCAATATTCCCATCCATCCATACCTTACACCACAGCCTGCACGGTTGCTATTTAACATTGTCTGGATATCCATGCCTATCCTACACCACAGCCTGCACGTTTGTTATTTAACATTGTCTGACCATCCATCCATACCTTACATCACCGCGTTCTCGGTTGCTAGGTAACATCGTCTGGCTATCCATCCACACTACACCACAGCCTGCACGGTTGCTAGGTAACATTGTCTGGCTATCCATCCATACATTACATCACAGCGTGCTCGGTTGCTAGGTAACATTGTCTGGCTATCCATCCACACCACACCACAGCCTGCACGGTTGCTAGGTAACATTGTCTGGCTATCCATCCACACCACACCACAGCATGCACGGTTGGTAGGTAACATTGTCTGACCATCCATCCATACCTTTCATCACAGCGTGCTCGGTTGCTAGGTAACATTGTCTGGCTATCCATCCACACCACACCACATCCTGCACGGTTGCTAGGTAACATTGCCTGGCCATCCATCCATATCTAACATCACAGCCTGCACGGTTGCTAGGTAACATTGTCTGGCTATCCATCCACACCACACCACAGCATGCACGGTTGCTAGGTAATATTGCCTGGCCATCCATCCATATCTAACATCACAGCCTGCACGGTTGCTAGGTAACATTGCCTGGCCATCCATCCATATCTAACACCACATCCTGCACGGTTGCTAGGTAACATTGCCTGGCCATCCATCCATATCTAACACCACATCCTGCACGGTTGCTAGGTAACACTGCCTGGCCATCCATCCATATCTAACATCACAGCCTGCACGGTTGCTAGGTAACATTGTCTGCCCTTCCATTCATATTTAACATCACAGCCTGCACGGTTGCTAGGTAACATTGTCTGGCCTTCCATTCATATCTAACATCACACCCTGCACGGTTGCTAGGTAACATTGTCTGGCCTTCCATTCATATCTTACATCACAGCCTGCACGGTTGCTAGGTAACATTGTCTGGCCTTCCATTCATATCTAACATTACAGCCTGCACGGTTGCTAGGTAACATTGTCTGGCCTTCCATTCATATCTTACATCACAGCCTGCACGGTTGCTAGGTAACATTGTCTGGCCTTCCATTCATATCTAACATCACAGCCTGCACGCTTGCTAGGTAACATTGTCTGGCCTACCATTCATATCTAACATCACAGCTGTATGGTTGCTAGGTAACATTGTCTGGCCATCCATCCATATCTAACATCACAGCCTGCACGGTTGCTAGGTAACATTGTCTGGCCTTCCATTCATATCTTACATCACAGCCTGCACGGTTGTTAGGTAACATTGTCTGGCCTTCCATTCATATCTAACATCACAGCTGTATGGTTGCTAGGTAACATTGTCTGGCCATCCATCCATATCTAACATCACAGCCTGCACGGTTGCTAGGTAACATTGTCTGGCCTTTCATTCATATCTAACATCACAGCCAGCACGGTTGCTAGGTAACATTGTCTGGCCTTCCATTCATATCTAACATCACAGCCTGCACGGTTGCTAGGTAAAATTGTCTGCCCTTCCATTCATATCTAACATCACAGCCAGCACGGTTGCTAGGTAACATTGTCTGGCCTTCCATTCATATCTAACATCACACCCTGCACGGTTGCTAGGTAACATTGTCTGGCCTTCCATTCATATCTTACATCACAGCCTGCACGGTTGCTAGGTAACATTGTCTGGCCTTCCATTCATATCTAACATTACAGCCTGCACGGTTGCTAGGTAACATTGTCTGGCCTTCCATTCATATCTTACATCACAGCCTGCACGGTTGCTAGGTAACATTGTCTGGCCTTCCATTCATATCTAACATCACAGCCTGCACGGATGCTAGGTAACATTGTCTGGCCTTCCATTCATATCTAACATCACAGCTGTATGGTTGCTAGGTAACATTGTCTGGCCATCCATCCATATCTAACATCACAGCCTGCACGGTTGCTAGGTAACATTGTCTGGCTTTCCATTCATATCTTACATCACAGCCTGCACGGTTGCTAGGTAACATTGTCTGGCCTTCCATTCATATCTAACATCACAGCCTGCACGGTTGCTAGGTAACATCGTCTGGCTATCCATCCACACCACACCACAGCCTGCACGGTTGCTAGGTAACATTGTCTGGCTATCCATCCACACCACACCACAGCCTGCACGGTTGCTAGGTAACATTGTCTGGCCTTCCATTCATATCTAACATCACACCCTGCACGGTTGCTAGGTAACATTGTCTGGCCTTCCATTCATATCTAACATCACAGCCTGCACGGTTGCTAGGTAACATCGTCTGGCTATCCATCCACACCACACCACAGCCTGCACGGTAGCTAGGTAACATTGTCTGGCTATCCATCCACACCACATCACAGCGTGCTCGGTTACTATCGTTACACTTCCCTTATCCATTTTTTTCCCGCCACGTAATGCAAGTTAACCATTTAACGATGATGTCTCCAACCCAGCCGAGAATCGAACCCGGGGCCTTCTGAACTGAGAGCGACTATGCTCACCGTCCAGTAAAGGAGCAGAACTCTGTCTCTACTGCTTCCACTGTACTGGACTAACACGTCAACGACGGCTACCGCAGCTAAGGTTTGTCACAAATCTTCTCCGTAACAAGTTCAAAAGACAGCAGCACGATTTTTTCTGAGTGATTTTCGACAAAAGAGAGTGTTACGAAAATGTTGCAAACTTTGGGCTGGGATGACTTTGGAGTAAGGAGACGAGCTGCCCGACTAAGTAGTATGTTCCAAGCTGTCAGTGGAACCTCTCTGGATCAGTGATAGGCTGTCAGTCTCCGGATTCCATGATATTAGGTTCAAACCCGGTAGAGGTGTCGGATTTTTGAAGGGCAGGAAAAGTCCATTCGAAATGATCGCTGGTGACCCATTTGGTGTTTACCCAAAAAAATTAATTAAATCTCAGCCTTAGACAATGGAGAGATGCGGTTTAATCTATCTGGAGTAGGCCTAGAGTGATTCGGAACGTCCCAATTGACGAGCAAGCAGCCAGATCACGTCAAATTAAAATGTCTGCACACGCTGCCTGAGACCATAGATTATTATTATTATTATTATTATTATTATTATTATTATTATTATTATTATTATTATTATTATTATTATTATTATTATTATTATTATTATTATCATTGTACCGGTTGGTACACATATAGGCTACGTCGCATATTTCAATGTTCCGCCTTAAATTACTTCTACTGGAGAAACTCTGAACTTTAGCAACTGAATTAATTCAACAGTTCCCCAGAAGATGCCACTGTGTGTATTTCGATTTGTTTTTGTTTTTTTGGTTGACCAAGAAGTGTGGACCTTCTCTGACAGATGTCTCTACTAAAGAACCTATGATCATGCACCCTGGTGCGAAGGGAAGGAACTTTTTGAAGAAATTTTGTATTCGAAAGTTTGTCTTTACTAAATTTTGTTCTTTCATTGTGTGGGTTGGCAATATTAATCTTTCTTTCCGCCAGTTTTTGAACTCAGCTAATCCCGAATTTCTTTAATTAATTTTTGACCAATAGTGTCTTTCTTCGATGTTGATGTACAACTTTAACTACCCAATAAAGTTGAGTGGGTGTGTCTTAATTATTCATGAAAGGTCTCGAAGCTTCCACGAGGGTTTAAAAACTGCTGATTTTCTCTGCTCTTCGCCACTTCAACATCTTGCTTAGTGTATAGAAGCATAGCAGGGGGCGGGTAGCGCCTCTTCCTTCGGGCAGCAGCTCTTCAACAAGGTAATGGCCGATTAACATCTTTCTTTCCTCTTTCCTAACTCAGCAGTTTAACTCGCGGGGAAGGTTCGAAACCTTTAATATGTAACCTATCTCTTTAAAATTTAAAAATCTTTTCAGTCTATGTAAAAACTACAAATTTCTTCAACTGTAAATTGGGGATACAGAGTGCTTTACCCTCTCGAGCTCCCCTTCATTTTGAATTTGAGGTGACTATGTTTTCGTGACCGTTTTTCTCTTCCTTCTTAATGTGTTAAATTGATTTTGTATACAAGTTACCTCCATAGATTGGGATTAGCCCCTGTGCTATAGGCCTAGTGCCTCTTAGGTTTTAAAAGGTGTATTTAGGGGTGCAAGTACTCGCCTCCATTCAATCTTGTATTTTGGGCCATTAATTTAACCCGTTTTTGTTTTCCTTCCTGAGAAGGCCCAGTAGATTGGGTACGAGGTACCCCTGTGCCATTATAAGTTGTGCCTTGATGGCAGTTAAGTGTAATAAGCTGTTATTGCCTTTGATAGGCTTGGACGATTGAGAGCGGGTCAGCTCTTTCTGGTATTTTGAAAGGTGCCTCTAGGAGGCTTGACATTACGAGATGGGAGCAAATGCTCCATGTAATTAAGGGTTTCCTGCCCTTTGGTAATTTGTGGTTATGAGCTGAGGGCTCAGGAATTGTAACTTGGGACACGAAGCCCAGAACTTGTTAATACCCGAAACTCTTGTTTTCGTTTGTAAAATCATTATTGTACCTGAATTTTCATTGTTATTTCACTTAGTGAAAATTGTTAAATGTTGTTATCTGTTGAAAATATAACCTTTATTTAAATTTTAATTTCATCTTTAAGACTTGTAGTTAGACCCATTCCAGCCCGCACCTTCTTTCACCTCTGCCTACCACGGATAACTCCGTAACAATTATTATTATTATTATTATTATTATTATTATTATTATTATTATTATTATTATTATTATTATTATTATTATTATTATTATTTAACGTCCCACTAACTACTCTTGACGGTTTTCGGAGACGGCTAGATGCCGGAATTTTGTCCCACAGGAGTTCTTTTACGTGGCAGTAAATCTATTGATACAAGGCTGACGTATTTGATCATCTGAGTCAGGATCGAACATGTCAAGTTGGGGTCAGAAGGCCAACGCTTCTTCTGGCAAGTGCTGGTATGATGCCTTACTTAAGATCACACGCGCTTCCTTCCTTCCTTCCTTCCTTCCTTCCTTCCTTCCTTCCTTCTTCCTTTCCTATCCGTTTCAATCCTCCCATCCATCACAAGGCCCCTGTTGAGCATGGCAGGTGAGGCCGCCTGGGCGAGGTACTAGTTCTCCTCTCCAGTTTACTTTATGTGCCATCTAGCAGGCGTGGAGTAAACTGCAATTGGTACGAGCAAGTCCCGACCCAATGTCTCATTCTCCAGGACTCTGTCCTTGAGGCGGTAGAAGTAAAATCGCTCGCCGAGTCCGAGGAAAAAAAAAAAGCAACCTTGAAGTTTAAACGGATTAAGAAAAAGATAGTGGAGAGATGGTGTGGTATGGCTTTAGTAGAGGAATATGATTGAGTGCAACTCTTTTAAGGAAGATAAACTAAAAGATATATTTGAAATTAAAGAGGACAAATTGGAGCAAATACTGCTTTATAAGGAGAGGAAGTAGAGCTTGAAATACTATAATTTACCTAAGATATACCGGTGTATGACAGCTGATGGCAGAGCTGTTGAGGACCCAACCATCCTTCGGGCTGAATACTCAACATACTCGTAGGCATACACAGAGCGAAGCAACAGCTAAATGTGTTATTGGGCAGGATTAGCGTGGACAAAAAACCGACATCGTAACCAGACACCGGTGTTCGTCATATGGACGGAAGAATGACGCCACTTTGGTGGACTTCACTGCGACTTTAGGACGTATTCTGCATGCGTAATGCGTATGAAGTTATTCTAAGTACATCACTACAGTACAATTTCAGCTAGTGTCGTGCGTATGTTGTATGAAAACGGTCTGCGTACAAGAAGCGAACCTTGTCGCACTGGAAAATATTTTAATACATGTCAGCTGAGGCCTAAGTCATTCATCACTAAATACTAGGTGAGTTGTAAACGTCAAATTTTACAACTTCACTTTCATTTTTATTTTTGTCAGGGCCCTACGAACAACCCGCAGAAAAATATCAGTACCTACCTCCCAAACCCCGTGTGTACTCGATCAGTTTCTTCAAATCGTGAACTTTCCTCTTGTGGTTTCTTGGTACTTTTTTCAATTTTCGTTTTCACCGACACAAATATGTCTTATGGCGACGACGGAATAGGAATTGGCTAGAAGTGGGAAGCAAGCGACCGTGGCCTTAATGAAGGTACAGCCCCAGCATTTGGTTGGTGTGAAAATAGGAAACCACGGAAAATCATCTTCAGGGCTGCCGACAGTGGGGTTCGAACCTACGCGACCCAAACCACGGAGCCTCTTGCTCGGTCTGTTGGTAATGAAAGTGCTTCTCATCAGTCCTAGTAATGATGACGTCGCGTAATTCTGAGCAATATGCACATCTGATGTTAAATGTGACTGATGCCATTTCTTTTGAAGCACTGCTGAATGATTTCCACAGACGAAAATTTTGATAGGGGCTCTATATCGGCCTTAGTTTACAGTGAATACAGGAATACTTCCCTGATATAGAAACCCTCTCAGGCGGAAGACCTATGTTACTAGAGCTACTACGTGTCCGTTTCAGGCAAGACCTCGGGTGAAGCAATTTTTACGAGCAATTATTGAGAGCAGTAATATTCCTGCCTATTAAATACTCATAATTACATCAGGTAAACAATGTACATAGCTATCATTAATTTGCAGAATAAAACTCACAGATGGAAAATACCAGAGTAATTAAAACCTATTTCTGATTAAATAAAACTACTGCGATCTGAGTTATGCTGGCAGGCAAGGCTTAATGCCTGGTAGAAACACACCAAATGCTCGCGTATGCCTTGCTGTATAATAACAATAATAATGGCATGGACGGAGTCTTGGGTATGGAGTAAAGGATGAAAATAAATAACTGTGAAACAAAAGTAATGGTGGGCAGTCATACGAAGTCATGTGATGCAGGAAACAAGTCTTAAAGGAAGGAGATGCATATCGTTACTTTGGCAGTAAAATAACTAACGATGGCAGAAGTAAGGAGGACATAAAATGCAGACTAGCACAAGCAAGGAAGAGCTTTCTTAAAGAAAGAAATTTGCTCACTTCGAACATTAATATAGGAATTAGAAAGATGCGTTTGAAGACTTTCGTCTGGAGCGTGGCATTGTATTGAAGTGAAACATGGAGAATAACTAGCGCAGATAGAGGGGAATAGAAGCTTTTGAAATGTGGTGTTACGGAATAATGCTCACGGTGAGGTGAGAATGAAGCGATACTGAATCAAATTGGTGAGAGGAGATCGATTTGTTTAAAATGAAATGAAATGTCGTATGGCTTTTTGTGCCGGGATATCACAGGACGGGTTCGGCTCGCCAGTTACAGGTCTTTCTATTTGACTCCCGTAGGCAACCTGCGTGTCGTGATGAGGATGAAATGATGACGAAGACAACACATACACCCAGCCCCCGTGCCATTGGAATTAACCAATTAAGGTTAAAATCCCCGACCCGGCCGGGAACCGAACCCGGGACCCTCTGAACCGAAGGCCAGTACGCTGACCGTTGAGCCAACGAGTCGGACGATTTGTCTAAATTTGACGAGAAGAAGAGTTCGAATGATAGAACACATCCTAAAACACACAGGACTTGTTTAGTTGGTTTCTGAAAGAAGTGTAGGCGGTAAAAATGATAGGGTTACACAAAGTATGAATATGACAGGAGATTAGAGCGGATGAAGGAGTAGTAGTTACGTAAAAATGGAAAGATTAGGACAGGATAGGGCGGCATGAAGAGCTGCATCACTCCAGACCAGACACGGCACCCACGCACTATGTAGTGATTTCTGTATAACGACATCAGGCCGTGCAAACCTTAAAAAAAGCAAGTTTTTCTGATTAAAAATGCCTTGAATTCATTCCGAGAAACTGAAATAATTGCCGACTCGTTTTTATTATCTTAAACAGTACATTCATGAGATACTTTTCAAACAAAATCTTAAATGTGGGAAGATGTAAACCACACTCCCAGCAAGTCCTTAAGGACATCCCGTAGTCTGTGTGTCCATTGACATACTACTGAAATGTTTCATTCCTCCCCTGAAGGGGGAGGCGGGCCTCTTAGACGGTGACGCCGTTTCTCGGGCCGGGAGATTTGTTACGGTGAAGGTGAGGGGGTTGGCGGTCGTGGCCAATACTAGGAACTGCTCCGGCATTCGCCTTAGTGCAGGAGAATGGAAAACCACGGAAAACCATTCTCAGGACAGCCGACGACTGGGAATAGCCCTGTCCCCGTCTCTCGAATGCAGAGGAGTAGAGCCACAGTAGAGCCGTGGTCACCCCTCCTCTGCTCGGTTGGCCGGTCGAACTCAGAGTTGATGGACCATAGACCAGCCGTGGCCACTTGTGGGCCGAGACCCACTCTGCATCCACCGACCTCCATTGATGTGCTGAAAACAAGAAGGTGTCACCTTCCAAGTCGTACTTCATTAAAGGGTTACAGGAGTTTCCCCAGTTCACAGCGGATGAAAATTTGGAGCAGCATTTCCTTTCGCGATTTCTCTACCAGAAACTGTTCAACATTCGCCAACAAATTGTACACTAGAAGAGAGTTTAGTGAGACAATGACAATCGTGAAAAAATCGTGTAGATATGTTAGTTACATGGCGCTCAGGTCCGACGACTCTCGTAGGCACATAACCGCACATACCTTGTTCCCATCATCGTTCTATACTCAATCGTGTTCTTCTGTTAGACAATTAAATGCTGCTTCTTTTTTTCTTAAATAGTTTACTCTCCAGGGCTGGATTTTTCCCGCACTCGGTTAGGGATTCCACCTCTACCACCTCAAGGGCAGTGTCTTGGAGCGTGGGACTTTAGTTCGGGGATACAACTGTGGAGAAGGACACGTACCTCGCCGAGGTGGCCTTACTTGTTCTTCTGAACAGCGGGCTTGTAGGAGAATGTGAAGATTGGAAGGGATATACAAGGAGGAGGGAAGGAAGCGCCTATGGCCTTAAGTTAGGTGGGAAAACCACTTCGAGGATGGCTGCGGTGGGAATCGAACTCAGTTAACGTTCCGACGTTGAGTAGACACCGTCCCAGTCCTCGTACCACTTTTCAAATTTGGTTGCAGAGCCACGAATCGAACCCGGGCCTCTGGGGCGTGGCAGTTAATCACACTAACGACTACACCACAGAGGCGGGCATAAAAATGCTGCTCCTAACATTGTAAATAACGTGTTCAGGTACGATTACAAATAAACACTTTGCGCTGTCAATCAAATTTCATTTATTTCGTCGCGGACAGATGTCACGCGGCGTGTAAACGTGACAGCGTAACTCGTGGCCTTTCTTCGTGATGACAAATTGTTAATTGCTGCATCGACATGCTACTTCACACATTCAAACAGCAATTAACTACCTTGAGGCTCTCAGTGTATAGTAAATCATCTCACGTTTGATCTAAAGTTCTCCTTACGCCACCTTATGCACCCAGTGTTCTTCTTCTTCTTCTAGTTCTAATGCTTTCGTTCCGCACGCTGGCCATCATCATCTTGGCGTAGTTCTGCTGGAGATCTGCCGGCGTCCTCTACCTCTCTTCCTGGCCGTCTCCGTGACTAAGTAGTTAGCTCACTGGCGTTTAGTCCAAGTGATCCCCGTTCGATTCCCGGCAGGATCAGGCATTTTAAATTTCATTATTTAACTCCTGTGGCTGGATCTTTGTGCCTAAAATACGTGTAGGTCGCCGGACGGTGTCAACTCGAAAGACGTGGACTAGGCCTCTCCGGAGTTATGAGCAGGACACGGTATTTAAAGCCTTGTTGTTGTCAATGTAGGCCACATGTAGGACCAGTCAACATAACCAGCTCATCAATAAATCTAAATCTACTTAACCTGATTGCTGTCAGGTGAAGAAGCCCAAAATGTTGGCCAGCACTTCCGAGTATATTCGGGAATATCGCTTTCTGATCAGCACACGCAGTAATTTAAAAGCCCGAACAAAATCGTTTCATGTTGGTTTTTACTAATTACACCAGATGTTAATCTTTGCATTAGGTCCTTATTCTCGTCAATAGACGTCTCTTACTCTACTACTCGACCAGTCCGTGCTGGCGGCATTTCCTTGTTCATTGCTTTCGAAGTGTATTCCGTGAAAACTGAGAGTGACTAAAAAAGAGTTTGAATTGGGGCACGGAGAGAGTGCAAATACAGCGATGTAGCACTGTGCGTTGATTTTTGTTTCAGGCATGGTATTGTTGCAGACTCCCAATAATTTTACACTTCATTTGTCATCTTTTACTTCTATTTCTTTTGAGTTTAATAAAACTAGCATATATTATAAAATACGCTAAAATCGATCATCTTTGGTTGTTCGAAGTACTAAGGCTTCGTAATAAATGCTGCCGGCTTCGAGTCAAACTCAGGGGGTTTGCATTCCTACGGCAACTCCTAACGACACAGCCCGTCGCAATGTACTTTCAGCAGGGACGAGCCTAAGCATCAGGTAGCACTCTCGCCAGTATCGGTCCTTGGGTGTTGCAGAACATCAGCAAGCCCCCTACCGAGAAACAATACGAAATGTCCTCTTTGGATTGCACGACCGTACGGAGATGACGTCATTCCTGATTTCTCTTCTCTCGCAAAGCCACTTTCTTTTCCACGCCATTAGGGAACTGCACGCCATATCGGACTACCCACAGTATTACCATCACTTGGCATCAAGGAAAAAGGAGAGCAAATTTTCATTTCAGAGGAAGTAAGAATTACTGGACCTCTTCATTGAGTCATCAGTCCACAGACTAGTTTGATGCATGTCTCCATGTCACCCTATTCTGTGATAATCTTATCATTTCTACCTAACAGCTGCATCCTACATCTGCTCTAATCTGCTCGTCATAGTCATACCCTGGCCTACCCCTACCGTTCTTACCGCCTACACTTCCCTCAAAAACTAACCAAACAAGTCCTGGATGTCTTAAGATGTGTCCGATCATTCTATCCCTTCTTCTCGTCAAATTTAGCCAAATTGATCTCCACTCACCAATTCGTTTCAGTATATCTTCATTCGTGATTTGATCTACCTATCTCACCTTCAGCATTCTTCTGTAACACCACATTTAGAAAGTTTCTATTCTCTCTCTTTCTGAGCTAGTTATCATCCATGTTTCACATCCACACAATGCCATTTTCCAGAAAAATGTCTACAAAAACATATCAATGTTCGAAGTGAATACATTTATTTTCTTAAGAAAGAGTTTCCTTGTGCTAGTCTGCATTTTATGTCCTCCTTACTTCTGCCATCATTAGTTATTTGAATACGCAAGTAGCAATGTTCATGTACTACTTTTAAGATTTAATTTGCTAATCTTATATTTCCTGCATCACCTGATTTCGTTCGACTGCACATCCATTAATTTTGTCTTGAACTTATTTACTTTCATCATGTACTCCTTACCCAGGCTACGCCCATATCATTCAGCAACTTCTTCAGATCTTCCGCAGTCTCAGATAAAATAACATCATTGGACAATCTCCGGGTTTTGATTTCCTCTCCTTGGACTGTGATTCCCTTTCCAAATTCCTCTTTGCTATCATTTACTGCCTGTTCTATATAAATAGTCTCTTATTTCCTGTGTTTTAATTGCCGGAGATATTTCAGTTTGAATAGGAATGTTGTTCATTTTAATTTAAATTCGTGTGGCTATTTCTAGCCGAGCGCAGCCCTTGTAAGGCAGACCCTGCAATGAGGGTGGGCGGCATCTGCCATGTGTAAGTAACTGCGTGTTATTGTGGTGGAGGATAGTGTTATGTGTGATGTGGGAGTTGCAGGGATGTTGGGGACAGCATAAACACCCAGCCCCTGGGCCTCTGGAATTAACCAATGAAAGTTAAAATCACCGACCCGGCCGAGTATCGAACCCAGAACCCTCTGAACCGAAGGCCAGTACGCTGACCATTCAGCCAACGAGTCGGATATGCAGTTCATTACTTAACGATAATAGATTATGTTGTTATTTCACATAAAAATGTGACACTGAAAATTTTAGTGCAACACCCAGCCTCAGATACCACCAGCCGCCACTGATCTCATTCAGTCACAAAAATAGTCTGTCATGACTTTTTTAAATATTTGCTTTACGTCGCACCGACATGCATAGGTCTTATGGAATAGGAAAGGGCTAAGAGTGGGAAGGAAGCGACTGTACCGAGCTCGATAGCTGCAGTCGCTTAAGTGCAGCCAGTATCCAGTATTCGGGAGATAGTAGGTTCGAACCCCACTGTCGGCAGCCCTGAAAATGGTTTTCCGTGGTTTCCCATTTTCACACAAGGCAAATGCTGGGACTGTACTTTAATTAAGACCACGGCCGCTTCCTTCCCACTCCTAGCCCTTCCCTGTCCCATCGTCGCCATAAGACCTATCTGTGTCGGTGTGACGTAAAGCAACTAGCACTTAAGGTACAGCCCCTGAATTTGCCTGGTGTGAAAATGGGAAACCCGTTCCAGCCGACGTACCACTTTTCAAATTTCATAGCAGAGCCGGGAATCGATTCCGGGCCTCCGGTGGTGGCAGCTAATCACACTAACCACTACACCATACAGGCGGACATCTCTATGCCGTATGAAATAATTTATCATAGTATTCAAAGCTTCAATCCACCTGGTTATTTTCAAGCAACCATCGGTGTTGGGCAATTCAGCCAGGCCCTTGCATCAGTGACGCAGACAGAACAACCAGTAGTTAGGAACACAAGCCAGACTATGACATTTTGAAATTCTGGCCCTCTCTTCAACTAAACGCGTTGCACGTTATCGAGTGCACTGTATAGAGTGGCCAGCTCTGATCGTATCCCACTGGCACTTGACGTTCGTGTACAGTACTTCAATGCTTTATGCGGAATATTCTGCTTGCATAACTACACTAGGGTCTTCACACACAGACCAACAGATTGCTTCCTGGGTTCTTCAGCGTGCTGAAACAAGGCAGCTCCTGCATGAGAGTCATCTCCGTACAGGGCATGAAGGTCCTTGGAGTGGTCTTCCACTATCCGTAACCTCGGCGCTTGATGGAGTACAGTGGTTAGCTCTGCACCCGGCCGCCTTTCCCCCCAAGAATTAACCTGGCACTCATTTTTGGTGTAGGCTGAGTGAACCTTACGACCATGTGCACCTCCGGAAGTGAAAACCCGTTTCTTAAGCGGGGAACTACACGTTTTAACATTAAAAAATGGGGTCAATTAAGCTTTTCTTCCCACAGCAGTGCAAATGAATGCTAAATGAAATTTAGTATGACAAACACATTATTCTTAATAATATGCCTACATATTTAGACATCATATAAACCTATGCTATTATATATAATTAATTATCATGGCCACTATTTTGCTGTTTCCTTGATAATTTCCAAACACATGAATATTTTTCTATGATTTTTTAAATCATGATTGGTAATGTTATAGCTACAAAATATACTAGAATCAGTGAAGTCCATCAAGTATAAATATATTTTTCATGAAGTCATTTTCAAGCAGACAATTCTTTCATTAATTTGCATTTTAAAATACATTTTTTAAACTCAACCAATGAGGCTAGCTCAATAATTCCAGCACATCTTCTTCTTCTCTATCAAATATACATGCATGCAAAAGTTAATTTTAATATCTTAAAAAATCTCAGAGCTATCAGGAAAACCAAAAGTCAAACCAAACCCCATGGCGCAACAGCCCCGAAGGGCCTTGGCCTACCAAGCGACTACTGCTCATCCCGAAGGCCTGCAGATCATGAAATGTCGTGGAGGCAGCACGACGAATACTGTCGGCCGTTATTCTTGGCTTTCTACACCGGGGCCGCTATCTCACCATCAGATAGCTTCTCAATTGTAATCATATAGGTTGGTTGGACCCCGAACCAGTATTGAAATCCAGCTAAAAATCCCTGGCATGGCCGGGAATCGAACTCGAGGCTCTGGGTAAGAGGCAAGCATGCTAAATTTGGGGACTGGCTATCAAGAAAACGGTTCTGAAAAACGAAAGTTCCTGGAAACGAGCAACAAACTAACCGATATAGGGCTTCGCGGTTTTTGTCATAAATCCGAAAGTATTGTAGATAATAATAAGAAAACCACTCTTCTAGAGAGAAAATTTCAATGTTAAATGAAAAAATAATTAAAAAATAGCATTTTTGGTCGGTCATAGGTGTCAGTTCCCCCTTATATTTTTCGACTTTCTGAGAGGGAATGGAACCTACGTCCTCCCGGGACAACAGAGCACGCCTTTACCGCCTCGCTCAGGCAGATGAAAGGAAGTGTTTCATTAAAAGAAAAAAACTTAAGTAAAATAGAATGACATGTTTCGTTCTGAAAGAACATCATCAGATTCTATAAAATCACTCAATGCTAGAGTGGAGAGAACAATAAGATAAATTCCAAATTATACGTTTTAAAGGTTTCAAACAGAAATAAACATAAATGTCTATTCATTTCTAAATATTTTTCAGCCTAATTGATAGAATGTTTTCTTTTCCAGGTGCTTCATAAATCTAGTTACTTAAAATTAGTTTCTGCAGACTCAAGAACCTAACAGATATAAATTAACTGCCTCGAAACTAAAAAGAGGCTCAGATATCCCAGAAAAGAAACGAAAAGAAAAAAGAAAAGGAAAGAAAAGAAAAGAAAAGGAAAGAAAAGAAATCAAAAGATATTTGTATTGAATTATAATAATCACATTAACATACTAATAATAATAATACCGCTAATGGACGGTGTAGCGCCGGCATTCTCAGTCCAGTGGTATTTGAAGGTGCTCAAATACGCTTGCCCCGTGTCGATAGATTTACTGGAACGTAAAAGAACATCTCAGGGACAACATTCCGACACATCGGCGTCTCCGAAATCCATAAAATTTGTTAGTGTATTAGTAATAATTACAACGGAGTCTCTTTATGCAAGTGATTGCTTACGAATGACTGGAAAAGGTATGTTAGAAGAAGCTGAGACGATAGGGTAAGTGGAAGTGAAGCGTTGTTCGAGGAAAATGAACGACTGGTGGAGTCAGTATGAAAACGAACACTGAAGTATAATGGACAACTGACAAAGGAGATCAGAAAGGACTCGGCACGGCTGGCCTTAGAACCCTGTCGACTGTTTACGTATTGTTTTCTTAAACGATTTCAGAAAACTTGGAAATTTATTGAATATTTTCCCTAATTTGTACTCTTGAAATCCAACTTTACCTTCATATTATGGTCTTTCCTACTTTTAAAACCTCCGTTCCAGCTTATTCGTCTACTAATGTCAGTCCACGCTATCTCTCCACTCACAGCTCGGAACATGAAATTTAAAGTTTACGGTATTTTCGTAACCCTACTCTTCAGGACTGCCGACAGTGTGTTTCGAAATCACCGGGCGAGTTGGCCGTGCGGTTACGGGCGCGAAGGTGTGAGCTTGTATCCGGGAGATAGTGGGTTCGAACCCCACTTTCGGTAGCCCTGAATATGGTTCTCCGCGGTTTTGCCATTTTCGAATGTTGGGGTTGTACCTCTATTAAGACCACGGCCGCTTCCTTCCTGCTCCTAGGCCTTTCCTACCCCATCGTCGCCATAAGACCTATCTGGGTCGGTGCGACTTAAAGCACATTGTTAAAAAAGTTTCGAACCCACTATCTGCAAGCTCGCAGCTGCGCACCCTTAACCGCACGCTCGATTATAGCTCCTTTCAAGGCCAATAATGCACGTATTCATTTGAAATATATACCGAGCTCGATAGCTGCAGTCGCTTAAGTGTGGCCAGTATCCAGTATTCGGAAGATAGTGGGTTCGAACCCCACTGTTGGAAACACTGAGGATGGATTTCCGTGGTTCCCCATTTTCACAACACCCAAATGTACCTTCAGTAAGGTCACGGCCGATTCTTTCCCAATCCTAATCCTTTCCTGTCCCATTGTCGCCATAACACATATTTGTGTCGGTGCGACGTAAAACGAGTTGTAAAGTAAAGATTTGAAACATAAACTTTTCATTAAAAATTGCGCTCAACATATTGACATAAATATGCATTATCGCTGCGGGTCATTTGAAAATTAATGTTACGGAACTTAGTGTAATAGAAGTGTAATCCAAGCAGCCATGCAGGCTGTAAGCTAATGGAAGGATGGCGAGACTATGTTACTTAGCACCGGGCGAGTTGGCCGTGCGCGTACAGGCGCGCGGCTGTGAGCTCGCATCCGGGAGATAGTGGGTTCGAATCTCACTGTCGGCAGCCCTGAATATGGTTTTCCGTGGTTTCCCATTTTCACTCCAGGCAAATGCTGGGGCTGTACTTTAATTAAGGCCACGGTCGCTTCCTTCCAACTCCTAGGCCTTTCCTATCCTATCGTCGCCACAAGACCTATCTGTGTCGGTGCGACGTGGAGCAAATAGCAAAAAAAGAAAAATAAGAAAAAAGAAAATGTTACTTAGTAAAGGTGCAGGCTATGATGTAAATTATGGATGGATGGTCAGACAATGTTATCTAGCAAACGTGTAGGCTGTGATGTAAAGTATG
Organism: Anabrus simplex; assembly: GCF_040414725.1. Taxonomy (NCBI): domain Eukaryota; kingdom Metazoa; phylum Arthropoda; class Insecta; order Orthoptera; family Tettigoniidae; genus Anabrus; species Anabrus simplex. Next base: position 419,938,643 of record NC_090269.1, on the reverse strand, counting down.
GATAGATGGCTAGACAACGTTATCTAGTAAACGTGCAGGCTGTGATGTAAAGTATGGATAGATGGCTAGACAACGTTACCTAGCAACCGTGCGGGCTGTGATGTAAAGTATGGATAGATGGCTAGTCACTGTTACCTAGCAAACGTGCAGGCTGTGATGTAAAGTATGGATAGATGGCTAGACAATGTTACCTAGCAAACATGCAGGCTGTGATGTAAAGTATGGACAGATGGCTAGACAATGTTGCCTAGCAAACATGCAGGCTGTGATGTAAAGTATGGATAAATGGCTAGACAATGTTATCTAGTAAACATGCAGGCTGTGATGTAAAGTATGGATAGATGGCTAGACAATGTTACCTAGCAAACATGCAGGCTGTGATGTAAAGTATGGATAGATGGCTAGACAACGTTACCTAGCAACCGTGCGGGCTGTGATGTAAAGTATGGATAGATGGCTAGTCAATGTTACCTAGCAAACATGCAGGCTGCGATGTAAAGTATGGATAAATGGCTAGACAATGTTATCTAGTAAACATGCAGGCAGTGATGTAAAGTATGGATAGATGGCTAGACAATGTTACCTAGCAAACATGCAGGCTGTGATGTAAAGTATGGATAGATGGCTAGACAATGTTACCTAGCAACCGTGAAGGCTGTGATATAAAGTATGGATAAATGGCTAGACAATGTTACCTAGCAACCGTGCTGGCTGTGATGTAAAGTATGGATAGATGGCTAGAAAATGTTACCTAGCAACCGTGCAGGCTGTGATGTAAAGTATGGATAGATGGCTAGACCTTGTTACCTAGCAAACATGCAGGTTGTGATGTAAAGTATGGATAGATGGCTAGTCAATGTTACCTAGCAAACATGCAGGCTGTGATGTAAAGTATGGATAGATGGCTAGACAATGTTACCTAGCAAACATGCAGGCTGTGATGTAAAGTATGGATAAATGGCTAGACAATGTTACCTAGCAAACGTGCAGGCTGTGATGTAAAGTATGGATAGATGGCTAGTCAATGTTACCTAGCAAACATGCAGGCTGTGATGTAAAGTGTGGATAGATGGCGAAATAATGCTATCTAGCGACCGCGCATGCTGTGACTTATGGCTGGTTGTTATCTGAATTTAGCTGCCGATAATGGATGGCCATGTCCGAGAGACATATTTATGATCATGTGATTTGCGCAAAGGGAAAAGAGGTTTTTTTTTAAGTAATATTTTTAAACCAATGCGTTCATCACCTGTTGACTCCGCGAAAACACCGCACCATTAAATTTGATTGAAAACAGATTAGTACGGCAATACGCGGTGAAAAATGCAGATATAATGATGCGCTACTGAAGACAGCGTTACCTCAACAATGGCATATTAGCTAATCGTATCCGACTCAAGACCTTGCGATAGTATCCAAGTAGCAATTACAACGTTTTGTTCTGCTGCTTATCACATCTAGGTGGGCGCTTACGATGTTTATTACGGTGCTTCAAATATTTATAGGATCACTGTCGTTTACGATGACATGAGTTTGACGAGTAAAATTACGGGAAGCAATTTTGTTGGTACTTTACCCGGACATTAGTCTATCACAAGCTCCGTATCTAAATATTGAGTCATGTTGGCGCCTGTCAGTGTGTGATATCTACATTCATACGTGCAGATATTTAACTTCCATAAAGAAGACAGCTCATTAGGCAGTCACTTTAATTACACTCCCTTGATTGATTCCAAGAATAATTGTCAAACAGAGCATCTGCATGACTCAACAAGTACATGGCAAAGATTACCTCCTTAATTGGGTTGCGGCAGGAGCCGAACAAAGCGCCCTCCAACGAACTTCCTCACTCGGGCGTTAATTAAGACTCGGTAAGACATCTGCAATTTGTTCTTCCATTGAATTAACACACTGCAGCACCAATTACTCAGAAGAAAGACGTTATTAAAACAGTTAGTTACGTCAGCAGAGTTAGGAGAGCGGGATCTTGTACTTGAAGACTGATTGATAATTGTGTTTGGGGTCCTTAACACTCGAGCCATCAGCACATTAAGCGTAAATTGCGAAGGAGAGTACTAATTCACCTCATATGTACACATAACTGTCTGTACTTTTTAGTATCAGCCTCATACTTGGTTTTAATACCTTTGCTTGCGAGACGTAGTGTTTACAGTGAACTACAGTATGTGCTAGACCAGGGATGGCAAACCTTTACCGGCTAGAGTGTCAATTAAGGTGTTGTTTGTTACGTTTTTACTGTTTAGTGTGCCATCGGTTATTTTCCTTTAAAATCATCATGAATTTTTGCTATGGGCTTTACGTCGCACCGACACAGAAAGGTCTTATCGCGACGAAGGGATAGGAAAGGCCTAGGAGTTGGAAGGAAGCGGCCGTGGCCTTAATTAAGGTACAGCCCCAGCATTTGCCTGGTGTGAAAATGGGAAACCACGGAAAATCATTTTCAGGGCTGCCGATAGTGGGATTCGAACCTACTATCTCCCGGATGCAAGCTCACAGCCGCGCGCCTCTACGCGCACGGCCAACTCGCCCGGTAAATCATCATGAAACCCATCATCTGACTGCATTTCGGTAAAACAAAAAATGATAAATGAAATCGCGTATGGCTTATAGTGCCGGGATTGTCCGAGGAAAAGTTCAGCTCGCCAGGTGCAGATATTTTGATTTGACTCCTGTAGGCAACCTGCGCGTCGTAATGAGGATAAAATGATAATGAAGACGGCACATACACCCAGCCCTCGTGCCTGCGAAATTAACCAATGATGGTTAAAATTCCCGATCCTGCCGGGAACCGAAGCCGGGACCTCTGTGACCAAAGGCCAGCAGGATAACCATTTAGCCATGGAGCCGGACTTCATTTCGGTATCACTTTTCAATACATATAAATCCATTCGACTGAATATTTCAAGAATTATTTTGTAAACGTCACTTAAAATTACATACATATAAAAAGGTAAGTTTTAAGAATGAGGTATATTTTTCCTTTAACCTAATATAATTTGTAAAAAATATGACCGTAGATTTTATTGAGATTCTTTATTAAAGCCTCATACTAAAATATCATATTTTGGTAGATTTCCGATCTATTTATTACATGATAAAAATATTGAAATATGTTAGCATGTTGTCTATAGTGTCATAGGTTCATCATCCCTGGAATAGAGGTATTTTGTTACTTTCATTGACCTGACTCAGTCTCATCCTTGGCTTTGACAATATTAAAGTGACTGAGGTATGAGCGATGCTAGTAATGGAATTCCTTAGCCAGTCCCTGCTGTGAATGGTGTGAAAATGTTGCTCATAGGATCAGTTGATGCATGCATTTCAGTGGGCTTGACAGACTCATATGTAATAGCAACTCTGGCTCAGCGAGGAAAGCAACGGGAAACTACCTCACTCCTTTGTCTAGTACTCCTTTTCAGTGATACCTAGGCCATCTATGACAACCAATGGTGGAGCTGTTGAGGATCCAACCATCCTTCGGGCTGAGTACTAAACATACACACATACTTGGCTTCAATACCGGATATGAAATAATACCCTACGTCGTGTTCAGATTACGTTTTGCCTGTTTCTCTCTTACAGAATCACGGGAAATGGACTGATGGATTCTCATTGAAATGGAAATGGCGGGAGTGTCCGAGGACAAGTTCGGATCGCCAGATGTAGGTATTTTGATTAAAGCCCATAGGCGACCCGCGCGTCGGCGTCGTGGCGAGGATGAAATGATGATGAAGACAACATATGCACCGTGCCAGCGGAATTATCCATAACATGATTAAAATTCCCGACGCTGTCGGAAATCGACCCCGGCACCCCCTGTGACCAAAGGCCAGCACGCTAACCACTTAGCCATGCAGCCGGACATGGATTTTCATTAAACATGGCATTTAAGTCTAGCAGCAGCTTGCCTCGTAGCCATGACCGTCAAGGCGTCAAGTCTATCTGGTTTGACACCGTGGCCAGCCGGTTCGAGTCCCTTTGTGGGGATTGAGCAAGTGTCACGTGGCTGTCAGCTTGCATTCCGGAAACTGTGGATTCCAACCCCACAGTCGGCAGCCCTGAAGGTCGTTTTCCATGGTTTCCCATTTTCACACCACGGAAATTATGAGGCTGTACGTTAATCAAGGCCACGCTCACTTCCTTCCCAGTCCTAGCCCTTTCCTATCCCTCGTCGTCATAAGACCTATCTGTAAAGCAGACTGTATTGTCCACTTGGTGGTAAAAAATAATCACTATCAGAATGTTGGCCAGCGGGGTAAGAGGGGTGGTGGTATCACTAGACTGGGTGCTAAAAGCCTGATTCAATTTTCAACCTCTCTGTAGTGTTTATATTGAGTGAGGCTATACGACGCTGTTGATGGTGATTCGTCCGTTGGGTGGGTCCTTCACCAGACACTTTGGTGTTATTGGAGAGGAGTAGGCTGCGTGCCGACAGCGGGTCTTTCACGACCTCATGAACATCATCTTTGTCTTTCTTTCAGAGTCGGGCAGGTCGCCAACGGGCGTCAAGTAAAAACCACCATGAGGCGACCTGAATACGTCCTTGGTCATTCCCGACCCTAAAAGCCATACGCTAAATGAAATTGCCACAAAGACTTATGACCACCTTTGATTACAGTGACGTATTTTGCCACGTATATGCATACGTTTTTTCCTGTTTTTGTGGTAAACAAAACGCGTAATTTTCAAGGGAAATTCATTTTTTGTTTATTCAAAATATTGGACATTGGCTTCTTCATATTTCGCCATCTTTCAGGTAAGTTATGAATACCACGCCAGAAAAACTGTTTGTCTTTTGCGGCAAACCATTCGTCGAGTCATTTTCTAACTTCCTCGAAATTGCTGAAGTGCTGCTCTGCGAACGCGTGCCCCATTGATGCGAAGAGTTGATAGATACCGCGAGGTCGGGGCAGTACAGCGGGTGCAGAAGGATGTCCCATCCAAGAGGTTTCAAAGTGCCTTCACTGGTTTTGCTGGGTGAGGCGGCGCATTTTCATGCAACAAAATCACTTTGCCATGTCTTCTGGCCCATTCCGGTCGTCTTACGACCAATTTGTGATTTAAAATAGTCATTTGTTGGCGACAGCGTTGTGTTTTAAAGGTTTAGCCGGGCACGTTGTGGTCTACCAGAGCGCGCACTGTGTTTCCCATTGAAATCACCACGTTTAAACTGTCGAAACCATGTCTCACATGTTCTAATCGATGGAGCGTCTTCACCACATGTTTATACCAGCAAACGATGACTTTCCACATCCTTTTTCTTTTGATTAAGTAAGAAAACAAATGCATGCCGCAAATGTTCTTTTTCAGACACAAATGTTGAGATGATAACCGAACGATACAACACAGACGCTATTGTTTGGCGGACTCAACTTTTGTGTGTTGGTAGGTTAATGTCAGACAAACAAACTGACGTATATGTCAAATTAATACGCTGCGTACTGTTCACTGGCGCTATCTCTTAATGAAACCGTAAAAGACTTGTGCATACACCTGGTAAAACAACCTAAGCACATCCCTTTCCACTGAAATTTAACAAGCCTATAATGTGTTAGCTTTATACTTCATTAGGAGCATATAAACACAGTCTTCCGTATTAAAATGGGAGAAGAAACTTGCATAAATGTCCAAGGAACGGTGCCTCTGTGGCTCAGGCAGTAGCACGCCTATATCTCACCGCTGAGTTCCGTAGTTCAAATCCCGGTCACTCCATGTGAGGTTTGTGCTGGACAAAACGACGGTGGGGCAGGTTTTTCTCCTTGTACTCCAGTTTTCCGTGTCATATTTCGTTCCAATAACACTCTCCAGTATCATTTCCTTTATCATTGCCTCAGAGGACTGCGACAGGCCGTCGGCAGCCGGCACAGTTCCCATCCTCGCCGCTAAATGGGGACTTCATATATTCCATTCCTAACCTGGTCAAATGACTGGAAATAGGCTGTGGAGTTTAATTCCCCATGGAATCCTTGGGATAACAGAGAAGATAGAAATCAAAGATACTAAGCTAAAATGTTTTCATTTCATGACCTCAAGGGGTACGGTGCGCCTGCGAGAGGGTTACACCCCCCATCTCATGTCCGACTCGTTGGCTGAATGGTCAGCGTACAACCCTTCGGTTCAAAGGGTCCCTGGTTCGATTCCCGGGTGGGTCTAGGATTTTATCCTTCATTGCTTAACCCCAATGGCTCGGAGGCTGGGTGTTTGTGCTGTCCCCAACATTCCTACAACTCACACACCACACATAACAATAACAATCAGTTACCTACATATGGCAGGTGCCGCCCACCCTCATCGGAAGGTCTGCCTTACAAGGGCTGCACCCGGCTAGAAACAGCCGCACGAAATTATTATTATTACACCCCCCTCTCATGCCAAGGAGGTGCGGAGAAGGGGAGAGCGTTGGCCGGGGAATGCAGAGTGGGTCTCAGGCTACAGGTGGCCACGGCTCTACGCCTCTACATTCGGGGGAAGGAGAGGGGATGAGGATGGTTTTCCGCGGTTTTCCATTCTCCTACATTAAGGCGAATGCCGGGACTGTTCGTAGTACGGCCGTCAACCCTCTCACCTTTACCTAATAAATCTCCTGGTCTGAGAGACGGCGTTACGGTCAAGGAGGCAAGAAGGGACGGAATGAGAACGTATTTGGTGGTAGGAGAATGGGAAACCACGGAAAACCATATTCAGGACGTGGACGGTGGGGATCAGCCCCCACCCCACCTTCAGTAAAACTACCCACTGTTGAGCCGAGGCATAATCTACTCCATGTAATCATAGGTGAGCATTATAAGTCTTTGCAGTGGTTTCATTTTCATTAATCTCAGCTTTTAGTTCTGGGAGTGTCTGAGTGTCCGAAGACGACTCTCTATTTGACGTCTAAGAACGGAATTGAGATCAGATTACGGTGCTAAAATAATTTAAATTGGTTTTGTCTTTGTATCGCCAAGAAATTCTTCGAAACAGAAAGCAGACACCCAAACTGAAGGCCGCTGGGTCGCTTGAGGGGCGTGTCTTTCTGCTCGTGAAAGTGCAAGTCACATCACCGTGGCGAATGTCACTGGACGTTATGAAGAAAGCACAGCTCATACCACGAGGGAGTTGTACAGTTTACATGTTTTCAATTCGACACATAAAATGATTGATGATTCTGAGCGATAAATCGTCTCCAAGCAGGTGAAAATGGGCGTTCAATGGATATAAGTGCTGAATAACTCAAGCCTGTTGTATATAAGCAGGACATAATACATGACACTGAAATATTATAAAGTGTCAAATATGTTTCAACATATTCCGATTGCCTTATAATAAATCGTTCTGATTGCTCCTGGGCCGAGAGTAGCATAGCGGAACACTGTATTAATCTTTAGGTAGGCCCTATTTCTAAAATCTTGACGGCGTCGTATAAAACAGCATTCTCCGAACAAGTCGCCCAAATCTTGACGTAAGTGTAATAAACTGATATAACTTGAAAACAATATTCTTAACCCATGGGTAACTAATGCAAGTATCGAGCACGCATTATTATAATAATTTACGATTATTATTATTATTATTATTATTATTATTATTATTATTATTATTATTATTATTATTTGTGATGTACATCCACTTATTAGTATTAGTATCAGTAGTATTTAGATCGCATTGTTTGTGAGGTTATGTCATGAAACATGTGCTGGTGAGTTTAGTTAATGTAAGAACCTTTAATTAATAGCATATAATTTATTATTACCTGTATATATGATGTGTAATCCACTGCAGTATTGTGAAACACACTGTAAAATTCAGAATGACGTATCTTTGACACTCGATGATGGTAGAATATTCTGTACATTTAAGCACTCTAGAATTTACGAGAAGGTATTTGGTGGTATATCCCTCTAGAAGCCTGCCCAGGTAACCTATATCAGGAGACAGTCTCGATGGTGAGAGGAGTTCCTGTTGAGTAAGAGTTATGGTTTAACAGGAGTTAAACGTGTGACCTCGTGTTTTGTTTACGCGGACATGCTTGTAAGCAGCCAGCAGGCAACTGTTTTAAGGTTGTAATCAGCATGTGGAATGTGCATGGTGATAGGCAGTTGTTAAAAATGGTGGTTTGTTGACAGGGTGTTTTGTTGTGACGGCAGTTAATTAGGTTGTATGTGATTAATGTGAACATAAGTTTTAAATAAATAAGTGTACCAACTGACAGCATTTGTGTGCGTCTTTGTGGATACATCAATCTCACACTGATATTGAAATGCCATAAATACTTCTCAATTCATTTTGACATCAATACTCTATTCATTCGGTTCGAACTATGGGTGACAGTATGAAAACGATACGTGACACTTTAATTGTACGCTGTGGTCAACGCCCATAACTATACAACCTAGAGCTAAGTGACATAGACCATCGTGTAAGGGACATAATTATGCACGAGGTGGCATAAGTATCACATCCGTTGTTGTTAAAACAGCGCAAGAAGCAAGTACAGAGCAGAAGGGACAATGACTGGAGGGTGATTGGCGATATAAATGAGACTCTGGAGTGAGTATGTGGGAAGCTGGGAGTGAAATTTTTAGATCGTAATGGGTAAGTAACAGATATGCATCCGCGATCAGATTATCTACTTTTGAACCTAAGTGGGTCCGCCTCTGTGATGTAGTGGTTCGTGTGATTAGCTGCCACCCCCAGAGGCCCGGGTTCGATTCCCGGCTCTGCCAAGAAATGTGAAAAGTGGTACGTGGGCTGGAACGGGATCCACTCGGCCTCGGGAGGTCAACTGAGTAGAGGTGGGTTCGATTCCCACCTCAGCCGTCCTGGAAGTGGTTTTCCGTGGTTTTCCACTTCTCCTCCAGGCAAATGCCGGGATGGTACCTAACGTAAGGCCACGGCCGTTTCCTTCCCTCTTCCTTGTCTATCACTTCCAATCTTCCCATCCCCCGCAAGGCCCTCGTTCAGCATAGCAGGTGAGCCGCCTGTGCGAGGTACTGGTCATCCGACTCAGAGTTTGAAGCCCCTGGACACTGCCCTTGAGGCGGTAGAGGTGGGATCCCTCGCTGAGTCCGAGGGAAAAACCGATCCTGCAGGCTAAACAGATAAAGAGGAAGAAAAACCTGAGTGGTACGTGTTTTAGGACTTCGTTTAGATGAGTTATAGTGAGATACATTGGGAATAGGGACGAGAGTACTGGGAGCTCTATGTCACGTGAAGATGATCTAATGTTGTTAGTGTGACGGAAGAAACAATTTAATAAATACTGTATATTAATAAATATAATGGATATTGTAATGGCTGAGAAATGATATCATGGATGGGGAAGTTTTCTCATGAAGTTGTTTGATTTATCATAGAGATATGATGCGAATAATACTGGTGGAAGAGGAATTTGTATGCTATGAAAACGTTAATGAGAAATACGAAAATTTTAGGTATAAGGCACATTTCTACAGATAACAGGTAACTTGATTTTTTTGGGGCATACAGACCTGGGAAATGTCATGCGGAATTATTTGATAACGACACAGGAACGAACGTTATTGTAGTGGGTGATCTCAATTCACAAAATGTTGACTGGGGGAGCAATGAGAATAACAGAAAACATGAACAGCAAATGGTAAATAATAATAATAATAATCTGGGGAGGACAGATGAATCAGAAATTGATGGAACCAACTAGACGAAAACATATTCTAAACGTGATACTGATAAAACAAGGTGAGCTCTTTAGTGATAGATGGTATAAAATGGTCACGAAGCTGTTTTGTCGTAGTGAAAAATGCGATAGAAAGTTTGTCATAGTAGGACTACAATTTGAATGGAGTCGAAGACTGAGCTCAAAAAATTTGAAACCTATAGGGCGCTTGGCCGACGAAACAGGGGCTATTCCCAAACTACTGAGGTAGCACGCATGGAAATAACTTTAATACATTGCAGAAATAAAGGCGTGCGCCTCAAACCAAGATGAAGGGGAGCTCGAGAGGGTATATCACTCTCTATCCCCGATTTACAGTTAAAGATTTTATAAAGTAATTACATTAGCCGACAGGAAGTTACATTTTTAGAAAAGAAGGTTACATAGTTAACGATTCGGACCTTTCCCTCGGGTTAAACTGCGGAGCTAGCGAGAAATAAAGATGTTATGTGGCCATTACCTTGTAGAGATCTAGCAGCTGACGAAGAGGCAGCCCGCCTCCTGTTCGACACACACACTCAGTAAGATGACGATCAATTGGCCAAGAAACGTGAAAATCCGCAGTTTATAAACCCTGGGGGAACGTTCGAGACCATTCAAGATTAAACTAGCCACACCCTCTCATATTTATTAGTCAGCTTAAAAGTTACACTTAAAATCGAAGAAGAAGACTGTGATTGGTAGTAATTAACTAAAAAATTTAGGGATTGGCTAGATTAAAACTGGCGGAAATAAGAAGGAAATATTGCCAAACCAAAAATAAATGAACATTAATCAATTAAAAAGACTTATGAATACAAAACTTCTTTGAATAATAAGTTCTTATACCTCGCACCAGGGTGCATGGTCATAGTTTTTAGTAGTGGAAGAAGTCCAAACTTCTTGATGGATAGAAAACAAAACAAGTAGAGATTCACACAGTTCAGGAAACTTCACAATAACAAAATTACATCAAATTTTAGTGGTGACATCTTCTGGTAAAGTTCTAAGTAGGTATAGTTTCAGTTTCATTGTTTTGCCAATAGAGGAGTTCTTTAGGCGCTGAATTTGAATGCGCGGCTTTGGGGTGTACCTCTCGGTACAATTATTGTTATTATTATTATTATTATTATTATTATTATTATTATTATTATTATTATTATTATTATTATTATTATTATTATTATTATTATTATTAGTTCCTAATGCTTTCGTGTAAAAATGTCCGTTGCATTGTTATAATTTTCACTCAATTCATGTGAGGAAATTAAATATAACACAACTTCTGCAGAGGATGTTGTGGCAGTAAAAACATTGCAATAATTGTTAAATTATTCTTTATTGTGCATTCCTCTTCTTTTTAAGAATATATCCTAGTGCTAGTCCAATAACCATAAGGGCTGCTTGCCTTTCCTCCATGTTAAAACCAGATGCTGTCAAACCTTGCCAAATCTTTCAAATCTTGCCAAACCTTCACTAACGTTGGACAACCTTTGAATATGCGGGAAATAGTGGGTTCGAACCCCGCTGACAGCAGTCCCGTAGATGGTTTTCCGTGGTTTCCCATTTTCACACCAGGAAAATGCTGGGGCTGTACCTTAGCTAAGGCCTCGGCCGCTCATTCCCACTCCTAGCCCTTTCCTATCGCATCGTCGCCATAAGACCTGTATGTGTCGGTGCGACGTAAAGCAAGCTGTAAAAGAAGAAAAAAACAGGAAGCAATCTTTGACAAGATTTGACAATTTTTCTTGTGACGTATTGAACTGAAAGAAAAATTTGATGGTGTAGAACAGGCATTGCATCAAGCAAAGAAGATCATTGGTCTCCCTGCTCATATTATATTAAGAGAAGCTCGTCAAGCCTGCAGGGCGCTCAGCAATGATCAGCACGACTACTGATGGTGAACCATGGCTACCTGTCTTCCCGAGATTTGTTCTCACCACCATACGTACTATGACAACGCTGACGTTACCGCCACAAGCAGCTGTTCCACTCTACCTACAGCTGTGTTCCTAATAAGTCACGTTTTTCGAATGATTTCTCGAGATGCAGCAGTCTTGGTAGAAATATCCGGGACTATCCACAGTCCCGACACTAACTGTTTGGACTGGGACAGGCTGAGATGATCGACTAGGACAGGAATGACAAACCTTTACCGAATAGAGTGTCAATGAAGTTCTTGTGTACTACGTTTCACTGTCTAGTGTGCTATCGGTTATCCTTTAAAATCATCATAAAACCATCTGACATAATTTATATATTAGACTGCAATACATATTGAACCCTTGAACTTACCATTCCATCGTTGGTCGGCCACGGCTGCTATAGTAGAACAATTTAGAACTCTTGAATCTTGGGTCGTTGCGGGAATAAATTCGGTCACGATCTTAACCAAACGATGGGGTTCAGAAGAAAGCCTAACTACTTGAAATGAGGAGCAAAAATGTGCTTACTAACTTTTATTAAACTGAAAGAGCACGATAACATCGTTAATTTAATATGCATTTTTGCCACAAAAATATATAAAAAATTGATTTTTGAAAAGTTCCAAATACAGTCACATTACATAACGTCACTTCGTTTCTTCCAATGTCGAAGAGTTGCTTCGGAGAAGCTAATATGTTAGTGGACAGCGAAACTGAAAAACTGAAAAAGGGAAGACCTGAAAACCGGGCGCCTATTTTCCAAACAAGAACTGAGAGTTAATCCACACGATCCGTGGAAAATCTGACTTTCAACCATTAGAACGCCTGATTTTCTCTTAATTAAGGTTATCCACCAGTCAAATACCCTTCACGGATACGGAACATCCGCCGAATGGACCCTTAATCGAACCAAACTGACTATCAGTTGCTTTGGATAGGTTGCGAAATATTATGGGAAAGCATGGTGTTCACTACAAGTTAATGGCATCATTCACAATTGAAATAAAATTCCACCATGTATTTGTCATTCATGACACCCTTAAGTGATACGTTAATCCCGATGCTAACTGTGCATCACCCAAACAACTGTTCGGAAGGAACCAACAACAACATGATCCGAGAGGACCTTACGTTAAGTCGTTCTAAAGGAACAAAACTGCGAAATGCAGGAAACACTTACTAATCACGCATTTAGAAGAAATGCCAAACACTGAAGTTAATCAAAAAGTGAAAAGTCACTTGAAAATATTATTATTGAACCGATTTTCAGGTTAAAAATGGGTTTATTATGCTTAATAAATTTACCAGTCCACGCTAAAATTTACTACAATTTTAAGGAATTCTTTCCCTTGACAACAATGCTACCAGTACAGATCTCTCTATTTACTGTCTGTCCCAATACACTACTGGTAAAGTGAATACTTACTTATTCTAACTATGACTACGAATGAAAATACGACAAGGTGAAAATAAAATAAAATACTGGCTGACGAATCGAAACCGCATTCGCAACTCAAGTCTCATTCTAAAACGCTGAGTGTCAATATGCACACCATCAAACGAAAACGGACGTTAAAACGAGAAACAATGAAGTTCGTAAAAATAAATTAGCATCTCGAAGTCATACAGCTTAACAAGCACGAAGAAACACAGTAAAAATATTTAATCTAGATCGGGTCGGTGTCCCATACTTGGACAGCCCTCATTTATCAACAACAGTCCCGTTATCTCAATGAGAGCTTCGCATAGACCCTCTACAATAAATCATATCGCACAGTAAACCGCTACCTTCCTCCAGGCCACTTCCAAAAAGAACAAACAAAAGAGAACATCTAAACCGAGACTTGAGCGTGTACAGCTACCATCCCAGACCTATCGTCGGGCTCACTTGAAATCTGTACACCCTAAACCTAATCAGTATATACATGATGCCTTCCAAATCCTATCGTCGGGCGTGACCTAGGACGTCTCATCACCAATGACTCCAAGAATAAACACGTGACGTCCTAAATCTATCGTTGGGCGTCAAAGTGGGTCGCACCACGTCTCCCTTAACATATCAGGCGAACCGCAATTTCCAACAAACCTCCAACAGTAACACTGAATCTGGTCAGACAAAAAATACGCACGACGGAACTACGTCTCTTATCAAAAGAATGCAAGTCGAAACACGGTAAGTGCCTACCTCTCGAAAAAAAAACAACAAGTGTCTACCTCATCATAATATGTGAACACAAAAATAAATAGACGTGACGAACGATTCTCCACCTCGAACACAATCTCAGCCTGTGCACTGAAGTGTCAGGGCTGCCAATGAAAATTCCCAACACACGTTTCCCTTTTAGTGGATGCCTTCAAAATAATAATCATCACCATCACATTCGAAATTCGCAGATCGCCTATCATCAATTCCAACCATCTTATCCATGACCTCTCCAATGAACAAATTAAATATAACCCGACCGTGTGTCCAAAGTGCTCTTCAATCCTGGAGATCGTTCATTATCTTAACAAAAATCACTGGATGTTTACTACCCAGACCTTTACATTTTACTAGAGTCGTTTTCACTTGGAATCATTCTATAAATTTACAATGCTTCACATCATAGTCATCTCAAATTCGGATTGATTGCGGAAAACAATACAGCCTGCCTCACACAGCCTGTTCCTAAATACTTCCTCTACCAAAAATGTCTCAACACTCTTTCTCATCGCTTGATTCCAGCGGTAACGCTTCTCTCTCATCTTCACGTACATATAAATTCATCGCTTTCAATCCCTTTTCCTTCAAGACCCCTTTTCATACTTCGATCCCCTGGTGAAAACGACAACCATTTTTAAGCACATCTCTGACTTTACTATAATTACGACTTTCGAACCTCAAAAATCCAAGAGCACACATCGACCTTTCGCAATTCAAGTATACACGATGTCTCAAAATTTTCTTCCCATTAATGACTGTGACTCTAACAAATTTTATTGACATTATCTAAATATGCCTACGATCCTTGTAAAAATAACTGGTTAAATGAAATTTGACATAGAAGAATTTCCTTATCCCGCGGTAGACATTATTATTATTATTATTATTATTATTATTATTATTATTATTATTATTATTATTATTATTATTAACCAGCATTTCTGAATGCAACTGACACCTGAGATTACAATATTCGCCACGACAAATTTACACTTATAACGTTCACAAATCCGTACTTTGAATGATATCTCATCTCAACACAAAATTTTAAGCGTCGCATTTTACCGTTCTTGACATGAAATTTACACACTGAAAATTTTCACACGCTGACCAAAATTTACAACGCCTTTCGCCTGATAATTACGCATATCACCCGACAATCATCTGGAAAATTTGGTTAGGACAGACAGTAACTAACTAACTAACTACAACATAATGTAAAATAGACAGACCTGCACATTGGTGACATTCTCAGCATTCTGATTACATCATCTCCAGCAACCTCGCACTTAGCCCCTCATTTTCACAGATAACATTTTCATATTTAAAAACTCACTCATCCAAACACTACCCTTCACACACACACGAGATTAAAAATTACCATAAATAATGCACTTTCTTTGTAACTTGCACCACGAACTTCCCTCGTTCTGCAGTCGGCTATAACTGTCTGATGCGTCTCCCAGAGTGGTTTCTCTCCCCGTTGTTTCAACAAGAACAGGTGTTCGGCCGATAAGGGAGTCGAACTATTTTGAATCGCTTCCCCCAGACCTTCTTCACTTACAAGAGTACAGGAAATGATAAAAATAAAATCTGCTGTGTAATTTTCAACCAGCCTACACCTTCCCAGTTCGTCTGCAAACGTTCACAGTTTCTCCAATCACTTTTCTTCTTAACTAATATATGGACTTTAGCCACGAACATGTATTTGATTATTGTCGGTCAATCTGGCGCGAAATTCTAATGACGACGGGCACGAGCTCCCGCGGCTTCAAGTTCCAGATCGACACTGAAAAATCTACGGTGGGGGGGTTTCTTTTATAATTTCCGGAAGGACGCTATCCCCTCTATGAGGCTCGGTTGTGAAATCTGCCAAATTTGCTTCTAATAAACCGATTTTGATAAGATTTGTCCCAGAACTCCGGACAGACTTGCACTTATGTTCGATGTTAATTTTATAAATTTTCTACACCCACAACAGGAGAATTAAATTGTTTCTGCCCGTGCGTTTCGCGCGTTTTTCTTCTGCCCATGACCTTGGCACGTGTAACTAGCTCGCTGTTCTCACGCTAACACACACTTAGGCTTAACTGCATCTAAAATTTTCCCTGGTGTCACTACCTCCACAGAGGGTGTATGAATAATTTTGCTTATATATTTCTTCCTTTACTATCTTGTCAAAATCCCTCGTTGTGCAGAATTCATTAATTTAGAAAATTGTCGGGCACTCGAGTTCCACCGAGGTGTCCCGGCAATCCACGAGCTCGCCTTGCGGGAACCTTCCCACGCAACATCGGGCTCTTGGGAGCGCAAAATGGCTGCCCTCAAACATACAGTCGTTTCTGAATACCAAATAAATATTTGAGAAAAATAAAAAATTTTCTCACCGTAGAATTATGGGTTCATAATCCACCTACAACAACGAAATGTTTACCCAGAAAGGGGAAATATTTAAACAGATATATTCCTTCAAAATTCTAAAGTGTACATGGGAATTTTGATACAGATGAACCATGATTCTACGTAAACTTTCCCAGCCGATCTCACTCTTGACGTAGGGCTCTGTTATTTTCACGTATTTCCCTGTTTTCTTCTTCCAACAATAGGATTGCGTTACAGATGTCATCAACAAAGTCTTCTCTTAAGAATGAACATTGTAAACATTCAGCGTCTTCCTCTTCTTTACTCCCACTGCTTGCCTGTCCTTGGAGTTGTGCCTCGACCTGTCTTCCTCTCGACGTGACGATCATGTTTACTGGTTGTACCTCTTCTTCTTCTTCTTCTTCTTCTTCTTCTTCGGTGACCATTTCCCCAGCTGGCAAGGCTGCGTCATCCTGTAGTGGAATTCTTTCTTCGGCTCTATGATCAACCTTTAAGTTGGCTGCATCATCGTTGAATCGGGGGTTGCTCGGAGTCTGTTTCTTGATGTTACTGATGTTATGTGCGTCATTTGGTTGTCTCTCCTTCAGAATCTGGGATGAAAGACTCTGAACCTTTTCCTACTGGGAATTTGAAGTTGTTTTTCTTCTATCAAGAGTCGACATTGACTCCTGCTCAAAATCTGGCGCAAACGGGTTCAGACCGGAGTTTCGCTGGTCTTGCCTATGTGCCTTCTGGAACTCCAAACTTTCAGCCCCGAAACAGTCGGTGTTGACGTCCTGGCGCTGTATAGCCCCCTGCCATTTTTTCCTTTCGTGGTCCTTCCTTAACCCGTCGGTGTACTGAACACGTTCACGGTACCGTTCATCCTCATCACGGCGGAAGTTCTGGGTTCGATTATTTCCCCAGTCCCTGCGGTTATTAAGTCCATTCCTGAAATTCCTCTGGTTTTCTCTGTCCCCATCGTATCGCCTCCAGTAAGGGTTCCTCCTTTGTGGATAATTCCAATTGCCCCTACGCCTTTTCCAATCCTCATTTCGTGGATGCGAGGGTTCCCAGTTATTCCGAAGCTCACGCCTCCGCTCAATCGGCTGTGGTTTCCCCTGCTCAGGTGCCTCTGGACTTCCCTCTGGGACCTGGCTAACAGTGTTTACATGTTGCTCGTGCGATCGTCCCCCTCTGGGTGCTATTTGATTATGGGTATGATCCAATTGCCTAAGGATCATTTCTGCCTGCATGGGGGTCTCTACCTTTGATGCAATGAGCATCCTTTGTACTTCGGGAGGTAACTGCTTCTGGATGGCCTGTACCAACTCTTGCTCCGAGGGCGGCGCCTCAAGTTCTCTGAACTTTACCATTTGTGCAATAAAGTATTCACTGAACTTTGTAGGGCCTATTGCAGTATAACGACGTGAGTATAGCTCTAATCTAAGACTCTGCTGAATTTCCGTACTCCAAAATTTATTGAGAAACGCCCTCTGGAATTCATCAAAGGTATCAAAGTGGTATCGGAAGCCTTTAAACCATAAAAGTGGTGCCCCCTCTAAATATCTTTCAGCTACCCTCAACTGACGTTCCTCAGGAATCTTGGCGTCCCGGATGTACTCCCTGAGATCCTTAAGAAACCCCTTCGGCGTGGTATGTGGACCTCCATTAAATTTCTTAGGCTGGTCCTCATGTAACTTGATCATGTTAATAACGTTGGTGACCCCTGAGCTTTGAGATCGACTGGTATCTACATTTGAGCTCTGACCGTTATTATTCACATGACTGATATTTGGCAATTGACCACTGAGGTCAGAGTTAACAGCTGTCGAGGTTTGACTCAATACTTTGTCCACCTTGGACTGCATATCTACCACGCTGCTAATCCAACTGCTCACTTCGCTCTTAATGAACCCAACTTTCTTGTCTGTCTCTTCCTGGGCTGACGTGATTTCCCTTAAGTCCTGTTCTATACTAACTTGCCTGTCGTTGAATTCCCTGGTATGTTCGTTTTTCATTTCAACTAACTCCTCTTGAATTTCTTTAATTAAAATTTCGGAGTCCTCATTAGCCGCTTGGAGTTTACTAATTGCTTCCTCATTAACTTGCAACAGTTTCTTCTCCATGGTTTCAGTTTTTGACAATACCTGACTCTCCAATTCCACACTAATTTTATCTACCTTATTGTTCAGTGACTGAATGTCTGCAGATAATATTTGACGTTGTTCCTCTATTATGGTTAGCGTTTTCCCCTTTTCCTTATCACTGGAGATCCGCATCTCTACGACCTGTTGTGTAATGTCGTCCTTAAATTCAACCTGGCTGTCGATCAGCTGCTTATGCGCCGCCTGGCTTTCCAGTAAATGCTTGTCAAGTTCCTTTCTCATCTCATCCTGACTATCACATAACCTACTGTACATGTCGTGGCTTTCGTCAAAACGCTTGTCCATATCGGTTTTTAAACTGTCATGGATTTTAGAGAACTGTTTGTCGAAATCGTTCTTTAAACTGACCTGCACTTCCGCAAATTGTTTGTCAATTTCATCCCTAATTTCCACTTGGCTATCATCAAAACGCTGGTTGAGTTTACCTATCTCACCCCTGACTTCCTCTTTAAGTTCGGTGCACATAGTGCGTGTCTCATGAACTACATTCTTCAATCCAGCCTTCAACTCATCACTAGACTCTCTACACCTAGCCTGGGTATCCTCGATACTACTCTGTAACTCCTCAATTTTACCATCCAAACTTTCATTATGAGCCTTCATGTCCTCTCTCAAATTCTCACTCTGGACCTTCGTGTCCTCCCTCAAACTATTCAAACTATCACTTTGGACTTTCGTGTCCTCCCTTAAACCTTCCATCTTATTATCCAAACTATCTATCTTACTATCCAACTTCTCATTGGTCTTAATATTTAACATCTCATTATGAACTTTCATGTCCTCCATCATCTTACTATTCATTTCTTCCATCCTCTGCATTAGCAGATCCATCATCACCTGACCTTCCATCTCACAATACCACAAAGACTACAATAATGAGTACGCTGGCTGTCGATGCAACCAGAATACTCCAAACTACTAAGGAAAGAATTCACTATCTACTGCGTTTTCACATACAAACGCTGTTATAATTTAATACCGAAACTGACAACATTCCAACAGTTGTCTCATAAAATTTTGTTTACATGGCTGGTATCACAAACTCGTTTAATAAAAAAGAAAATTCTAAAGTTAATAAGTTACTCTGGATAAATATCCCAAATAGTTTCGCTTCCGTAAATTAATTGAACAAAGAACATGTTAACGCATAAACTTTGAATGTAATTCAGCGTTACCACTTCCAAAATTTATATTGGCAACATGACATAAGCTTCAATAACGCTTTAAATATTGGTTTCCTAAAATGCATTGTGACTGTTATTATTATTATTATCTACCAAGTAGTTACGCTCCTCATTAAACGTGTTAATATCTAGCACTCTCATTGGGCATAATTCGTTTAACTGTGGCTCAGCCATAATTTTCACCCGCTTGTATTATTTATAATGTGGCTTAAGCCTCAACATTATTTTATATTTTTCTAATATTTATTTTCAATGGATAATTTCATTATCGTTATCGTGACATCATATCGTTATCGTGACTTTGGGCTCCTCATCGTTATCGTGACATTAAGGCCCCAAAGTTGATGGCGCCACTTCTACTGAACCCTTGAACTTACCATTCCATCGTTGGTCGGCCACGGCTGCTATAGTAGAACAATTTAGAACTCTTGAATCTTGGGTCGTTGCGGGAATAAATTCGGTCACGATCTTAACCAAACGATGGGGTTCAGAAGAAAGCCTAACTACTTGAAATGAGGAGCAAAAATGTGCTTACTAACTTTTATTAAACTGAAAGAGCACGATAACATCGTTAATTTAATATGCATTTTTGCCACAAAAATATATAAAAAATTGATTTTTGAAAAGTTCCAAATACAGTCACATTACATAACGTCACTTCGTTTCTTCCAATGTCGAAGAGTTGCTTCGGAGAAGCTAATATGTTAGTGGACAGCGAAACTGAAAAACTGAAAAAGGGAAGACCTGAAAACCGGGCGCCTATTTTCCAAACAAGAACTGAGAGTTAATCCACACGATCCGTGGAAAATCTGACTTTCAACCATTAGAACGCCTGATTTTCTCTTAATTAAGGTTATCCACCAGTCAAATACCCTTCACGGATACGGAACATCCGCCGAATGGACCCTTAATCGAACCAAACTGACTATCAGTTGCTTTGGATAGGTTGCGAAATATTATGGGAAAGCATGGTGTTCACTACAAGTTAATGGCATCATTCACAATTGAAATAAAATTCCACCATGTATTTGTCATTCATGACACCCTTAAGTGATACGTTAATCCCGATGCTAACTGTGCATCACCCAAACAACTGTTCGGAAGGAACCAACAACAACATGATCCGAGAGGACCTTACGTTAAGTCGTTCTAAAGGAACAAAACTGCGAAATGCAGGAAACACTTACTAATCACGCATTTAGAAGAAATGCCAAACACTGAAGTTAATCAAAAAGTGAAAAGTCACTTGAAAATATTATTATTGAACCGATTTTCAGGTTAAAAATGGGTTTATTATGCTTAATAAATTTACCAGTCCACGCTAAAATTTACTACAATTTTAAGGAATTCTTTCCCTTGACAACAATGCTACCAGTACAGATCTCTCTATTTACTGTCTGTCCCAATACACTACTGGTAAAGTGAATACTTACTTATTCTAACTATGACTACGAATGAAAATACGACAAGGTGAAAATAAAATAAAATACTGGCTGACGAATCGAAACCGCATTCGCAACTCAAGTCTCATTCTAAAACGCTGAGTGTCAATATGCACACCATCAAACGAAAACGGACGTTAAAACGAGAAACAATGAAGTTCGTAAAAATAAATTAGCATCTCGAAGTCATACAGCTTAACAAGCACGAAGAAACACAGTAAAAATATTTAATCTAGATCGGGTCGGTGTCCCATACTTGGACAGCCCTCATTTATCAACAACAGTCCCGTTATCTCAATGAGAGCTTCGCATAGACCCTCTACAATAAATCATATCGCACAGTAAACCGCTACCTTCCTCCAGGCCACTTCCAAAAAGAACAAACAAAAGAGAACATCTAAACCGAGACTTGAGCGTGTACAGCTACCATCCCAGACCTATCGTCGGGCTCACTTGAAATCTGTACACCCTAAACCTAATCAGTATATACATGATGCCTTCCAAATCCTATCGTCGGGCGTGACCTAGGACGTCTCATCACCAATGACTCCAAGAATAAACACGTGACGTCCTAAATCTATCGTTGGGCGTCAAAGTGGGTCGCACCACGTCTCCCTTAACATATCAGGCGAACCGCAATTTCCAACAAACCTCCAACAGTAACACTGAATCTGGTCAGACAAAAAATACGCACGACGGAACTACGTCTCTTATCAAAAGAATGCAAGTCGAAACACGGTAAGTGCCTACCTCTCGAAAAAAAAACAACAAGTGTCTACCTCATCATAATATGTGAACACAAAAATAAATAGACGTGACGAACGATTCTCCACCTCGAACACAATCTCAGCCTGTGCACTGAAGTGTCAGGGCTGCCAATGAAAATTCCCAACACACGTTTCCCTTTTAGTGGATGCCTTCAAAATAATAATCATCACCATCACATTCGAAATTCGCAGATCGCCTATCATCAATTCCAACCATCTTATCCATGACCTCTCCAATGAACAAATTAAATATAACCCGACCGTGTGTCCAAAGTGCTCTTCAATCCTGGAGATCGTTCATTATCTTAACAAAAATCACTGGATGTTTACTACCCAGACCTTTACATTTTACTAGAGTCGTTTTCACTTGGAATCATTCTATAAATTTACAATGCTTCACATCATAGTCATCTCAAATTCGGATTGATTGCGGAAAACAATACAGCCTGCCTCACACAGCCTGTTCCTAAATACTTCCTCTACCAAAAATGTCTCAACACTCTTTCTCATCGCTTGATTCCAGCGGTAACGCTTCTCTCTCATCTTCACGTACATATAAATTCATCGCTTTCAATCCCTTTTCCTTCAAGACCCCTTTTCATACTTCGATCCCCTGGTGAAAACGACAACCATTTTTAAGCACATCTCTGACTTTACTATAATTACGACTTTCGAACCTCAAAAATCCAAGAGCACACATCGACCTTTCGCAATTCAAGTATACACGATGTCTCAAAATTTTCTTCCCATTAATGACTGTGACTCTAACAAATTTTATTGACATTATCTAAATATGCCTACGATCCTTGTAAAAATAACTGGTTAAATGAAATTTGACATAGAAGAATTTCCTTATCCCGCGGTAGACATTATTATTATTATTATTATTATTATTATTATTATTATTATTATTATTATTATTATTATTATTAACCAGCATTTCTGAATGCAACTGACACCTGAGATTACAATATTCGCCACGACAAATTTACACTTATAACGTTCACAAATCCGTACTTTGAATGATATCTCATCTCAACACAAAATTTTAAGCGTCGCATTTTACCGTTCTTGACATGAAATTTACACACTGAAAATTTTCACACGCTGACCAAAATTTACAACGCCTTTCGCCTGATAATTACGCATATCACCCGACAATCATCTGGAAAATTTGGTTAGGACAGACAGTAACTAACTAACTAACTACAACATAATGTAAAATAGACAGACCTGCACATTGGTGACATTCTCAGCATTCTGATTACATCATCTCCAGCAACCTCGCACTTAGCCCCTCATTTTCACAGATAACATTTTCATATTTAAAAACTCACTCATCCAAACACTACCCTTCACACACACACGAGATTAAAAATTACCATAAATAATGCACTTTCTTTGTAACTTGCACCACGAACTTCCCTCGTTCTGCAGTCGGCTATAACTGTCTGATGCGTCTCCCAGAGTGGTTTCTCTCCCCGTTGTTTCAACAAGAACAGGTGTTCGGCCGATAAGGGAGTCGAACTATTTTGAATCGCTTCCCCCAGACCTTCTTCACTTACAAGAGTACAGGAAATGATAAAAATAAAATCTGCTGTGTAATTTTCAACCAGCCTACACCTTCCCAGTTCGTCTGCAAACGTTCACAGTTTCTCCAATCACTTTTCTTCTTAACTAATATATGGACTTTAGCCACGAACATGTATTTGATTATTGTCGGTCAATCTGGCGCGAAATTCTAATGACGACGGGCACGAGCTCCCGCGGCTTCAAGTTCCAGATCGACACTGAAAAATCTACGGTGGGGGGGTTTCTTTTATAATTTCCGGAAGGACGCTATCCCCTCTATGAGGCTCGGTTGTGAAATCTGCCAAATTTGCTTCTAATAAACCGATTTTGATAAGATTTGTCCCAGAACTCCGGACAGACTTGCACTTATGTTCGATGTTAATTTTATAAATTTTCTACACCCACAACAGGAGAATTAAATTGTTTCTGCCCGTGCGTTTCGCGCGTTTTTCTTCTGCCCATGACCTTGGCACGTGTAACTAGCTCGCTGTTCTCACGCTAACACACACTTAGGCTTAACTGCATCTAAAATTTTCCCTGGTGTCACTACCTCCACAGAGGGTGTATGAATAATTTTGCTTATATATTTCTTCCTTTACTATCTTGTCAAAATCCCTCGTTGTGCAGAATTCATTAATTTAGAAAATTGTCGGGCACTCGAGTTCCACCGAGGTGTCCCGGCAATCCACGAGCTCGCCTTGCGGGAACCTTCCCACGCAACATCGGGCTCTTGGGAGCGCAAAATGGCTGCCCTCAAACATACAGTCGTTTCTGAATACCAAATAAATATTTGAGAAAAATAAAAAATTTTCTCACCGTAGAATTATGGGTTCAATATAAATAAATTATACTGGATGTTTCACGATTTTATTTTGCAAACATGATTGAAAATAACATTTTTAAACCGGTAAAGTTTAAGAGTAAGGTATACCAGGTGTATGCATAAGTTTCTGCCAGTTTTTGTGGTAAAGAAAACACGTAATTTTCAACGGAAATTCATGTTTTGTTTATTCAAAATAGCCATCGACTTCTACACACTTCGCACATCTTTCAGGTAAGTTATGAATACCATGCCAGAAAAACTGCTTGTCTTTTGCAGCAAACCATTCGTCGAGCGCGTGCCCCATTGATGCGAAGAGGTGATAGTCAGATTGCGCCAGGTCGGGCCAGTACGGCGGGTGCGGAAGGATGTCCAATTCAAGCGATTACAAGGCGTGTGAGACGGCGCATTGTCGTATAACAAAATCACTTTGCCATGTCTTCTGGCCCATTCCGGTCGTCTTTCGACCAATGCATGGTTTAAATTAATCATTTGTGGGCGCTAGTGTTGTGTATTAATGGTTTCATCCAATAACGCCTGCAATTGCTCGTCTTCACTCTTTTGTGGTCTGCTAGAGCGTGAACTGTGTTTCACATTGAAATCATCACGTTTAAATTGTCTACACCATGTCTCACAAGTTCTAATCGATGGAGTGTGTTCACGATATGTTTCTAACAGCAAACGATGACTTTCAACAGCCTTTTTCTTTTGACTGAATAAAAAAATCAATGCTTACCGCAAGCGTTCTTTTTCGGGTACAAATGTCGACATGATCACTGAACGATACAACACAGACTCAACTTGTGTGTGTTGGTGGGTTAATGTCAGACAAACAAACTGACGTACGTGTCAATTCATAGGCTACGTACTGTTCGCTAGCGCCATCTCTTAGTGAAACCGGAAAATACTTTTGCTTGATTCTTGATTTAACCTAATAAAATGCGTAAAAATATGGCCATATAGTTAATTGAGACATATTTCTTTATTAAAGCGTAATATTAAAATAAATATCCTACGTTGCTAGATTTTAAACCTATTCATTACATGTTAGTATGTTTTCTGACGTGCGACAGAAGTTGTGTTCGCGTGTCATAGGACACCAGAACATCGCAACATGCATCTCGTGGCATGGCTGTCCACAGTACGGGGAGGTGAAGGAAATGGCCGTAATTAAAGAGAAATTGAAGGAACTTACTAGGAAACTGAATCTAGCAAAAAAAGTCAGCTAAGGATAACATGATGGCAGTATAATTAATGGTCATACAAAGTTTAGTGAAAAATGGAAGATTATGTATACGTATTTTAAGGCAGAAACCGGTACCAAGAAGGACATTACTGGAATCATTGATTAACAAGGGGAGTGTGTATATGAGGATCTTCAAAAGGCAGAAGTATTCAGTCAGCAGTATGTAAAGAGTTTTGGTTACAAGGATAATGTCCAGGTACAGGCAGTTAGTAATACTAAAGCAGAATTAAAATTTACCTATGGTAACAATGACATTTACAGTAAGATACAAAAGTTGAAAACTAGAATAGAGGTTGGAATTGATAACATTTCTAGGGATACACTAAAGACAATGGGTTGGGATATAGTACCATATATGAAGTATTTATATTGTTTGCATGAAGGAACTATACCAAATGAATGGAGAGTTGCTATAATGCCCCTGTGTATAAAGGAATGGCGACAGACATAAAGCTGAAAATCACAGGCCAGTCAGTTTGACATGCATTGCATATAAGCTTTGGGAAGGCATTCTTTCTGATTATATTAGACATGGTTGCAAAATTTATAACTGGTTCGATAGAAGGCAGTTCGAATTTAAGAAAGATTATTCTACTGAAGCTCAGCTTGTAGAATTTCAGCATGATATAGCATCTTGGATTCAGGAGGTCAAATGGACTGTATCGCGATTGAACTGTCGAAGGCATTTGATAGGATGGATCATGCGAGACTACTGGCTAAAATGAATGTAATTGGACTAGACAAAACAGTGACTGAATGGGTGCCTATATATCTAGAAAATAGAACTCAGAGAATTAGAGTAGACGAAGCTTTATATTACCCTGTAATAATTAAGAGAGGAATTCCTCAAGGTAGTATTATTGGACCTTTAAGTTTTCTT
This sequence comes from Anabrus simplex, assembly GCF_040414725.1. Lineage (NCBI taxonomy): Eukaryota > Metazoa > Arthropoda > Insecta > Orthoptera > Tettigoniidae > Anabrus > Anabrus simplex. The sequence goes on along the minus strand of NC_090269.1, from coordinate 419,912,402 downwards.
ATATATACAAATGATATGAGTAAAGGAGTGGAATCAGAGATAAGGCATTTGCAGATGATGTTATTCTGCAGAGAGTAATAAATAAGTTACTAGATTGTGAACAACTGCAAAAATGAACTCGATAATGTTGTGAGATGGACAACAGGCAATTTTATGATGATAAGCGGGGTTAAAAGTCAGGTTGTGAGTTTCACAAATAGGAAAAGTCCTCTCAGTTTTAATTACTGTGTTGAAGGGGTGATGGGTCCTTGTAGGCATCACTGTAAGTACCTAGGTGTTAATATAAGGGAATATCTTCATTGGGGTAATCAGATAAATGAGATTGTACATAAAGAGTACAGATCTCTGCACATGGTTATGAGGGTATTTAGGGGTTGCAGCAAGGATGTAAAGGAGAGGGCATGTAAGTTTCTGGCAAGACTCCAAATAGAGTATGGTTCGAGTGTATGGGACCCTCACCAGGATTACTTCATCCAAGAACGGCAAAAAAATCCATTGAAAAGCCGTTCGATTTGTTGTGGGTGATTTCTGGAAAAAGACTAGCGTTACAAAAATGTTGCAATGTTTGGGCTGGGAAGACTTGGGAGGAAGGAGACGAGCTGTTCGAGTAAGTGGTATTTTCCGAGCTGTCAGTGGAATGACATCTGTAGACGAATAAGTTTGAGAGGTGTTTTTAAAAGTAGGAAAGATCACAATATGAAGGTGAAGCTGGAATTCACGAGGATAAATTGGGGCAAATATTTGTTTATAGGAAGGGGAGTTTGGGATTGGAATAACTTACCAAGGGAGATGTTCAATAAATCTCCAATTTCTTTGCAATCATTCAAGAAGAGGCTAGGGAAATAACGGAGAGGGAATCTGCAAACTGGGTGATTGCCCTAAATGCAGATCAGTAGTGACAGATTAATGATTGCTTTTAAATTTCCATTTCTGCTAATAAAGTATATTGGGTGGGTAAAATTAAAGTGACCCGGAAAATGTTTGCAACGGGACTGATGCGGGATTGAGCCTTGTTAATGCACATCATAGAAGATGCTGGAAATGGCCTCATCGAAAGAAATGAAAAACAGACTCCATTTCAGTCAGAATCCACGGGCAGAACTGGACGCTTTAGAGCATGCACAACAATAAATTGTAAGGATACTTGCTTGTTGTTTAAAGGGGCCTAATATCCAAGTTCTCGGCCCAGAAGGATACTGATGCAGGTCCTTTTAGACAATGTTTCGACACGGAGATCTCCTAATTCCCCCTTGCACAGATAAACGGTGTTGAGACTTTGTCGGACTTCGTTCCAGGCTATCCTTCAATCGAGCAATGTTTTCGAGTGTTCGAACTCTTTTCGGATAGTTACAATTTTTATTCGCTATAGAGCCTGTTTCGCGCAAACAGTTTCGCATAGGTTTTCCACGAGTCGTTCTTCGCATAACACTAGACAATTGACACTCGCTGTTTTATCATGAGCATCCAATTTTGTGTTGCATTCAACTGGTCATTGAACACGTCTGCTCCTCTCACTCCTCACACGTAATGGCACAGCGATGTACCCGGGAGACATGTGACAGCAACCAATTAGTGCATCGAAATCGCAGTTTCCAGCAATTCCTCTGATGGGCAGTCCTGTTCATTAACAAGAGTCCTTTCCACGTCAGTCATATCAATATTTTCCGGACTAGTATTATTTTTCCCACCCTGTACTAATAGCATGTTCCCAAACATGTGAACGTAAACCACGGGTGGATAGGGCACCCATAAACAACACAAACGTCCCTATGAACAAATGCTGTATGGTCGATCGTTTACATTCCAACTTTGTACGGGAAGTGTTGGTAGTAGCCTTACCTGGCACATCCCATGTCGAGTATAGCACGACTAAGACCCTGGAAGCCAAGCTATATAGAGCTCGGCAACTCCAAGTGACACCCCGTAAGAAATGTGAACTGCAAATAACTCCCTTCTGCCTTTCTGCCCCTCGTCATGCAAGACCAATAGCTTTCTAATCTGTCTCGTCACTGGCCAATCGAAGTGAAGATCGCTCAGTGTTGCCGAATAGTGACCGCAGATCAGTAGTCGCCTCGCCAAATACAGTACAGACAATATACGACACTTCCGCATTTAGTCTTGTTAAAATGGGGGACAATTCGCAAGTGGCGCTCCTAGTGGCGTGATCTGGAAATTTGCGGAAAATTCAAATGGAAATGGAAATTCATACACGGAAAAGGGATAAATAAATTAAGTCTAGAAAGAAAGTTTTACTAAGATATTAACTTCAAAGTTGCTAAAGCAATTCTGGATAAATGAAAGATAAATTATTTAACAGGTTATTATTTAAAGAATGAAATTAGACATATAATCAAGATGTAAAATACAGTGCTGTGAAAGGGCTTGATCTTTCATTTATGCATTACTTTTTTTTTGCATTCCTCCCTGAAAGTTTCCGGTTATATTTGTCCATTCCCTCATTTTAAAAACATTGTATCATCACATTAAGACACGTGTCAATAAACAGACCGGCACATTCCTGTCGTTTTCTCTTGGAAGGACTACCCCTTTTTGGAAGGGTCGGTAGCATTTGATGTTTCATTTATAGGAGATTCTCTGTTGATACAGATCCCGGCTTTAATGTGAGGAGAGGGATAAAATAAAGAAAAGCATAAAAATTCAATCAACAGCTATGTTTTCAGGAACATTTACGTACAATTAGAGTAAAAATTCTCTGTATAGTCGGGGATTTGTAAAGTCGCTGACCTGAAAATGATCTGAACATATCGTATAATTCTTATTCAAGCAGAACGTCCCTTATTTCATATATATCTTATCGAAGTCACTTCTCTGACATTCCAAACCCACGGTTCACTCCTACAAGAACACATCGCTACTGAAGGTTAACTGCTCCACTAAACAATAAAGTGAGCTTATTATATTCTAAGCCAGTTAAAATATGGGCCGCGCAGGTCAGAAGTCTCTTTATGACTGGAAGAATATATATGCAAACACAATATTTACTTACATTTTCTTGTCACGGGGAAAACGGAAGAAATATCGCGAATCCTTCTGCACTTCATAGTTATTGCAGCCAAACACAGCACATATCTTTCCACTCATGCTGAGAGGAGATATAAAGGAATGATACACGCTACTATTTACTTATGTTAACTTACTGCAAACGCATAAATAACACTAAAAACATCACAAAGAAATACACGTGGTCTTATGACAGCATCATTAACTCCAGGTCACTCCGCTAGACCCCGCTGCCCTTCGATATCTCGCAGGGTATCGTGTATTATCTCTACTGTATTTCGCCTCGCTCTCACGCTCTAGCTCCGTGCTTTGTCTACCATTGCGCACAGTATGCTTTAAAACATGGCGGACGTGTTACAACTTACCTCGGCGAGGAGCGCAGTAAGGGCTCGTCCAGCCAGTTTAATATAGGTCTTTACTTGATGTGGATAATATGAGAAAGAAATTCGAAGTGGGAAGCGTTTACCGTCTATTACAGACGACCTTTATTAAAAATATTAGGTCAGTGTACTGCCCCGTCCCTTCCTGCATGACTACATGGCGGATGTGCTTTCAGTAGAGATGAGCATCACAATCCCGTGCTGTGATTTAGTCACATATACCAAACAGCAGCAATGTGCTTGATGGAGCGAAATATCTGTGATTTACAATTTTTCCGTCCTGGTCAATGAATGACTGTAGAAGATGCAGTAAACTGATAATTTTTTTACTGATATGTTAAAGGTGTGCCAAATGCCGATTTAGGCACACAAAATGAGCTGTTTCAGTAGACATTTAGCTACGAACTCTGCTAGTAGAAGCATTAAGAATTGTTGTTCTGTCACGCTGTCACTCGTGACACAGTGCCACACACGAGTCAACTCGGTCCACCAATGCCAGGCGATCTTCTCACGTAGCTGCATTGCCACCGTGCAGCTAATGGAGGAACAGTTCTTATATCGGTTACACAGTTCATAAGGATTAAGAAACCAAACACAAGATTTAAACGTCAAGACCTTTGGATCACATATGACCTGTTTTAATGGATACTATTTAGGTCTTTTGTAAATTTAAACATACGTCTCACTAAGTTATTAGAAATTCGTTCCATAAGAAGATAATATTTTTTTGAACTCGCTTTACGTCGCACCGACTGAGGTAGGTCTTATGGCGATGATGGGAGAGGAAAAGTTTAGGATTCGGAAGAAAGCGGCCGTGGCCTTAATTAAGGTACAGCCGCACCATTTGCGTGGTGTGAAAATGGGAAAACACAGAAAATCATCTTCATGGCTGCCGACAGTGGGGATCGAACACACTATCTACCGGAGGCAAGCTCACAGCTGCGCGGCCCTAACCGCACGGCTAACTCTCCCAGTGGAATAATTAATAATAATAATAATAATAATAATAATAATATTTTTATGACCCACTAACTACTTTTACGGTTTTCTGAGACGCCGAGGTACTGAAATTTAGTCCCGCAGGAGTTCTGTTACCTGCCACTAAATCTATCGACACTAGGTTGACGTACTTGGGCATCTTCAAATACCACCGGACTGAGCCAGGATCGAGCCTGTCAAGCTGGGGTCAGAAGGTCAGTGTCTCAATCGTCTGAGAGTCTTAGCACGGCCTTAAGAAGAGGAGAGATCCTCCCACTACTCTTACTAAAATTCTAAACTACTTCCAAGGTTTCTTCTCTGGCTTGGAGGGTAAACTACCCCCAAGACAAATTGTTCACCCCCCGCCCCCCTCCCAACTCCCCGACAGTGTAGTAAAATAGAGATGAGTAAGAGATGAGTTTGGGTGTTAAGTGATTATTTGTGTGCTTTAGCTTCGTCCACGCCAAGCGAAATGGTATTTTTTAAGGCTAGTAATGTGTTGAATGAACGTCGCACCAGGTTAGGTGACAAGAAAATGAGCATGCTTTTGTTTTTGAATGCGAATGCATAATTTAGTAAGTAATTTGATGATATCGACAAATTCTAAATGTGATTTAGTGTAAGTTACGTAAGTAAGCTTACACGTTTTGACAGAAAAATATTGGTACAGTAGAAACTCTTTAATCCGGACTAATTGTCCGAATTAATGAAAGTCCGGATTAAACAAAATAACTTATGAAACGAGCCATGGCACACTCTGTTCAGTAAAAGGAACGTGTACACTACAGTATTTTAAATTTAAGGAATACAAAGGTTATTTGGTGTACAAGATATAATGCAATACTGTGTTAGGCCCTAGTGCAGTACAGAATAACTAGGGAAGTACAACATTAGAACATGGCAGTCAAGGTACACCTTCATTGACCACACTTGACACGCTCGCTGGTTTGAAGAAACAGCTGATCTTTTGTTGTCTTCCTTTGACATTAATTTATTTAATAATTAACTCACGCAGATCCCTCAAATGTTTGTAATATGCAGATATGTTTTCTTCGTGGTTATCTTCAACGTATTTAATAACAATGTTTAGATGGTCTTCAATTCTACTAAGTTTTGGCATAGGGTTAATGATATCACCTGCTTCATCCTTGTCATATTCATCTGTTTCAGAGCTTTCAGCGATCAAACTCCCAATGATCTCCTCCTCTGCGCTCGTAACTCAGATTTATACGGTAATAGTTTTTATGTATTGTTATCATTAAACGTCTACTGTAATTATAATTAAAATTAATTAAAATTGTGACCTTTAAGTTTTTGCAAGTTGCTTTACTTTGCATCCACACGACACAGGTCCTACGGCGACGATGCCATAGGAAATGGCTAGGGGTGGGAAGGAATCCGTGGCCTTAATTAAGGAATATTTGCCTGGTGTGAAAATGGTAAACCACGGAAAACCATATTCAAGGCTGCCGACAGTGGAGTTCGAACCCACTATCTCCCGAATGCAAGCTCATAGCTGCGCACCGCTAACCACACGGCCAACTCCCTTGTTGGCCATTGCTTTTTTTAACTAGCGTATTTAGTGGAAATGAAAATTCACAGCCTGTTTCCAGTCACTCAACCGGGTCAGGAATGGAATGAAGCCCCATCTAGCGGCGAGGATAGGAATTGTGCCGGCTGCCAAAACCTGTCTCACTCCTCTGGGGCAGTGATTAGTGCCTGACAGATT